>NC_090748.1:89047859-89065359 GCF_036898095.1 Palaemon carinicauda | reverse complement strand
CCATAACCACCTCACTTGCAGTAGGGTGACCATATATATATATATATATATATGTGTGTGTGTGTGTGTGGTGTGTGTATGAGTATGTATTTATGCATGTATGTATGTATGTATGTGATATATAGATTGATAGTTGGATTAGTAACACACCAGTCTGTTTATCTTCGTATAATGATCTATTCCGTAACCACCTTACTTTCAATAGAGTGACCCATATATATATATATATATATACATATATATATATACATATATATTTATATATATATATAAATATATATATATATATATATATATATATATCCGAAAGGTATAGGATAAAGCCCAAAACTTTATATGTAAAAAGCAAGATGAATAACACTAATTGGGGATGTCACTGACCTCAAGAATAGAACAAGAATTGTATTTACCCTGTTACTTTTTTACGATACCCCAAATTTTCTGAGTGCAAAACATAGGACAACAGGACATATTCACAGAGAGAGAGAGAGAGAGAGAGAGAGACGGAGAGAGAGAGAGAAGAGAGAACAATGATTTTGGATGTCTCAAAGACTTTTTTAGTCCATACGCAGAGCCTCCATTTGGCTCTTGGGTAGAGCGAATTAGTTTAAACGTTTAGAGAGCTTTTATTATCTTGTCTAATTTATTCTTGAATCTGTTTACCGTGTTACTATTCACTATATACACTGGAAGTCTGTTCCATGTATTTTCTATTCAGTATGTAATCAAATTGCCACATTGAGTGGTGTTGTCATTGAGTGTTGTATCTTTTCAATTCCAGTTTTTATCCGTTACTTTTGGACTAAGAGAGAGAGAGAGAGAGAGAGAGAGAGAGAGAGAGAGAGAGAGAGGTGTTACATAATTAATCAATTATTGCTGTTCGGACTGCCAACGCAAGAGCCCGTGTCGTGCATAAGGCAAGGCAATCTAAAACGAACAAACGTAGTTTGGGTCACCAATTGCGTTAAACGATGTGGTGATGTGTATTTGATTATCCACAATACATAATTATTCCGTGTAACTTATATGAATTTGGTAAGACTATGATGATATTTTGAACATATTTTTAAAAACTGCCTTGATGAGGAAATATCATGGAATATTTACTCGGGTAGCCAAGAACAATGTATAAAAGTAGAAATTAAAACTTTTTTTTCGTAATTCTGAAATGATATTGGATATTGTTCTGACTATCAATTGATCTAACGATAATATTTCAATTCCTTTTTTAAATCATTTTGATAAATTTATTTTACCTTCGTTTCAAAATGAGATATTTACTTAGATAAAAAAAGTAAAAAATAAAAATTAAAACTAAAAATATTTAGCAGCTTTTTTGTCGTAATTCTGAAATGATATTAGATATTGTTCTGACTATCAATTGTTCCAACGATAACATTTCAATGACTTTTTTACTCATTTTGACAAATTTATTTAATCTTCGTTTCGAAATAAAATTATTCATGTTCTTACCAATGACAACGGATATTAAGATTCTTCTTTTTACCAGTTCATAGGATATTTCCAAAATATTATTGACGGATTACCATAAAATAGAGGAAATTAGACCATGAAAACGTATATAATTAATTTTTGGGGGTTCATGCATACCAATTCCCATGGTTTTTTTTATACAGTACCCACGTATAAGAATTAGGAGTAAATCACTTTAAAACTTTCCGTAAAAAATTACTTAAAAGTATATCACATTAAAACTTACCGTAAAAAATTACTTAAAGGTAAATCACTTTAACACTTCCCGTAAAAAATTACGTAAAAGTAAATCACTTTAAAACTTACCGTAAAAAAATCACGTAGAAGTAAATCACTTTAAAACTTCCCGTAAAACAATCACGTAGAAGTAAATCACCTTAAAACTTCCCGTAAAAAATTACTAAGAGGTAAATCACTTTAACACTTACTGCAAAAAAATTACTTAGATAGTTCTGAGACGCTTTAAAGAAAAAAAAAAAACACACACACACACCACACACCCAACTCTTCTTGAGCTTTGTTATCGAAAATTATTCGACCAATCTGAAGATTGATGAAACGATATATTTACTAAATTTTTGAAGGAGACTTTTCATGATGTAACGGCGATGTCCATGCATACTGATTTTGGTACTTTCGTAGAGAAAGCCATACATAATTAAATGATATCTAATGCACTTTATCATGGGAATAACTTCGTGCTATATATATATATATATATATATATATATAATATATATCTATATATATATATATATATATATTCATATATATTGTATGTATGTGTGTGTTTGTATATGTGTGTAATAAGTGTTTATGATTGTGTGTATACATTATAAAGAGATATAATTTCTTTATGTGAATAGTAGAAATAAGAAGGGAAAGTAATAAAAGCGGCTAAAGACAATCGCCAAGTAAAGAAATAATCTATAATAATATTTCCATAAATACAAATGCCAGAGCCCATGGTGCAGTGGATTATTATTATTATTATTATCATTATTATTATTATTATTATTATTATTGTTATTATCTATTTGCTTTGGTCATCTGTATTATTGTATTTGATTCTTATTCTGCTCTTTTCCGGTTTCGATTTTATAAAGTTTTGCTTTTAACAAAGTATGTACATAGTGCTGCCAGTACACCTCACATAGTTAACTGTAGGCATTACTAAAGGATCGTTTCAGCATCCCCTTCGACCCGTAGCGGCACCCATTTCTTAGCCTTCTACTTTACCTCCATCGTTCAGTGAGTAATTTCCCCCCCCCCCCAGTTGCTATTTGGCGATGAACGACCTCCTTATAACTAACGTCCCAAATATTATATTTCAAAAGATTTTATTTTATATTCCAGGCGAATACTAAACTAATGGTGTTTTTAACCTGAATTTTAATGACAACGTTAATATAAAGTATTTAAA
Organism: Palaemon carinicauda; assembly: GCF_036898095.1. Classification (NCBI taxonomy): domain Eukaryota; kingdom Metazoa; phylum Arthropoda; class Malacostraca; order Decapoda; family Palaemonidae; genus Palaemon; species Palaemon carinicauda. Next base: position 89,062,442 of record NC_090748.1, on the reverse strand, counting down.
AAATATTTTCCTCTCAATTGTTTCTGTTTATCTTATGAATGTCAATTCTATTTTCATCCATTAACGCTGATGACATTTTTTTTATTCTTATTTTTCTTTTATTTCTCTAAATTTTGCCAATTCCTTCGTATGTTGTAGTATCCTAGGATATCATCTGATCATTCCTCTCTCTCTCTCTCTCTCCTCTCTCTCTCTCCTCTCTCTCTCTCTCTCTCTCATACACACAAGATTTCTCTCTCACTCATACACACAAGATTTCTCTCTCACTCTCTCACTTATAAACACACAAGGTCTCTCTCTCTCTCTCTCTCTCATACACACAAGCTTTCTCTCTCACTCTCACTCATACACACACAAGCTTTCTCTCTCATTCTCTCTCACTTATACACACACGAGGTCTCTCTCTCTCTCTCTCTCTCTCTCTCTCTCATACACACACAATCTTTCTCTCTCACTCATACACACACAAGCTCTCTCTCTCTCTCTCTCTCTCTCTCTCTCTCTCTCTCTCATACACACACACAAGTTTTTTCTCTCATACACACGCACAAGCTCTCTCTCTCCTCTCTCTCTCTCTCTCTCTCTCTCTCACACACAGCTTATCACTTCCCTTTTTATGCCTGCCTTTTACGCTCCTTGAAACCCGGGAACTCAAGAAAATGTCCAAAAAGAAAAATAATGAAAAAAAAAAAAATCGTTATCAAGACATTTTTCTTCAAATGCTCGAGAAACGCAGACTTGTGGCGCCTTCTCTAATCTCTGTCAATATCTCTTAAGAACTTATATTCTTACATTTACTGTAGATGGATATTGTCCCCGTATATCCAGTGTCTCTTTCTATATCTTCCGGAAGGGAAAAAATTATCTGCTAATGATATAGGCCTTTCATTTCATTACCTTTTTATCCTTTCGATGTAAGTATTTTACAGCAATTGAATATCACTTGCAATCATATACACACATATAGGCTACACACGTATCTATCTATCTATCTATCTATCTATATATATATATATATATATACATATATATGTATATACATATATATATATATGTATGTATATGTATACAATATATTATATATATACGCTGTATATATATATATTATATATATGTATGTATGTATGTATATACAGTATATATATATATATATATATATGTATGTGTATATGTGTATATATATACATATGTATGTATGTATGTATGTATGTATGTATGTATATATTATAACCATGAAAGGAAGAGTGAAAATACGTTCTAAAAGTTTTGTTCCAGCTGTGACCAGGTTGTGGAATGATGTTTTTATGTTGAACAGGCTGACCTGAGTCTCTACTCATAGTTTATATATGACAGATCTTTATTAACTACTTCTCATATATAGTTTACTTATTTCCTTTTTATCCTTTCCACACTTGGCTATATTTCCCTGTTGGATGCCTTAGGCTTATAACATCCTGCTTTTCCATCTAGGGTTCTAGCTTAGCTAGTCATGTTATTATTATTATTATTATTATTATTATTATTATTATTTTATATATTATAATATATTATATATATATATATATTGTGTGTGTATATGATAGATTTTTGCACATTTAAACTTGTTTTTCATATTTCGCCTGGTGCTCTGATCCCGAGGTCGTTAGGAAAATCCAGACTTTAATATATTAATATATATGGTTTATTTGATTATATATACATATGCATATATATATATGTATATATATATAAATATATATATATATGAATATATATGTATATATATATATATGTATATATATATATGTATATATATATATATATATATATATTTATATATATATATATATGAAAAGTAAGGAATAAAGAATACAAAAATATCTCAAGATCAGTATCAACGTTAAAATATAGATGTCATACGAACTATGAAGATACACTCATGTTATATTTTTCAACATAGAAACATTTGCTGCAAGTTTGAACTTCTGAAGTTCCAACCGATTCAACTGCCTGATTAGTAAGATCACTCCAAAATCTGATTAGTAAGATCATTTTACAATCTAATTAGTAAGATCATTCCATAATGTGATTAGTAAGATCATTCCACAATCTGGTCAGAGTAGGTTAATATACAGTATATATGTTTGTAATCAGTAAAATAGAAAACTTTCTAAGTATGATTTTTTTCTTTGAGTTTTAAAGTAGCCAAATGCATGTACATTCCTCAGCAGACAAGTTCATGTTAAGCCAGTGGTAAATACTTTTTTTTTTTTTTTTTTTTTTTACTTGCAACATTTTATAGGTTACTTAATGCAATGACTATTTCCTCCACTTCAATATTGTATCTCTTAGCGCTTTTGCAGATAAGATTTGATAGTTAGTTATTCATCAGGTAGTTGGGGTATACAGCTGACTGTTACAAGCATTTTTCTTCTATTTACTTGTTTTTTTTTTTTCCATTTGTATGGGGGAAGCCTGGTTGCCTTCTTTTTGAAGGACCTTGTTTTGGCTTTAGGATAGACCATAGTCCCGGTGGGCTGGCCTGCCTGACATCGCTTTAGACCCCGGTAGCTTATGTTCCTGTGTTGTACCAGTCACCAGTGTCCTTCCTCTCAGCAGTGTGTGTGTGTGTAACTTGGTTGTCTACTTGGTATAATATCAGTCTGCGCTGATTTTTTTAAAAAGAGATACTTATAATTGAATTAATGATTCTCATTACTGTAATCTCCCTAGTTTTGTCATTATTTTACATTATAGGCTTCTCTCTCTCTCTCTCTCTCTCTCTCTCTCTCTCTCTCTCTCTCTCTCTTATCAACTACGTAAATCTCTTATCGAACGTATTTTCATTCACCTTCAACACAGATTGTACTTTACTTCTTCTTTGCTCTCTTCATAACACTCCACCAACTTTTACGTTCTAAAATCACGTCAAGTACGCTGTGTGATAAGCATACCCACTGGCGCCTATTCTCGGGTGTACTCGTAGGTGTCATCTTCTCTCTGATTGGCTAGTTGGATGCTCCCGACCAATCAGAACGCTTTTTGCCATGTAAACAATGAAGTAGAATTAGCTTGGCTATCTAATGCCTCTCTTGGTGGCACTCAAATATCGATACTTTATCAGCGTTTTTATCTCGTTGTGATTCTCGAAAAGGTGTTATTCGCAACACCTGTCCGTTTTCCTCCAGTCTTTGTACTTTCTCTCCCCTCCCCCCCACCCTGGGCCCATCATTCTCACCCCCTCCACCTAACAATTGCCCGCCTATGCTGGGTTCCCAGAGCTACACCATTCCCCCTTGTTGGAGAACCACCTGTCGTTTGAAGTGGCACTTAGCAGCCAAGGTGTCACAGAAGAGAACTGTGATTGATAGCGGTGCCATTAAACCAAAAGTTTTTATTCTCATTTATTTATGAAGTTTCTTCAATTACTTGGGATTATGATTACGAAAAGAAAGATTTGCATTCAATTGCATCATTATTATTTCATGAAATTAAAAAAAAGTATTTAAGATATTATGCATCTTCCTATAATTAATTTTGTTGCTGGAGTAGGCCTACCCGTGTGCGTTATTGAAAAAGTAATTGATGGTATTAAATTTAAGGTTTGGAGATTATATCATTATTTTCAGCTGTAATGTAATTACAACTTGTCCATTTTCGAAGAACGATTACCATAATCCATTCCGGCTTGCACCAGATCTCCATGGTTAGATGAAACTTGCATGTACTATTTTTCATCTTATTAACTTATTTATATATCATGAATGCTGGACTAATGAGATCTAATGGAAAAGGTGTTAGATAAATGATTTTATAAATATATATATAATATATATATTTATATATATGTTTTGTATATATATACATATATATTTACAAATATATATATATATAAATATAAATAAACATATATATATATATATATATATATATAATGAAGAATGGGGCAATATTGAGAACATATAACAGTCAGTTAGTAATGAAGTTTTGGGACATGAAGTTACAAGGCAAAATCCATGAATATTATATGATACTTGGGATATTATTGAAAGGAGACAAAGACACATATTTGTTGAAAATTCTCGTGTAAGTAATGAATATTTCAAGATAGGGCATGCTAAGTATTCCAGTATTGATAGTGAGGTCAAAAGAAAAGCCAGGAATGATTGGAGAGAATATTTAGACAGGAAAGCAATGTTGTAATAGATTATTGTACTTCTTGAAAGGTGAGAATATGACACAAAATATTAAACTAATTTTTGTGATTAAGATATTTATGAAATATTCCTAACCAGACTGCACACTGTTAAAAATTTGCCGTAAAAAACCGTAAAAATCCTGAAATAAATGTTGTCAGACATTTACCGTTTTAAAAATGAATATATTAACGTAAAGGAGTGATATTGCGGTGACCAAAACGTAAAAGATAATAACAAAGTAGGTTAAAATTCCCGTGTCCTGTATTTTACTGAAATACGGCTAAGAACAGTATATTTCTTTCGGAGAATTTCCCATTAAAATTACGGTTTTTTTTTTTTTTTTTTTTTTTTTTTTTTTTTTTTTAATGGTGCGTAATGGATAAACAGAAATGTAAACATAACAAAGGTCTTTAATATTGAGTAACTAATTACACGTTTGTTTATTTTTTTCTGATAGCATAAATAACCGAGAACCCAAAATAATCATCGAAAATAGATTCTTCTTATTCAAATATTAAAAGAATTATCTTTGTAATTTATGTGTGCATGTATGTGTAACATACATATCCATATATCTGACATGTGTATGTATACCCTGTATTTACAAATTCGTGTATGTTTGGCATTCATATCTATATATCAGATATAAGTATGTATATCCTGTATTCTTAACCATTGTTTTTCGGTTGCAAGTATATGTGACATACATATCCACATATAAGACATACGCATGTATACCCAGTATATTTAACCCTTGCTTTTCCTTTGCATGTATATGTGACACATCCACACATCAGACATATGCCTGTATACCCAGTATGTTCAACCCTTGCTTTTCGTTCACATGTACATGTATGTGAACTACCTATCTACATATGTGTCATATATATACCATGTATATTTATCCCTTTCTTAACTCTTATATTTCGAAAAGAGACCTGTTTCAGAACATCCAGTTTAACTTGAAACGGTCAACAGCGATGTTAGTAACACAATCAAACATCTGGTTATAAGAATAAAAAAAAATGAGCTCTATCTCCCATAGATAGAGCGTTTAATTAGGAATTTATGGAAATTTGGGTAGGTTTTTCAAACAGCATTTCCTCGAAAGTAAACGAAAACGCCAGCATTTATATGTGATATACATATCCATATACCAGACATATGCTAATATACCCAGTATATATATATATATATATATATATATGTGTGTGTGTGTGTGTGTGCCTTATCTATCTAAATAGACATATGCACGTATACCCAGTATATTTAATCCTTGCTTTTCGTTCTAATGTGCATATATGTGACTTACATATCCACATATCAGATATGTATGTATACCATGTATGATTATCCCCTTTATTGTCTTTTATATTTCGAAAAAGAGACCTGTTTCAGAACATACCGTATATCGTGAAACGGTCAACAGCCATGATAATGACACTGTTAAATATCTTGTTTATAAGAATAATTAAAAATTGAGCTTCATCTCCCATAGCTAGAGCGTTTAAATAGGAATTTATGGAAATTGGGGTAGGTTTTTCAAAACAGCATTTCCTCGAAAGTAAACGAAAACGCCACCAGGTGATGGCATAAAGCCTTTGAAAAGTGCGGTGAATTAACACATCAGTCGAGAGGGGTTTTATCAGAATGTGTGAAATGGTCGGTGGTCTGATAGAGTCATAGAGATTGATGTAAGGGGGCCTGGGACATTGAGGGGGGGGGAGACATGCCTGGGATATTGAGGGGGGGGGGGGAAGACATGCCTCCGATCAGGGGAGAGCTAGATGGATGGAGACATGGCCCCTGGCGCCAGACAGGTGCTAGAGTTGAGTGACGGGGGTGTCAGGTTTGATAAGGAAGGAAGCCAAAGCAACCTTTGTCACCGTTGCTCCTTTTTTTTTTTTCTGATCACGGAAATTCATGAACGAGCTTTCAAGGAAGCCGCCTTTATAGATTGTGCTGCCGGAATTATATATTTTATGGCACTTCATACAGATAATGCTTTCATTTGATAGCTGTGCATGATACGCAAGCAGGATGCAAGGTAATGTAGGTGAACTGATGGTAGTGTTACCTAAGTTGTTTTATAGGCCTGTCTGTTGGGGAAATATAAATGAAGGACTCGGAAAGGCCTGCGTGGTTTAGAAATAGTTTTTTTTTTTTTTTTTTTTTCAATGTATGACAAAACCTTGGAATTATCTTCGTGTTTCTTTTTGTCCTTATTTACATAATCTATCCACCTGTCTTCATGGCCCTTCCAATTTTCTTTTTCTTTTTAGTTTTTCTTTGGGTCTGGGATTTTTTAGCTAATAATAATAATAATGATAATAATAATAATAATAATAATAATAATAATCTCTTTTGTCTTTGCTTTTTAAATGAAGACTGCTAGACATGGAAAATGCGTTAGGTTTAAATGTTTTGAAGCCGTTCATGAGTGGCAGAGGCAAGGGACAGTGACATTGCTCTAGCAAGCAGGACAATGCCCTAGAGACTGACTATTTATACAGAGCTCAAGCCCCTTTCCACCCATGCTAGGACCAATGAGGGCCAGGCAATAGCTGCTGATGACTCAACAGGTAGACCTATAAAACCCCCCCCCTAAACCCCCCCCCCCCCCCCATCCTTAGCTCAAAAGAATGATGAGGTTGCAGTGACCAAAGAAACTAACGAGTTTGAGCGGGACTTGAACCCCAGTCTGGCGTTCACCAGTCAGGGACGTTACCACATCGGTCACCACAAGATGTATTGCTGATTTGCGAGTCAACTTCGATCGATTATGGAGACAATTTTCCTTTTTCATATCGAAATGATTGGAAGACAAGACCTACGTGGCTGAGGACTATGAAGCGTGAAGTAGAAGTAGGAGATGATGAATGGAGAAGTATTGAATTAAAAGCTCAAGATACAGACGACTTTCGAAATCTAACTAAGGCCCTTTGCGTCAGTAGTCGTACGAGATGACGACGATGATGAAATGTTTAGAAATTCTCTTTCTACTTAGGTTTACCACTTTTCTTAGATGTAGAGCGACAGTCTACATTAGTCCTTAACCTGCCTAATTTTCCTCTGTTCATTTAAGAGTGAGTGTTATGAGAGCAATTTACTGCCTATTTCTCCTTCTCCATAAGAAACTGGAGTAGGCCTACTTAAAGACAGCCTATTTACGGGCATGTTCACTCACATGAGAAAATGCTTATCTTTATGTGCGTGTTAGCATATCTCAAAGTCAGGTGAACAGAATTTGATAAAATGTGGCAGATGATTTTATTCATCACCACCGTCTCGAGATTAACGTGTTTTTGATAGAAAGAGGCTCAAAATGGCTATGGAATCCTGGTAATGAATAGGTCCCGTATAAATGTTTCATAAACATTTTTCACTTGGTGTAATTTTATGAAGCAAAACGTATAGCTAATTGATTAAGTTAATTGTAATGAAGTAGTAGTTGGTTAAATAAAAAGAAAACTGATTTAACTGGGCAATCCTACACTGTTAAAAATTTGCCGTAAAAACTATAAAAATCCTGGAATAAATGTTGCCAGGCATTTACCGTTTTAAAAACGGATATATTGACGTAAAGGAGTGATATTACGGTCACCAACCCGTGAAAGATAATTACAAAGTAGGGTCAAATTTCGGTCGGCCGTATTTTAGTGAAATAATACGTAGAGTAGTATATTTTACGGAGAATTTCTGATCAAAATTATTGTTTTTTTTTAACAGTGTAAGAAACTAATAGTTGGTTGAAGGGAAAATTGAATAGGGCAAGTTTAACAAACTGGTTATTAGTTGAAGATAATAATATTATAACTTTATAAAAGAAAATATTGCGTAAGACAATCGTAATAAAGCAGCTGTTGGTTGAAGGAAAATTTAGTAAGGCAATCATAACGTACGTGTCACTGGTTGAATACAAAATGTAATAATAAATTATAACGAGCTATCCATTGGTTGAATGAAAAAGTATATAAAGCAATTGTAATGAGCTACCTGTTGGTTGGACAAGACATTGAACAAGGCAATCATGAAGAACTTGTCATTAGTTGAAGAAAGAATTTAATAAGCAACTTGGACGTGCTAATCATATGTTGATGAAAAATTTTGCAAAGAAATTATAATTAACTAGTAGTTGGTTGAAGGAAAAACTAGTCATTAGTTGCAAGGAAATAAGTGGGGAGATCTTTACGAAATATCCATTCATATTCATCATCTCCTCCCACGCCTATTGACGCATAGGGCCTCGGTTAGATTTCGCCAGTCGTCTCTATCTTGAGTTTGAGTTTTAAATGAATACTTCACTCATCATCTACTACGTGCTTCATAGTCTTTAGCCATGTAGGCCATGGGTCTTCCAACTATTCTAGTGCCTTGTGAACTATTCATTAGCTATAATAACATTAAAGTGAGTTAGTCGTAACAAAGTAATCGTTGGTTGAAGAAAATGAACTAATTGAGGGAGTTACTTGTAACAATATAATCGTTGGTTGAAGGGAAAATTTAATATGGCTATTGTAATTAGCTAATCATTGCCAAAGGAAAATGGGGTGAGATCATTGTAGCATGAGTGGTTGGTTAAGAGTAAATTTAGTTACAAAACCTAAAATGAAAAAGAATTAAACTGAGTGAAGAATGACAAATCGAGGGAACAATCATAGCACTCTAGTGATTAGTTAGAAGATAAGATTAGTAGGACACTTGTAAAAAAAAATATTAATTTTAAATAAGAATTGAGTAACATTCATGTGAACTAGTTATTATTATTATTATTATTATTACTATTATTATTATTGTTGTTGTTGTTGTTGTTGTTGTTGTTATTAGCTAAGTTACACCAGGGAGTGTAATTTGCAAGTGTCAAAGTGTATAAACTGCACAAAGTTAAACAGACCAAGTGACCACACAGTAAATTCTAGAGACTGCAATGCTTTTGACTTGGAATTGAAAAGACTAGCGGAAAATACTGATCATGGCTACTAGGAATGTCATAAACTGTGGCTATGTAAATATACAATTTGTAGGTAATAAGACTGTTCAAATTCGAGAATTGATAAACGAGAAATTTTTAGATATGCTAGCATTATCTGAAATATGGCTAAATAACTTGGACAAGGCAAAGATCACTGAAATGACGCCCCCCACACTTGCCTTCTTTCATATACCGAGAGAAGATAGGTCTGGTGGGGGTGTCGGACTCTTTATTCATAAAAGATACTCAAATCTCAAAACGTTGAAAAGAATTAGTGTTTAAATACTCTGAACGAACAAGGTAAAACGACAGTGGAGGTCCTGTAGAGAGCGGGGTACCCCGCTGTATGGGACCGGAAAAGCAGCCATCAAAGTAAAGTAAGTAGTTGGAAAAACGGGATGCTATTAGCCCAAGGGCTCCAACTGGGAAAAATATCCCAGTGAGGAAAGGAAACTAGGAAATGAACTACAAGAGAAGTAATGCCCAATTAAGATAAAATATTTTAAGAGCAATAACAACATTAAAATAGATCTTTTATATATAAACTTTAAACACTGCAAAAAAATGCAAGAGGAAGAGAAATAAGATAGAATAGTGTGCCCGAGTGTACCCTCAAGCAAGAGAACACGAACCCAAGACAGTGAAAGTCCACGGTACAGAGGCTGATTTGAAGAATTTAACTAGTTGTTTGAAGCAAAAATTGAATAAGCAAATTTCCAAAATAGCCGTTGGTTGAAACATGAATTGAGTAACGCAATCGTAGCAAACTAGTCATTGATTGAAATGAAAATCAAGTAAGGCAATCGAAATGAAGTAGTAAGTAGTATTGCAAACGGAATATGCACACAACTTGTATCTTATATTGACGAATAGTGTTATTATGTATATTCTTAAGAAAGCACGAGCAATTTATTATTATTATCATTATTATTATTATTATTATCATTATTATTATTATTATTATTATTATTATTATTATTAACATCTTAAAAATTCTTTTCAAATACGTAGGAAAAATGAAGGAGGGTAGTGAAAGTTTGACAGATAACTTATGTAAATTCATATTTATCTTGTAATGCCTCTTAAAATCTAGAATCATTAATTATGATCCAGGCGAGCTTGCCTTCAGCGTAACGTGTTTAATGCGCCTGCGCCAATTTAAGGCTCATACATATGCATTTGCGATTATTCATGTATCATGTATCCTGGTATGAATGAATTTACGCGTGTATATAGCAAATAACTTTTTTTTTAGTTTATATATAATTTAAGAGTTGAAACAAGATATGATTCTTTTTTTATATGCATGAACTTAAGGATCACAACACAAGATAACTCTGTATCAATCACACTTTGACAAGAATTTTGTCTAATATAAATTTACAGGAAATGAGTAACTCAACTTCTCACAAATTTCAGTTTTGCCAGAACCTTGTTAATCTAAGTTAACAATAAGTTTACTGTTAGTCAACAATGTTTCAAACGCTTCCAAAGTTAACGAATTGTGAGCCGTTATTATAATATTAATATATTTACCGTGGAATGAGTAAATCAACTATTCATAAATTTCAGTTTTGCTAAAACATCGTAAATCCAAGTTAAAAATGTTTACCGTTAGTTAACAATATTTCAAACACTTCCAAAGTTAACAAATTGTGAGCCGTTATTATAATATTAATATATTTACCGTGGAATGAGTAACTCAACTACTCCTAGATTTCAATTTTGCCAGAACCTGTTTAATCTAAGTTAACAAGTTAACAATAGGTTTACCGTTAGTTAACAATGTTTCAAACGCTTCCAAAGTTAACGATTTGTATACCGTTATTTAATAAATGTTACATACACAATTGGTGGCCCCCCCCCCCTCCCCCATTCAAATACTTCCATAGTGCTAAATTCGGGTGTTCCTTTATCAATGGAATGTCTTTATCAAAGAGAATAATAGGGAATTTCGTGTGATACACCTGTCTCTGGGATTAGGTAGGCGCTATTATACCTAGCTGATAATCGGAGAAAAATTGGTGAATATGAAGGGAGAGCGGCGCTGGTGTAGGATCATTCAATAACTTTTACAGCTTTTAAGATCTTATGTTATATTATTCTTTGAAAATTTTTCTTTTTTCATTATTATTATTATTATTATTATTATTATTATTATTATTATTATTATTATGTACGGGACCCGTGAAAATGCACTTCCTCTCACCTGGGCATGACTACTCCTCTACCCTCTTACCCGAGGGACGGAGAGAACTGAGCTTGACCGAAAAGGAATATATATATATATATATATATATATAAATATATATATATATATATATATATATGTATATATATCTATTTATCTCTCAATCTATCTATCTATATATATATATACATATATATATATATATATATATATATATACATGTATATATATATATATATATATATATATATATATATATATATATATATATATATATATATATAGCCAGACACTTGCTTTTTATTATATAGCGCTGATTATTATTATTGTTATTGTTAGTATTATTATTAATAGTAGTAGTAGTAGTAGTAGTAGTAGTAGTAGTAGTAGTAGTGGTATTGATTTATAAATATCATAGTTATGGTTTATAACATTGCTTCTGTTTAAATTATTACGCATTAATCAATATATCAAAAGGGTTAAATTCAGACAATTGTTTCTTTTAAATGTAAATACATCCTTGATCTCGTTCGTGTTGCGATTACAATGATATCGTAGTCTGTAGTAATGTGGCATTGAAGGATATAGATTTGTAGTACTGATATATACTCTTGATTTGCAGTAAGTTCCTTTAGTAAAGTCTCATTGACCTGTTTGTTTCGGTTGAAAACATTATGTGTATATATATATATATGTATATATATATATATATATATATATATATATATATATATGTGTATATATATATATATATATATATATATATATATATATATATATATATATATATATATATATATATATATATATATATTTACTGATGTTTTGCTTTGCAATTTGACATCTCTTTTATTTATGGTTTTTTTTCTGTAGTAAATTTTGACTTTTGCAGATAGTCATTTCAATATTATTACTATAATTATTATTATTATTATTATTATTATTATTATTATTATTGCTATTATTATTATTACTATTATTATCATTGTTATTAATGTTATTATTATTATTTTTATTTTTATTTTTATTACTAGCTAAGCTACAACCGTAGGCCTCAACAGGGAAAAATAGCCCAGTGAGGAAAGGATATCGGAAATAAATAAACTATATGATATTAAGAACGCTGTTTTTTATTTTTCATGTTTTTAACTTGTCCTGTCATCATGTGAATTATCAACACATTTTAGACTTTTGTATTAGCATTTTATCTGGGCTATGACATTACCGTAGAAATGGTGAGGTTATTTATCCCTGAGAGCAAATTAGATGATAAATATAATTTTTATAAATGAATTATATTTCACATGAGCTTTTAACCACTAGATCTTCTGATTATTATTATTATTATTATTATTATTAGATGCTAAGCTACAACCCTAGTTGGAAAAGCAGGATGCTACAAGCCCAGGGCCCCCAACAGGGAAAATAGCCCAGTGAGGAAAGGAAACAAGGAAAAATAAAATATTTTAAGAACAGTAAAAACATTGAAATAAATATATAGTTATAGTTAATTATAGTTAATTATCTATTATTTGATTTCAACTATATTAATTTTTGCAGATGTATTCAACTCATGTATTCATGTATGGAATGACCTTAATTATAAAGCGAGGCCAATTAAAAGAAATCGATCTATGGTTTAGATAATGTTTAAGGGTATAATACTCTTACGGGGAACCATCCAAAAGGAGATAACGAATATAATTAGTAGACTTTGTTTCGGGGGGAAGGCGGGTAGGACGCTAGGTGTCCTACTACGGGAGTGAGGAAGAGCAGGTGTGCTTCTAACGAAGGTTTACCCCCCCCCCCCTTCTCCAAACTTCCCCCCCCCCTCCCTATCCCACCATGAAAAAGCCATCTGCGCCGGATTCAATATGGCTGCTTGCTCACCTGGGGTGAGAGTCAGAATGCCACTTTTTGCCTCTCGATTTGTAACGTGATGGATCACATCTATGGATTGGGTGGAGACTTGTTTCTCGGGGAATTAATAGGGATATGTGTTTAGTTTTATGATTTGATATTTAGAACTTAATGTGGTTGAATCGGTGGAATTTAAAAACTTCAAAGTTACGGCGAATGTTTTTATGTTGAACAGGCTTACATAAGTCTCTTCAATAGTTTGTCTACGAAAGATCTATTTTAATATTGTTACTGTTCTTAAAATATATTAGTTTAATATTTCATTACATGTAGTTTATTTATTTCCCTATTTCCTTTCCTCACTGGGCTACTTTTTCCCTGTTGGAGCCCGTGGGCTTATAGCGTCTTGTTTCTCCAACTAGGGTTGTAGCTTAGCCAGAGATGATGATAATAATAATGATAATAATAATAATAATAATAATAATAATAATAAGACATACATACATACATACATACTGTACATAAATACATAGATTTATTTTCTCATTGTAACACATTCTACGAATATTGAAGTCTACGTTCAGTTATAAGAAAGTCTTAAACTAAACTCCAAAGCAAAATGCTTTATTAATGTATAATAAGTAGAATGCAATGAAGGAATTATTTACTTTTTATCTTTATGGAATAAAAACACTAATAATCTACTGGAAACAAATCTCGGGTAAAGGCAAACGTGGCTAGTAGGCCTAGTTACTAGCCTAGACAATGAAGGAATAACAGGACCTTCATTTGGGTTGTACCAACCGTGTGTCACACGACCTTACATAATTCATTTTGTATATATTATGCTTGTATCTTCGCTCTTCCATCGCACTAAAAAGAACCAGAATAAACATGTCTGCGTTTCTCCTATGTAACATTGTCTGTTTCTCGAACATGTAATTTCCTGTTGCCTTGAGGTTTTGTATATAAAGGAGAGTGTTCTGTAATAAATTAACTCAGTTGCTTTCACACTGCCTTTGAGTTCACAACCTTCTCTCGGCCGTCACAGGGTTCTCTTGCTTGAGGGTACACCCGGGCACGCTGTTCTATCTTATTTCTCTCTCCTGTTTTTTTCCCGAAGTTTTTAATAGTTTATATATGAAAGATCTAATTTAATATTGTTGCTGTTTTTAGTATATTTTATTTTGATTTGTTACTGTTTTTAATGATTTTTTTTTATTTGTTACTGTTCTAAGTATAATTTATTTGGATTGTTTATTACCTCTCTTGTAGTTTTTTATTTCCTTGTTTCCTTTCCTCACCGGGCTATTTTTCCTTGTTAGATAGAGCCCTTGTGGTTATAGCATCTTGCTTTTCCAATTAGTGTCACAGCTTAGCTT
>NC_090748.1:88995359-89045359 GCF_036898095.1 Palaemon carinicauda | reverse complement strand
GCTTGAAGGTACAGTCAGGCATACTATTCTATCTGTTAGCTTATTTCTTTTCCTTGCTGGGTTATTTTCCCAGTTGGAGCCTTTGGGCTTATAGCATCCTACTTTTCAAACAAGGGTAGTAGCTTAGCTGGTAATAATAATAATAATAATAACAATAATAATAATAATAATAATAATAATAGTAATAATGATAATGATAATAAAACTAATAATAATTCTGTATTCAATTATGCTGCAACAGTTTTCTTTCAAATATTGTAATGTGTCAACAGTACCTTAGAATTTTCTTCTTTCATTTCGTCAGGAAAGGAAGTTTGCTTTGCTGCTGAATCTAAAATAGAGACAAATGTATACTTCCTGTAGTAACGTAGGTTTGCAGCTCAACCTCTGTATACAGTACATTCCAAAATTATTTATTGGTTTATTTTGCTAATTGCCTCTGCCGACCATGTTGGAAGGAGGTTATGTTTACCCCCTGTTTGTGTGTTTGTTAGTTTGTGTACAGCTTCCTGGCCACAATTTTAATCGGAGAGCAATGAAACTTGCAAAGATTAACTGTTATCTAAAAAGCTAGAAATTATTAAATTTTGGAAGGTCAAGGTCAAAGGTCAAGGCAAAATATCCAATTCATGTAATCAGCCATAAGTTTGGACATCGTTTTCAGTCTTCATACTTGGTTCATATTTGAGTGTATAAAAATCCACGCCAATTTATACTTGTAATGGTCAAAGATCAAGGTCAAGGTCGAGAAATAAGCTGCCGCGGCGGAGGTCTGTGCTCTACCGAGTGCACCTGTAATTTATTTATGTTTTTTATTCGATTCTTCATTCTAACATAGTTCGGGAATTAGGAACGTTCATAATCCCATCTTTTCAATAATTATGGTTTGTTTAATTGATTGGAATTCTTGCGTCTAGATTAGCGGATGCTGTATTGTCTCAGGGGTCCCTTTAGATGCATCTGCCATATAACCAATACTCCCTAACCTTTGGCTCTCTTATGCTTGTCAATTTGTTATGTTTTTATTAATTTATTAATCTATCTATGTAATATGAGATGTTTATATACATATATATATATACTGTATATATATGTGTATATATATATATATATATATATATATATATATATATATGAATAGATGTATAGATAGATAGGCTATATACGGCATATATGTACATTATGTGTATATATGTACGTAATGTACGCATGAACATTTACTCCTGTGAAACTTGGTAATCAAGTTTGAATTACGTTTTCCACAAGAATACGGTAGTAATCTATTGAAATCAATTCTATTCGATTGATACTAATGTAAGTGGTCTCTTGGCTTCCCTCAGAAGATGAACTGCATGGCAGGATTAAACGTAGCTAAAGATGAGAAATTTATCAAAATTGGTAATTTACTGGTGTGTTACTTTCAAATGTTTTTGTTTTCTTGGTTAGAGGCTATCTTATATTTTTTATGCAGATAAACTTCATCAATTTTAGATTTATTTATACATTTATTTTGACCAAATATAACTTCTAATTTTTACCAGTTTCAATGTGTATGAAAAGATACGGTCTATGTTAACTTTTCTTTTGCCTTATCATCTCAAAACTATAATAATTTTCATGGTATTTACGGTTTAGTTTCTTTTTTTTTCCTAATTCGTAATCCCAACCTTTTTTTATTGAAGTTGAGATAGAAGTTTTAGACCAGAACAAACATTACATAAAGTGGCTGGCATGGGCAGAGGATGGAGATTCATTACTAATATCTAGAAGGAGAGAGTTGAGAATCATTACTAATGTCTGGACAGAGAGAGTTGAGAATCATTACTGATGTCTGGACAGAGAGAGTTGAGAATCATTACTAATGTCTGGATGGAGAGAGTTGAGAATCATTACTAATGTCTGGTGGAGAGAGTTGAGAATCATTACTAATGGCTGGACAGAGAGAGTTGAGAATCATTACTAATATCTAGAAGGAGAGAGTTGAGAATCATTACTGATGTCTGGACAGAGAGAGTTGAGAATCATTACTAATGTCTGGATGGAGAGAGTTGAGAATCATTACTAATGTCTGGTGGAGAGAGTTGAGAATCATTACTAATGGCAGGACAGAGAGAGTTGAGAATCATTACTAATATCTAGGAGGAGAGAGTTGAGAATCATTACTAATGTCTGGTGGAGAGAGTTGAGAATCATTACTAATATCTTGACAGAGAGAGTTGAGAATCATTACTGATGTCTTGACAGAGAGAGTTGAGAATCATTACTAATGTCTGGACGGAGAGAGTTGAGAATCATTACTAATGTCTGGATGGAGAGAGTTCCAGAGACGCAAAGGGCAAAGATTACAGGCTGCAGGTGAGCGAGGAGCAGGAGGCAGCAGCAGCAGACTCAATTCTTGTTTACTCGTCAGTAGCCGATTGCAGAATCACCGTATGCAAATCAATTACCACGAAGAATAATTCCGTCTGATTGTGTAATGAAGGTCCATAGAATGGACAGAGAATGGTCGGCACGTGGTTTCAGTCTTCCCTGTCTTTTGTTTTCTTTTTTTTTGTTTTTAATTCGGTGCTTTCTCATCCTGTCGATCATATTAGTTTGTATGGAAAACAGTCTATTGATGCCTTATCTCTGCCTCCCATTGCTATTATGGCCAGTCTGTTGTCTTCCGTGATGACGTCACGCCTTTCTTTGTCTGTTAATGCAGATATAGAGATAATTTATCATGATGATTCGATCCTAAATTGGTATTTTATATACAGATTGATTCGTCTTGTTAATTTTGGCACTTTCAAGTGATTTGAATGCTGAGAGGTGTATTATAATACATGAATGTATATTCCTGTATTGAAGTATATTAATATCTCATTATCGTTCTAAACGTTTGAGGCAATACACTTGGAACATAAAGAAGGTAGTACTAAAAACATTTTTGGAATCTGGAATAAATAGGTGTGTTTATGAAACGACACATGTGGCCTATCTAGTCATTTACTTATTTGTTCTGTCGGAAAATGTCACTGTCAATAGTTTTTATCCTACATTGTATCAACATCAATCTTGATTTTTTTATCCTTTCATGTCGTCAGAGCTATAATTTGTCGTTCGCTTGAGAGAGAGAGAGAGAGAGAGAGAGAGAGAGAGAGAGAGAGAGAGAGAGAGAGAGAGAGAGAGAGAGAGTACCATATTATGAATGAACGAATATGGAAAGATAGGAAGAAATCAAACATACCAAACTGGTGGTTGAATCCACCTTAGCAATGGTATCTATCTGGCTTCCAATTTCCTCATCGTTGCCAATAGATACATATGGAAAAAGGCATTAATTCTTAAAGGTCTAAACGTTACTCATGAGCTTTATAGACAAGGGACAGGACAATGCCATAGAGGCCAACCATACATATACTGTATATGGTTAGCACCTAAATCCTTTATCAAGCTAGGATTAGGGAAGGCCATATATTAAATAGTATTTTTGACTTGATATTTGAATATATGAGAATTGCGAGTACTAGTCATAAAATTCTCCCAAACAGCCAAGTGTCACAAGCTTACCAACCGGCTGTAATGGTGGAGATGGCTTGATTTAGATTCTAAGTACAAATCCTGAAATCGAATATTTATAACAGACTGAATTAACTCTTTATCTTTCTCATGCATTGTCAAATAACAGCTGACTTAAACCATCCGTCAGATGACTCAAGTCAATTGATACCTTTATTTCGATTCGAGGGCCTAGGTTCAAATCCTTGCCCTGGCTGGAATACTTATCATGAGAATTTCCCCCTTGGGTCTTTGGATCTGATGCAGAGTGGTTTCGATATTAAAAGTTGTTTGAGGCTTGATATTTGAATATGTATTCATGTTTATATATATATATATATATATATATATATATATATATATATATATATATATATATATATATATATATAAATGTATATATATATATATGTATATGTATATACACGTATATACATACACTACTATAATTATATGTGTTAATATTTATATATGCATATATATATATATATATATATATATATATATATATATATATATATATATATATATGTGTGTGTGTGTGTGTTTGTATACATTATTATATAATAATGATAATATGCATATATGTAGATAATTTTATATATGTATATGTATGTATGCATACATAAGCATATTATAGTTATATAGTGTGTTTATATATACAGTATTTAAATATATATATATATATATATATATATATATATATATATATATATATATATATATATATATATATATATAAGTATATGGAGAAGTTTACTGACCAAATTTTCATTTTGAGATATGTTGTACAGCAGTGTGTAGAATATAGAAATCCACTTTTGATGGCAATCGTGGACTATGAAAAAGCTTTTGATAGTGTGCACCGGCCAATTTTTTGGGAGAGTCCTGCGTTATTATGGAATACCTCTTATATATATATACATACATACATATATATATATATATATATATATATATATATATATTATATATATATATATTTATATATATAAATGTGTGTTTGTTTACATTTATTGTGCGCGTTTGTGTATGAGTGCCTTATCTACAAGTAGATAAGACGACTTAGGCCATTGAAAATGTCATTCCATTTATAGGCCTACTGTTCAGCCTAACACCAGAGCGAGATCTAGGCTTTTGAATAAAGTGAATATCTCTGATACATGCCATATCATCGCTAATTGGGTTTTCACAATTACCAGAAAGTTTCTTCATGTTCTAGAGACTTTATTGCTGTAACTGTGGCCTTGTTTGACCTCTTAGATTCAAAGTTACAGCGTAATTTTACCCATGTCAAAGAGGTTACAGAAATAGGTCAAGTTATCATCTAACATATTGACCCGTTGGATCATTCGTTTTGTAATTTAATAGGTTCTTTGTTTTCTGTTTAATATCTTCATTAGATTAAGGAATTTTTCGACTGAATTTAACTTTAATCTCTCTCTCCTTCTCTCTCTCTCTCTCTCTCTCTCTCTCTCTCTCTCTCTCTCTCTCTCTCTCTCTCTCTTTGATTAGTTATTTTTCAGTTTTTATACCCGTCCAGTGACTGTACTACAGCCTCGCTTCATTATGAATAAATTTTAGGATTTAGTGATCTAAGAAATTTTGTCTTTTCAAATTTCTTGTAATTCTTTTTTGAACAAAATAAAAAAAAGTATGTAGTGATACTGATGTGATGGCAGGTAATGTCCAGTCTGAAACTTTCTTTAGAAATGAAACTTTCTTTAGAAGTGAAAATTTTTTTCAGAAGTGAAACTTTCGAGGAATTGAAGGAAGATTAATCTAGTTTTAATAATTAATCTAGTTCTATATGGAGTTACCGTGATATGTGTAACCACCAGGGTGCACTGTAAGCATTAATTTAGTGTTGTTGTAGCCTATTCGATATTTTCCCGATTCGCGTTCTGTTGATTGAGAGTTCGAGCCCTGTTCAAGCCCGATAAACCCTTGCATGGTCTGTAACCTCGCCGTCCTTGTGAGCCAAGGATGAAGGGTTTAAGTAAGCCTTTACTGTAGGTCTACCTGCTGAGTCATCAGCATCCATTGCTTGACACTCCCAGGTCCTACATTGGGTTGAGAGGGGCTTGGTCTCTGATTATGTATGGTTGATCTTTAGGACCTACTGTCCCATGTCTCTGCCACTCATGAGCGACCTTTAAACCTTGGCAACGTCCAATTTGCCCTACGATGCATCCACTTCTTAGCCTTCTACTTTATCTCCGTTTCCGCTTCCTTTCATCCTTCTGGCTGTCCAACCTCTTGAATTTTTCCCGTTAATATATTTCTCTGTCCTGAATGACCTGCCCCACGTCAGCGCCAATCATATGACCCAAGTTCACAATCCAATTCAGAATTTGACTGGAATTAACAATTGTCTCTGGAAGGTTTTAAATGGTTGTGGTGGCCTACTGGAATCGTCCCTGCCTGGCGCTCTGCTGGACGGGAGATCAAGCCCCGCTCAAACTATAGCCAATTCTTTTAGTGAGGCAGATTTGCACCGACTCGCAGGGGTGCCCTTTTAGCTCGGAAAAGTTTCCTGATCGCTGATTGGTTGGACAAGATAATTCTAACTAATCAGAGAGCAGGAAACTTTTCCGAGTTAAAAGGGCACCGCTGCGAGTCAGTGCAAATGCGCCCCATTAAAAAAAATTGAATATAGATAGTTTCTTGAAAAGTCTACAACTTCACCATCGTTATGAAGCCAAGGATGGTGAGGAGAGGGTTTGGGGTGAACCTATTGGTCTACCTGCATAGTCATCAGCAGCCATTGCCTGGCCCTCCCTGGTCTTAGCTTGGGTGGAGAGGTGGCTTGAGCGCTGATCATATGTATATATGGTCAGTCTCTAGGGCATTGTCCCGCTAGGACATTGTCACTGTCCTTGCCTCTACCATTCATGGGCGATCTTGAAACCTTTAAAGTAGGCACAGACGCAATTAAGACAACTTAATTACATTTATTTTCATGAAGTATTATTTATACTTCGTCATTAGGCTTTACGTAAAAGAGTCTTTCTTATTAAGGCTGGCGTAAGTCACCTTTTATAGTTTGCATATGAAAGATACGTTTTAATGCTGTTATAATAATTTTTCATTACGTCTCTTGTAGTTTATTTATTTCATTTAATTCATTTCTTCACTGGGATATTTTTCCTTGTTGGAGCCCTCGGGCTTCTAGTATCATGCCTTTTCAGCAAGGGTTGTAGCTTAGCTAGCAATGATAATAATAATAATAATAATAATAATAATAGTGATTATTATTATTATTATTAGTTGCCTTTTTTTCTCTCTATCTCTCCACATTATATAACCAGACTTCCCTCTTACATCATAACTCTTTCGAAAGATATTCTATTAATCAAATGAAATATCTCTCTCTCTCTCTCTCTCTCTCTCTCTCTCTCTCTCTCTCTCTCTCTCTCTCTCTCTCTCTCTCTCTCTCTCTCTCTCCACATATTCAATCAGACTTCCCTCTTACATCATAACTTTTCAGAAATTTTATTACTAAAATGAATTCTCTCTCTCTCTCTCTCTCTCTCTCTCTCTCTCTCTCTCTCTCTCTCTCTCTCTCATCTCTCTCTCTCTCTCTCTCTCTCTCTCTCTCTCCATATTTAATCAGACTTCCCTCTTACATCATAACTTTTCAGAAAGATATTTTATTACTCAAATGAATTCTCTCTCTCTCTCTCTCTCTCTCTCTCTCTCTCTCTCTCTCTCTCTCTCTCTCTCTCTCTCTCTCTCTCTCTCTCTCTCCCACACATTTAATCAGACTTCCCTCTTACATCATAACTCTCTCTCTCTCTCTCTCTCTCTCTCTCTCTCTCTCTCTCTCTCTCTCTCTCTCTCTCTCTCTCTCTCTCTCTCTCTCCACATATTCAATCAGACTTCCCTCTTACATCATAACTTTTCAGAAATTTTATTACTAAAATGAATTCTCTCTCTCTCTCTCTCTCTCTCTCTCTCTCTCTCTCTCTCTCTCTCTCTCTCTCCACACATTTAATCAGACTTCCCTCTTACATCATAACTTTTCAGAAAGATATTTTATTACTCAGATGAATTCTCTCTCTCTCTCTCTCTCTGTCCATTGACTGAGTCATGGCAGGTGTGTTTTCAGATCCTGTGTGTGTGTCTGCTGTGATTCATCGGTTTTGAATCTAGACTCTTCCTTTAATCATTTTATCGCCAGCTAACGCCATGGTGCTTCTGAATGAGGGGAGGGGGGTGGGGGGCTCTTCCGGGAGGTGGAGGGGGGTTAGTTGGATATGGGAATAGGTAAGGGGAGAGGAGGGGGTTTTAGTCGAAAGGGGTTAATCCTGGCATTGGTTGATCGAGAGGGGAAAAATTCGTTAATCGTTTTCCTTTATGGGTAAACATGACACCGCGTGTGCAGGCAGCAATTTTTCCAAGTGGGGATTACTGCTCTTCATCAATGACTTGGGAAATGAAAATATTTTGGTTGTCACCTTTTTTTTTTTTATGAAATGTGTCATTTTATTATTGTCTCTGCTCTTACAATTTGTCATAGGTGATGGAAAGTTATTTTGTAAGGCGCTAATTGTTTTAAAAAATTACTTTGCATAATATATTAACAGATAGAAAAGTATATAGAAACGCATTAATTGTTTGAAAAAATTACTTTTGCATAATATATTAACAGATGGAAAACTATATAGAAACGCGTTAATTGTTTGAAAAAATTACTTTTGCATAATATATTAACAGATGGAAAACTATATAGAAACGCGTTAATTGTTTGAAAAAATTACTTTTCCATAATATATTAACAGATGGAAAACTATATAGAAACGGGTTAATTGTTTGAAAATTACTTTTGCATATATTAGCTGATGAAAAAGTATATTGAAACTCATTAATTGTTTGAAAAATTATTTTGCATAATATATTTCAGATGGAAAACTATGTATATCACGTTAATTGTTTGAAAAATTATTTTGTATAATATATTAGCAGATGGAAAACTATATAGAAACGCGTTAATTGTTTGAAAAATTACTTTTGCATAATATATTAGCAGATGGAAAACTATGTAGAAACTCGTTATTTTTTGAAAAATTACCTTTGCATAATATATTAGCAGATGGAAAAGTATATTGAAACTTTTATTGTATGAAAAATTACTTTTGCATAATATATTAGCAGATGGAAAACTATATTGAAACTCGTTAATTATTTGAAAAATTATTTTGCATAACATATTAGCATATGGAAAAGTATTTGGAAACTTTTAATTGTTAAAAAAAATACTTTTGCATAATAGGTTAGCAGATGGAAAAGTATATTAAAACTCGTTAATTATTTGAAAAATTACTTTTGCATAATGTATTATGCAAAGGTTAATGCAGAGTCCAACATAATTCCTTCTTCTGTCTGAAATAAGTAGAGGTTGTTCTGGTGCAAGGTTTCATATTGGTCTGAAATTATAATTGACTATTTTTGTATAGGCCTACACTGGCCTAAACTTTCCTCTTCATTTTGGAAACTATCTACGAGTAAATATGATTTATTATTATTGTTATTATTATTATTGTTATTATTATTATTATTATTATTATTGTTGTTGTTGTTGTTTTTGTTTTTGTTGTTGTTGTTGTTGTTGTTGTTATTATTAGCTAATCTGTAATCCTATTTGGAAAAGCGGGATGCTATAAGTCCAAGGCTCCAAGTGGGAAAATAGCCCTGTGAGGAATGAGGAAAGGAAATAAGGAAACACTGCATAAGAATAATGAATTAAAAACATCTTAACATCGGTAACAACGTTGAAGTAGATCGGTTATATATAAACTATTAAGAGAGACTTATGTCAGACTGTTCAACATGAAAGTATTCGCAGCAAATTTGAACTTTGGAAGTAGATTCAATATTTCTGAATCGGTATTAACATATTTGGCATATGCCAAATTACTTCTTATTAACCCATACTAATTTCCTATGCTATATAGCATTAAAAGAAGGTAAATTCGGAGAATACAAGAAATTTCACTTTTAGTGTTATATATATTTATTTCCAGCTAAATGAAAATCTTGATATCGGTCGTGTAATTAATTTAATAGTGGTTTTTTTTTTTTTTTTTTTTTTTTTTTTTTTTTTTTTTTTTTTTTTTTTTTTCTGGTAAGAATATGTCTGGTATTCTCCGATGAGTTAGAAGGCTTTTCTCTAGCGTCATTCTTGGCAACGACCAAGACAATGACGCAGATTGATTCAAGACTTTGTTCTAATCGAGTTTGTCACTGAAACTGACACTTAAAAAGTTTCATTAAAAACACGGTAAATATTTGGTAACATTTATTCCAGGATTTTTTTCCGTTTTAAAAAACGGATACATTGATATAAAGGAGTAATATTATGGTCTCCAATCCGTAAAATTTAAGAAGAATGAATGGTAGTATTACAGTCGCCTTAATTATACGGAAATCCGGCTGAGAACAGTATATTTTTACGGAGAATTTCCGATTAAAATCACGCTTCCTTTTTTTTTTTTTTTTTTTTTTTTTTTTTTTTTTCTTTTTTTTTTTTTTTTTTTTTTTATTTTGATTGTTGACCTACATCTGAGATTTTCTTTAATGAATGAGATGGTTGATTGATCCTGACATGGCAGATTCCAACAATACGTATGTCATTTTTGTCTCGCAAATATTTAGTAATAGAAGTCGCTAATTTTAAATGAATCGTGTGCATCTTATGTTTAGAAACTCTCCAAATATATTAATTTTAAATGAATCGTGTGCATCTTATGTTTAGAAACTCTCTAAATATATTAATTTTAAATGAATCGTGTGCATCTTATGTTTAGAAACTCTCTAAATATATTAATTTTAAATGAATCGTGTGCATCTTATGTTTAGAAACTCTCCAAATATATTAATTTTAAATGAATCGTGTGCATCTTATGTTTAGAAACTCTCCAAATATATTAATTTTAAATGAATCGTGTGCATCTTATGTTTAGAAACTCTCTAAATATATTAATTTTAAATGAATCGTGTGCATCTTATGTTTAGAAACTCTCCAAATATATTAATTTTAAATGAATCGTGTGCATCTTATGTTTAGAAACTCTCTAAATATATTAATTTTAAATGAATCGTGTGCATCTTATGTTTAGAAACTCTCCAAATATATTAATTTTAAATGAATCGTGTGCATCTTATGTTTAGAAACTCTCCAAATATATTAATTTTAAATGAATCGTGTGCATCTTATGTTTAGAAACTCTCTAAATATATTAATTTTAAATGAATCGTGTGCATCTTATGTTTAGAAACTCTCCAAATATATTAATTTTAAATGAATCGTGTGCATCTTATGTTTAGAAACTCTCCAAATATATTGATTTTAAAATCTAGTAATAAATCAACTTCTCCATTTGTCAAACTCGAATGGAGGAAGATTTTCGTCATTTACGTTGTATTAGATTCTGAGGACTTTGTTCTGCAGTGGATTACTAACGGGTGATGATGATGAGATTCAAATTTGTGTAATGATTGTTTTAATACCATAAAGTGCCACTCGTGTTTCTTTTGTCATTTAATAAAGATAAAGGTTCCATTTCAATAGTCTTTTTAAAGTGAAGTAAAGAATTTACATTAATGGAAGTAGGTTTAAGTTTATTAGAATTTTTACCTTCAGGTAACTACTGTTTACTACTTATGTTGTTTATAAAATAGGATCTCTCTCTCTCTCTCTCTCTCTCTCTCTCTCTCTCTCTCTCTCTCTCTCTCTCTCTCTCTCTCTCTCTCTCTCTTCAACTTGTAACTGATTGAGTGAACATATTTATATGCACTTTATTAATTTTTCAATTGTGTATATAATTGTAAGACTTCATATGTGCTCCTACATACAATCCAATATAAGTGTGTAAATATATCATTATCATCATTAACCGTTACTAGTCCACTGCAGAACAAAGGCCTCATACATGTCCTACCATTTGCGTCTGTTTATGATCTTTCTATGCCAGTCCACATCCGCAAACTTTCTTAGTTCGTTAATCCATCGTCTTCTATTCCTTCCTCTGCTTCTTTTGCCATCTCTAAGGATCCATTCTGTTATTCTTAGTGTCCAACTTTGTCTCTCATTCTCATTATAAGTCCTGCTCATGTCCATTTCTTTTTCTTACATGTTAAAATATCTTCTACTTTAGTTTGCTCTCTTATCCTTGTTGCTCTTTTTCTCTCTTCTTGTTATATGGCATTTATAGATGTCACAGTCGCCATATATGTTACAACCCTTGTCGGGCCGTGGGGCAAGTTCTTATTGCACGATAAGAGAGGTCAGTGTATACAAAAATATCAGGCAGTAAAATGGTCAGCGGAAACGAAAACACTTGGGAAAACTTAACAATATATATTAACAACAATTTTTAGAACAGTCTACCTTGTGACTACCTAACAATTTGAATTAACAACTTACAACTGACTATTAATAACTAACACTAAACAAATAACAATTAACAATAGACTATGTGAAAGCTTTTGATTCTGTCAAAACCTCATCAGTAATGAAAGCCATGTTGCTCTTTTTTATGTAGCTGGTAGTTATACAATTTTGTGACGCAACCAACGAAATGAAATGTTTCACCAGCCACATTCTATCAAATTGCTTAGGCGTTTCATAAATTTATTTACACGCACATGCATATACTGTATATGTATATATATATATATATATATATATATATATATATATATATATATATATATATATATATATATATATATATATATATATATATATATATATACATACATGTACACGCGTGCGTGTGTGAGTAGGTGTGCGTGCGGATGTGTGTAGGCCTACAGTTTTTATATGTGCATGGGGAATTGTCAGATTGTATATTGCAAATTTTAAAGTGTAGCAAATTAGTGGTGACTTCTCTATACCTTAGGAATATCTCTCACCGAATGGTAATTATAGATGATAAGTACACCTACTCAGGCCAGGATTCGAACTTTTTCAATGTGGGTGTTTTGTGGATGCTGTTCTTTATGTTGCTAGCCAGACTTGATCATTGAAGATTAAATAATAGTATCTAATATCAGTGAAAAACAGTATTTGTGTGTCTATATTGATATATATATATATATATATATATATATATATATATATATATATATATAATATATATATATATATATATATATATATATATATATATATATATATTTATTTATTTATTTATATTATTCACAAGGAGGAGCATGAATCGCCAACTCGAGTCCATAGATCACTGCCAAGCATAGACAGAAAGGGCCTTCATGAATCTCGTAATCAAAAGATATAAAACAATGAAAGAGATGCATCATACGAAGAACATAATCAGAATATGCAAATGAGGGGGATTAAGGACACGTGCCTTGTTAGAGAGAGAGAGAGAGAGAGAGAGAGAGAGAGAGAGAGAGAGAGAGAGAGAGAGAGAGAGAGAGAGAGAGGGGGGAGTGTATACACAGATGTACACTGACATGTAAAACCGCCCAGACTCCAGGAAGCCACCCAGAGGTACGCCTCCATCTCCCGTTCAATAAAGTGAACATCGAAAAATGCAGACCCTTGAGACGGCAAGGCCTCTTGTGGAGCCGACCGAAATACAGTTTGTGTAAACATGGCATACGCCGTCTAAGTAACTCCTGGTCTAATTGCTTCACCTCTCTAATACTTAAACGCAGATTACATTATTTACCATTAAGGCAAAGTTTTAGCTTTATTTTCGTAGCTTAAGCAACATAGAACCTTCTGTTTAGTGGAAGGTATAATTAAGTAGTGTTAACAAAAGGGCACGTGGCGGCACCGATGCCCGGTGTGGTCGAAATGACTGGCATCTTTTGGACTATAATTGACTCTGTAATCTGATGACAACGGTAGGGATGGTTTGAGCCGATGCAGAGAGAGAGAGAGAGAGAGAGAGAGAGAGAGAGAGAGAGAGAGAGAGAAGAGGCAAGGTAGGGGTGGTAGTGGGTGAGGGAAGAAGTCATGGGAGGGATGAATATAGAGAAAATTGAGGAAGACAAAGAGAAGCGAAGAGATATCACACTTCGGGTGAGATGGAAGTCCACTGTTCTTGAATATGAAAAGAGGAATGTTAAGTAATGGACAGCAGATTTTAATTAGGTCTTGTGAATCAAAACACAGGCAAAGTTTGTTTTTATCACTGATATTACCAAAAGACATTGAATATAGCCATATAGGCAATGGGCGTAGGGGGAAAGAAAAAGACAGAATTTTTCGGAACCTAATTGAATTACAATGTTTACTATTTGTTCATTTTGTTATGATATTTGCTATAAGGATTATAAGATCTTGATGAAATGAATAAGTACTGTAAGCATTTCCGATTAGTAAGCATTTCTTGTATACATATTTTTGTCACTACGTTTATATATATATATATATATATATATATATATATATATATATATATTTACATTAAAATAAAAACTTTTCTGTGTAATTATGATAAATAAAATAACCCACAATGTATGAAAAAGGAAATTTATTTAGCTTTCGAAGGGACCTTCGAAGAGGAAGGGAGATTGTCCCTTCGAAAGCTAAATAAATTTCATTTGTCCTACATTGTGGGTTACTTTATATATATATATATATATATATATATATATATATATATATATATATATATATATATATATATATATATATATGCATTCATTTAATTATGTATATATGCTATGTATGTATATATGATTTATATGTATATATAACATGTGAGTACACACAAATACACTCGCATATATATGTTTATGTGTGTGTTTGTGTGCGTATAAGTGTAATGAAAAACGATTGGTTTTCAACGACTACGGCAAAAGCACGGATATCACTCGATGTTAATGTAACATCTATTACATGGTGACGACCAAGTTTACATATTCATGGGCTCTAGTGAACAATGAATCTTATATACTTCATAAAAGCAAGTCTCAATGACTACTAATGGGAAAGCTAAAGATCTCACATGCTTCGACTGTCTTTAACATCCAATATAAAAAGTAGAATAGCCTACGTGATTGTTCTCTTCTTTCATTATATTGATGACATTAAATGCGAAAACACCATCATCATCTCCTACTACGCCTATTGATGCAAAGGGCCTCGGTTAGATTTCGCCAGCCGTCTCTTTCTTGAGCTTTTAAATCAATACAACTTCATTCATCATCTCCAACTTCACGCTTCGTAGTCCTCAGCCATGTAGGCCTGGGTCTTCTAACTCTTCTAGTGCCCTGTGTACTAATATCTCTTGGGTAGTGCGAAGAGTATGCCCAAACTATCTCCATCTGCCCCTCACCATGATCTCATCCACATATGGCACTCGAGTAATATCGCTTTCAGTTAAATTTCTTATCGTGTCCTGCCATTTAATGATAATAATAATAATAATAATAATCTTTAATTCAGCAGAAGCCAAATACAGAACTCCCAGTATTCTTCTGAAGGCTTTGTTCTGAAATCTTTAAAATCTGTTGGATATTGTTTAATTGTCATACCTCGATTCATGTGCATAGAGTAACACCGATCTCACTAAACTGATGTATCGTCTGATTTTTAAAGTAAAGATTACCAGATATATCCTCAATCGAGACATTACCCTGTCCCTACACAGATCCTCTTGGCCTTCCAAACCATATTATGGATGATTGAAAGATCTTTAACTAAATTTTGGAAGAGACTGTGCCATGCCGAAATCTTGATGATGATAACTATTTCTCCGGTCTGCTGTCAAGGGCAAGGACCAGGTGCATCCTACTGAATAAATCCGTGTGTGGTGATCTGCTGGTCTGGGATTGGATACACGCTCAAGCTCGATAGTTTCTTGTAGTGTATAAAACCTCACCATCCCTGTGAGTTAAGGATTTGAAGTTTGGAAGAGCCTATAGGTTTATCTGCTGAGTCATCAATAGCCATTTTCTGGCCCTCCCTGTCCTAGCTTGGGTGGAGAGGGGACTTGAGCGCTCATTATATATATATATATATATATATATATATATATATATTATATATATATATATATATATATATATATATATATATATATATATATATATATATTTATATATATATATATATATATTTATATATATAATATATACATTTAATATATACACATATAGTATATATACATATAATATATATACATATTATATATATATATATATATATATATATATATATATATATATATATAATATGTCCAGTCTCTATGGCATTGTCCCGCTAGGAGATTGGTACTATCCCTTGCCTCTGCAATTCATGAGTGACCTTTACCTCTTTAGCAATCCTAGTAATCACCACTTTCGTCTCTTATCAATTTAAGAATCCTTAGACGTGACATCCTGGAACACTTTGGGTTTGAAAAATCTTCTGTGAAATTTTATAGTGCTTAATGACAGTTAAGTTCCTACGTTAAGTACGTCATGCATCTTGTGTGATGTACTATTTCATAAAATTTACAGCCTGTTCGATGTTATTGGCATAACTAATCATAGAAATGTCCTAAAAGGTGGCTTATTTCTCCATAGCATAGACTTCTAATCAGTATCATGGAAGCCCTTATGAATTTAAAGAATAAATATGCCTTCAAGTGATCGCAAGATATATCAAGATCATAATTATTATTTAATAAATATTTTATCAATATTTCATGTACCAAGTTTGTTACAGAATATTATTTAAGATTCTACTGTTGATCACATATACAGTACATATCGAAACACTTTTTTTTTTTTTTATTGATTTCGTATCTAACTTCAAAGGTGTCTAGCATTGATTAGTGATCACTCTTCCAGTCACCGCCCAGATTAAATGTTTCTCTCTTTTCAATTTTTATTATTGCTTTCGATACAATGGGCATTTCTGACCTGGTGAAGCTAGTTGACCTTGTGTAAAAGAGATTTTGTTAGTTGGCCTTGGCAAAAACAGATTTTGTTAGTTGGCCTTGGCAAAAACAGATTTTGTTAGTTGACATTGGGTAAAACACATTTTGTTAGTTGGCCTTGGCAAAAACAGATTTTGTTAGTTGACATTGGGTGAAACAGATTTTGTGAGTTGGCCTTGGCAAAAACAGATTTTGTTAGTTGACATTGGGTAAAACAGATTTTGTTAGTTGACATTGGGTAAAACAGATTTTGTTAGTTGGCCTCGGGTAAAACAGATTTTGTTATTATTCACCTCTTATTCAGTTCAGCAATGAACCATTACTGCCCCCGTCCACCTGTTTAAAACATAGATCAACTTAAAAGTCGTTGGTTAACGGTGGACTTCAACCTTTGATATGATTTGGAACACCCTTTGATCAGAAAATTCCAGGTTATATGCCATAACCCATTCGTTCAAGGTTTGAAGTATCCAGTTGAACTACCGTTTGCTATTAGAGGGGGTTTGGATTACTAAAGAGGTCAAATTATATCCCTAGAGAAGGTCACTGCATTACTTATGAGGATCGAGTTCTCTTGCTTGAGGGTACATTCAGGCACACTATTCTATCTGATTTCTCTTCCTTTTCTTTTGTAAAAGTTTTTATAGTTTATATAGGAAATATTTATTTTAATGATGTTACTCTTCATAAATATTTTATTTTTCCTTCTTTCCTTTCCTCACTGGGCTCTTTTCCCTGTTGGGGTCCCTGGGCTTATAGCATTCTGCTTTTCCAACTAGTGTTGTAGCTTAGCAAGTAATAATAATAATAATAATAATAATAAGGAGTGCCTTGTGTGAGGCAGTCCAAAGCCAAGACCCAGGATTCCAGGATCTTCTCTGGATCCTGCTAGGATCAATGGAAAACAACCCAGGTATATTCAACGACTAGGAATATTGACTGTAACAACTACACATCTAATGAGTGCCTTGTGTGAGGCAGTCCAATGCCAAGATCCAGGATTCAGGATCTTCTCTGGATCCTGCTAGGATCAATGGAAAACAACCCAGGTATATTCAACGACTAGGAATATTGACTGTAACAACTACACATCTAATGAGTGCCTTGTGTGAGGCAGTCCAATGCCAAGATCCAGGATTCAGGATCTTCTCTGGATCCTGCTAGGATCAATGGAAAACAACCCAGGTATATTCAACGACTAGGAATATTGACTGTAGCAACTACACATCTAATGAGTGCCTTGTGTGAGGCAGTCCAATGCCAAGATCCAGGATTCAGGATCTTCTCTGGATCCTGCTAGGATCAATGGAAAACAACCCAGGTATATTCAACGACTAGGAATATTGACTGTAGCAACTACACATCTAATGAGTGCCTTGTGTGAGGCAGTCCAATGCCAAGATCCAGGATTCAGGATCTTCTCTGGATCCTGCTAGGATCAATGGAAAACAACCCAGGTATATTCAACGACTAGGAATATTGACTGTAGCAACTACACATCTAATGAGTGCCTTGTGTGAGGCAGTCCAATGCCAAGATCCAGGATTCAGGATCTTCTCTGGATCCTGCTAGGATCAATGGAAAACAACCCAGGTATATTCAACGACTAGGAATATTGACTGTAGCAACTACACATCTAATGAGTGCCTTGTGTGAGGCAGTCCAATGCCAAGATCCAGGATTCAGGATCTTCTCTGGATCCTGCTAGGATCAATGGAAAACAACCCAGGTATATTCAACGACTAGGAATATTGACTGTAACAACTACACATCTAATGAGTGCCTTGTGTGAGGCAGTCCAATGCCAAGATCCAGGATTCAGGATCTTCTCTGGATCCTGCTAGGATCAATGGAAAACAACCCAGGTATATTCAACGACTAGGAATATTGACTGTAGCAACTACACATCTAATGAGTGCCTTGTGTGAGGCAGTCCAATGCCAAGATCCAGGATTCAGGATCTTCTCTGGATCCTGCTAGGATCAATGGAAAACAACCCAGGTATATTCAACGACTAGGAATATTGACTGTAGCAACTACACATCTAATGAGTGCCTTGTGTGAGGCAGTCCAATGCCAAGATCCAGGATTCAGGATCTTCTCTGGATCCTGCTAGGATCAATGGAAAACAACCCAGGTATATTCAACGACTAGGAATATTGACTGTAACAACTACACATCTAAAGAGTGCCTTGTGTGAGGCAGTCCAATGCCAAGATCCAGGATTCAGGATCTTCTCTGGATCCTGCTAGGATCAATGGAAAACAACCCAGGTATATTCAACGACTAGGAATATTGACTGTAGCAACTACACATCTAATGAGTG
The DNA here is from genome assembly GCF_036898095.1 of Palaemon carinicauda. Taxonomy (NCBI): domain Eukaryota; kingdom Metazoa; phylum Arthropoda; class Malacostraca; order Decapoda; family Palaemonidae; genus Palaemon; species Palaemon carinicauda. Next base: position 89,026,591 of record NC_090748.1, on the reverse strand, counting down.
CCTTGTGTGAGGCAGTCCAATGCCAAGATCCAGGATTCAGGATCTTCTCTGGATCCTGCTAGGATCAATGGAAAACAACCCAGGTATATTCAACGACTAGGAATATTGACTGTAGCAACTACACATCTAATGAGTGCCTTGTGTGAGGCAGTCCAATGCCAAGATCCAGGATTCAGGATCTTCTCTGGATCCTGCTAGGATCAATGGAAAACAACCCAGGTATATTCAACGACTAGGAATATTGACTGTAGCAACTACACATCTAATGAGTGCCTTGTGTGAGGCAGTCCAATGCCAAGATCCAGGATTCAGGATCTTCTCTGGATCCTGCTAGGATCAATGGAAAACAACCCAGGTATATTCAACGACTAGGAATATTGACTGTAACAACTACACATCTAAAGAGTGCCTTGTGTGAGGCAGTCCAATGCCAAGATCCAGGATTCAGGATCTTCTCTGGATCCTGCTAGGATCAATGGAAAACAACCCAGGTATATTCAACGGCTAGGAATGTTGACTCTAGCAACTACACGTGGATATAGAATGACACAGAATCTATAAGTCTAAAGATCAACAGAATATCACAAATTTTGAGAATAAAATCTTAAAATATCAAGACCAACAAACTGTCTGAAAGAGCTTGTATTAAGTCGGAGACTAAAGGCTTAAATACACGTTCAAAAAAATCGTCAAAATTTTGCATCAAAATTTTGATGCAAAATTTGTGTGTGTAGGACGTTTTTGATGTCAAAACGTCCTACACACGCTCAAATTTTGCATTAAAATTATGATATCAAAATTTTGATGCAAACTTTTGACGATTTTTTTTTAAGTGTATGGGCCCCTTAAGCCATTAGAAGAATGCTGAGCGATTAATTAACTTCAACCTGACTTGTATGTTTATGTCATTTTCAAACATCCGAATGAAAAAAAAAGTAGATTTTTTGCGATTAAAATACGGTTTAAATTCGCTGATTGTTATGCCCTAAGTGACATCGGCGATAACGAAAAGAACTGTTTCGATTAAGAAGTTAAGCTGTGATGTTATCCCTGCCGGAGATTTGCTTTTATTATTATTATTATTATTATTATTATTATTATTTTTATTTTTATTATTATTATTAATATTATTTTTATTATTATCTATTATTATTATTAGAATTATTATTACTATTATTATTTTTTAAATTATTATTATTACTATTACTATTATTATTATTGTTGTTATTATTATTATTGTTATTATTATTATTGTTATTATTATTAAAATTATTATTTTTATTATTATGAAAATTATTATTATTATTATTATTATTATTATTATTATTATTCTGGTACACCGCATATTTGTTATAAGGATCACGTTAACAACAAATCTAACCATAGCAATATCGGCACAACCGAATCCTCTAACCTATGTTCATATTTTGGCACCCAGCTGCACTCCCTTTTTAGCTTTCTACCATACCTCCCATTTAGCGCCTTCGTAGTTGCATGAACTAATGTAGAGATTTGTGATGTTTCTTCTTCACGAGAATGCTGCAGTGCCACTTTAAGTATCAGCCTTGGCTGCCTTTTTACAAGTATTTCATTCAGGATTTAACCCTTTTAACCCACCATAAGGTTAAATTTCGAGCACATTTTGCTATATATTTTTTTTCAAATTGCTCTAACAGCCTTAATTTTTGTCGTAGAGAGGTCAGGTTGGTCTCATTCTTTTGGAAAATGCCTGAAGTTTCTCATAAAGTTATGAAACATATGCAAAAACATGTACATAACAGTGTTTTGCAAGAACGTCCTTTGGGGGCGAAAGGGTTAATAGTCGAGAAATCGTTCCATATCTGTTTGAGAAAAGAGACATTATGGCGGCAAATATCAGAAGCTATTTGAAGGGAGAGGCACAGGATACCCGCTCACCCCCCCCCCCCCCTCACCCCACACCCCAGTTCTGGCCAAATTCCGTACAACCTCGCAAGGGAGAGTCATCAATGTTATAAGAATTTAATTTTTGATTATCGGTTCTCTCTCTCTCTCTCTCTCTCTCTCTCTCTCTCTCTCTCTCTCTCTCTCTCTCTCTCTCTCTCTCTCTATCCTTCGTCATATATATTGAGAATAGTTTTTTCACTAATCATAAAAAATACTTGTGGTTTGTGTATATAAATATATAATGTATACGTGTATGTATATATATATATATATATATATATATATATATATATATATATATATACATACACAAAGTATATGTGCATGTATATATACACAGTATATATATATATATATATATATATATATATATATATATATATATATATATATATATATATATATATATATATATAGTCTATATTTGTATATAAATGAATTTATATATATATATATATATATATATATATATATATATATATATATATATATATATATAGTCTATATTTGTATATAAATGAATTTATATATATATATATATATATATATATATATATATATATATATATATACACACACACACACATACATATAAAACAAGGCTGCCATTGTCGCAATTACGGATTACTTGAGAACAACTTGATCAACTTAATCGCATAGAATAGAAATAGACATCCTCAAGATAATCGAGCCTAGCATTGCTACAACCCAAATTTAAAGTGATGCTAAGATCAAGGTAAAAGGATTTTAGAAATCGGAAATGTGTATAAGAAATTTAATTTTGTTCAGTCAACCCCCTTTGCACCCCCTTTGTAGCTTTCTAAAATGATTCCGTTCCCACTTCCTTTCTTCCATCGTGCTATCCATCTTCTAAACGTTTGCTTCATATATTGTAAAGGCTTAAAGGCAGTTCATGAATGGCAGAGGCAAGGGACAGTGACATTGCCTTATCAAGCAGGACAATGCCCTAGAGAGTGACCATATATACGTATGAACAGCACCCAAGCCCCCTTTCCACCCAAGCTAGGACCAAAAAGGGCCAGGTAGTGGCTGCTGATGACTCGGCAGATAGACCTATAGGCTCCCCCAAACCCCTATCCTTAGCTCACAAGGATGGTGAGATTACAGCGACCAATGGAACTAACGAGTTCGAGCGGGACATGAACCCCATCCTGGCGATCACCAATCAGGAATGTTACCATACAGGCCACCACAACCAATGCTGGTTTCCAGCTTAGTTGCACCTGGGAGACTGAATAGCCTCCTAGGTCCCTGTGCTGGGCTTTCAGGCTTAAATTGAATCATTCAATCCTTTTGACCTATAGTCAATTTATTTTACCGAGGCAGATTTGCACCGACTCGCCGGGGTGATCTTTTAGCTCGGAAAAGTTTCCTGATCGCTGATTGGTTGGACGAGATAATTCTAACCAATCAGCGATCAGGAAACTTTTCCGAGCTAAAAGGACACCGTTGCGAGTCGGTGCAAATCTGCCTCGCTAAAAGAAATGGACTATAGATGGTTCTATTTAAAGCTCGTTGAATACACCCCCAATTTAAAGGAAGTAGTTTAAGTATATAATCTGAACATTTCTGAAGAAGTGCAGCTGCGCCACTTGCCCATTGTAAATCTCTCTCTGTCGTGATTTATCTTTATTTTATGTGGTTTATGATACTTGGACTATTCGACCCGGTGCTGGGACCTTTGAGGCCATTCAACCTTATGTTATGAGCGGTTTATGAATGGCGTGATTTAGATATTCTTATTTATTTCACAATAATTGTGTCTTGCTAATTATAAAAAAAAAGATTAAATATTTCAAAAGAATTTTTCTTAATGGTTTTGTTTATCAGGTGTTAGTACGAAACAACAAAAAGTTTCAAAGGCGCATTTTAAGCTTTATATCGTTTTCATGCTCCATTTTACGAATAATATTTATAGTAATCGTTATACAGCATTGCCAAGTTTCATTATTATTATCATAATAATTAGTTGACAAATGTCACTTAGCATACATAACGATTTTTTTTATTGGTTTATCAAAACTGGATATGATAAATATTTATTTTATAGCGACTCATCATATTCTGTTTTTATAGTAACATATCTACGTATGATTCGTTGTCCATAATTACGAATATTTATGCGTATTATTATTATTATTATTATTATTATTATTATTATTATTATTGATGTTGGTAGTTAAGTAATTTCTCGTTATACTATTGTTATTTTTGTCTTACTAGTGTACCCGAGCCGTCAAAAATTACGTGTGAATATTTATGTAGATACATACACAGATTTAACCCATCTCACCCCTTCCCCCTTTCCTAACTACAACCCGCTGGTTCGGCAATTTGTGAGAGTGTAGTTTCTGAGTGCACCTCTCGCTGTACCCCCTCTCACCAGGGTATGACTACTCCCCCCGCCCGAGTGTGACAGAAAAGAAATATATATATATATATATATATATATATATATATATATATATATATATATATATATATATATATATATATTGCTCTTTGTTATGTGAGCAAATATTGAATATTCATCTCCTAAATTCACGTGTGACCGAAGAGATAGAGAGAAAGCACTTTACTCCAGATAAATCCTCTTGCATATTTTTATAAATAACATCTTAATATTTTCTTTGTGTTCTTTCCATTTAGATGACTTTGCATAACCAGTGCAAAGCTGAAAAGAAAGAAAGTCATGAACAAGATAGTCTTTATAACGTCAGGGTCATCGGGTCGTTTATTAGGTTTGTATAATCCAATGAGGATGTTGTGAAGCACGGACGGTAAAAACAGGAAGTCGGGGTTTGTATAGAAAACGGGGTTCTTTTGATAGAAAACGGGATGTCCGGTCGCAGTGATTTTTCTTACGTTAAACGTAACGAAATGAAACGAACGTTGATGAAGTCTGCGTTGATTTCTCTCCATATATCATCCCTTTCTGAGTCAGGATATCTTTGCGGTGAAAGTGTTTTTGTATCGCCATGATCAGCAAAGCTGTACTAGTCAGGGCCACTCATACTAGGTTGGTTTGCTTTGAGTGATCAAACTAAAGTCTCCTACCATCACCAATCTGCAGTGGCCAGCGTGGTGATGACAACTGGCCAATCCCAGACATAACTAAGGACAGCCTGAGGCCTTTGTCCTACAGTGGATTAAAAGCATCCGCTTGAAAAGACTTCCTTTAAAATAAGCTAGGCCTACAGAAAAGAGGGTTTTCCAATTATTCTTTATCGTATTAGTTCTCTTGATTATAAGCTTATAGAAATAGAAGTTAAGACAATTTGAAATAAGGAAAACAACAGTGTGTGTACGATTTGAAGTATAATTTTATTGTAGGGGAAATGGTTAAAATAGGTTAAATGGCTAAAGTAGATGAAATGGTTAAAGTAGGTGAAATGGGTAAATTAGATGAAATGGCTATAGTAGGTGAAATGGGTAAAGTAGATGATATAGCTAAAGTAAGTGAAATGGTTAAAGTAGATGAAATGGCTAAGGTAAATGAAAATGGCTAAAGTAGATGAAACGGCTAAGTAGGTGAAATGGGTAAAGTAGATGAAATAGCTAAAGTAGTTGAAATGCCTAAAGTAGAAGAAATGGCCAAAGTAGGGGAAATGGGTAAGTAGGTGAAATGGCTAAACTAGGTGAAATGGGTAAAGTTGATGAAATAGCTAAAGTAGGTGAAATGGGTAAAGTAGATGAAATGGCTGAAGTAGGTGGAATGGCTAAAGTAGATAAAATGGGTAAAGTAGGTGAAATGGGTAAAGTGGATAAATGGGTAAAGTAGGTGAAATAGGTAAAGTAGGTGAAATGGGTGTAGATGAAATGGGTAAAGTGGATAAATGGATAAAGTAGATGAAGTAGGTGAAATTGCTAAAGTAGGTGAAATGGGTATAGATGAAATGGCTAAAGTAGGTGGAATGTGTAAATTAGATGAAATGGGTAAAGTAGATGAAATGTGTAAAGTAGGTGAAATGACTAAAGTAGGTGAAATTGGTAAAGTAGGTGAAATGGCTAAAGTAGGTGGAATGTGTAAATTAGATGAAATGGGTTATGTAGATGAAATGGCTAAAGTAGGTGGAATGTGTAAATTAGAGGAAATGGGTAAAGTAGGTGAAATGGCTAAAGTAGGTGAAATGGCTAAAGTAGGTGGAATGGGTAAATTAGATGAAATGGGTAAAGTAGGTGAAATGGCTAAAGTAGGTGGAATGGGTAAAGTAGATGAAATGTGTAAAGTAGGTGAAATGACTAAAGTAGGTGAAATTGGTAAAGTAGGTGAAATGGCTAAAGTAGGTGATATGGGTAAAGTAGATGAAATTGGTAAAGTAGGTGAAATGGCTAAAGTAGGTGAAATGGGTAAAGTAGATGAAATGGCTAAAGTAGGTGGAATGTGTAAATTAGATGAAATGGGTAAAGTAGGTGAAATGGCTAAAGTAGGTGGAATGGGTAAAGTAGATGAAATGTGTAAAGTAGGTGAAATGACTAAAGTAGGTGAAATTGGTAAAGTAGGTGAAATGGCTAAAGTAGGTGGAATGTGTAATTTAGATGAAATGGGTAAAGTAGGTGAAATGGGTAAAGTAGATGAAATGTGTAAAGTAGGTGAAATGACTAAAGTAGTTGAAATTGTAAAAGTAGGTGAAATGGCTAAAGTAGGTGATATGGGTAAAGTAGATGAAATGGGTAAAGTAGGTGAAATGGCTAAAGTAGGTGAAATGGGTATGGTGGATAAATGGTTAAGGAGAAGAAATGGTTAAAGTAGGTGAAGTGACCAAAGTAGGTGAAATAGGTCAAGTAGGTGAATAGGTAAAGTAGATGAATTGGGTGAAGTAGGTGAAATGGGTAAAGTGGATAAATGGGTAAAGTAGGTGAAATGGGTAAAGTAGGTGAAATGGTTTAAGTAGATAAATGGGTAAAGTAGGTGAAATGGGTAAAGTAGATGAAATAGGTAAAGTGGATAAATGGGTAAAGTAGATGAGAAATGGGTAAAGTAGGTGAAATGGGTAAAGTAGGTGAAATAGGTAAATTGGATAAATGGGTAAAGTTGATGAAATGGGTAAAGTAGATGAAATGGGTAAAGAAGATGAAATAGGTAAAGTGGATAAAAGGGTAAAGTAGATGAAATGGGTAAAGTAGGTGAAATGGGTAAAGTAGATGAAATAGGTAAAGTAGATGAAATGGGTAAAGTAGATGAAATGGGTAAAGTAATTGAAATGGCTAAAGTAGGTGAAATGGCTAGAATAGGGGAAATGGCTAAAATAGATTAAATAGGTAAAGTAAGTGAAATGGCTAGAGTAGGTGAAATGAAAAGTAGATGAAATGTCTAGAGTAGATGAAATGGCTAGAGTAGGTGAAATGGCTTAAGGAGGGGAAATGGCTAAAGTAGGTGAAATTGCTAAAGTAAATGTCCAACTGACTCTCTCTTATACAAATGAAGTGACGATGCTAAAAGAATAAAAAAAAATGGAAGGTTTAATCGGCTGATAAGAATTTCATGCGAGGTACATTGTAGCGCAAACCGAATCGAAATTTTGGAATGGTGATGAAAATAGTTAGAGTTAGTGATCAAATGGGTGTTCGTGTTTTGAGATGGTGAAGACATTTCGAAAGAATGAAGGACTGCGGGATGTTGGAGATAGAGCATGATTCAAAAATTGTTAGGAGTAGTTAATTCGGTAATAGAAGAGGTATTGGAAAGGAAGGGTCTTAGCTAGGAACCACGATAGAAAGTATAAGCAGGCAGTGGATGGCTCAGTCTTTATTGAAGGGTGCGACGTGCTAATAATGAGCATCATGGGTGTAGTTTTTCCAGCCATATTCTGTATGAATGCATTCGTCGAAGTAAATATCCCTTTGTCGTAGAGAGAGAGGAGAGAGAGAGAGAGAGAGAGAGAGAGAGAGAGAGAGAGAGAGAGAGAGAGAGAGAGATGTTTCTATTTATTCTCAGCACAAACATATTGTTTACAGTAATTGATTGTATTCTTAAATGAGCAATTGATTTTGGAAATTTGTATTTTTTTCTATATTGTACATCAATCGGCACACTATTATTATTATTATTATTATTATTATTATTATTATTATTATTATTATTATTGTTGTTGTTGTTGTTGTTGTTGTTGTTATGTGAAAATCAAGGAAACCACAAATGGATAGAGTAAAATAGCCTACTTTCGGAAATGGCAAGGCGATAACGATAAAGAGATTAAGGAACAGATAATTATGGTAAATATTCCCAAATGTTGAGATAATGAATGGTATGTGGTGCTTTGTCATTACACCATAATGCCGTTTACGTAATTTTTTCAATTTACTCGTACTAAGATTAATCTTCAGTTATAATGAGTTGATTCTCTCTCTCTCTCTCTCTCTCTCTCTCTCTCTCTCTCTCTCTCTCTCTCTCTCTCTCTCTCTCTCTCTCCATATTTGATCAGACTTCCCTCTTACATCATAACTTTTGAAAGATATTTTATTACTCAACTGGATTCTTCTCTCTCTCTCTCTCTCTCTCTCTCTCTCTCTCTCTCTCTCTCTCTCTCTCTCTCTCTCTCTCTCTCCATTTTTCTAACGATGATAAATAACTCTGATAGCACATAGAAGTTATATTTCATTAGAGAATACCAGCTATTACTGTACAGTAAGTGTCTGACCTTTGATAATTAATGCGAGGTGTTTTTTTTTTTTTAGTAGTAGTAGTAGTAGTAGTAGTAGTAGTAGTAGTAGTAGTAGTAGTAGTAGTATCCATTTCCTGTTAAGGTACCATGATGTTTCAATGTGGTACCTCAAGCTATCTTTAACCTTGCAATTCTGGAGGGATGACTGTGTCATAGTTATCGATAAGTGCAAGTTAAAGAATTGTTGTAATGCCATTTCAAAGGGTAGTAACCATGGGCATAACGAGTTTCACTTTATTTATTCATTATTTGTGTTAATGTAAAATTCTGTACTTTTTTTTCTATGCATGTGGTCCTTCAGTATTGAGGAAGCTTCCAAAGCAAATTAATGGCCCATTGGCTGGAGTCTTACGACTGTGTCATCATGTTATTAGTCTGAATAATGATAATAATATCTTACATAACTTTCAAGACTTTTTTTTATTCTACAATGTAGTGAGTATGCTTATGCTTACTTACACCTGTTATTTCAATAGTTGTGGACAATAGATTCAAAATTATAATCACTCAATGTTTATGATAGCATAAGTGTACTTTTCCAAAAAAAAAAAAAAAAAAAATTCATTCTGATTAAATTAATTTATAGACATCTTTTGTTACAACCATGAATGAAATTTTTAACTTCTTAAAAAAGACATTGGTTGTGTCTCAGTTATTTGAACAACCAATTGAGTTTCATTGTTGAAAAACCTACTCCTTTTCAAAGGATGTTTTCACCCTCACATTCTTCCTGGGGAGATTTCAACTTGATCCCTTTTCAGGGGCTGTTTTGAACTCTTGAGATGTGTTAAAAAAGTATGATAAGAAAACATCGACCCCGTAGAATAATGGGAAAAATTAAGAAGGAAGAGAGAGAGAGAGAGAGAGAGAGAGAGAGAGAGAGAGAGAGAGAGAGAGAGAGAGAGAGAGAGATTACTACTTATTGGAGATAGTTCGGAGGTAAATAATTTTTTTTTTTCGATAAGTAAGGAAGATTGTTTCATAATTCTTCCAAGTTAGGCACGGAATTTGTGTTTGTCTTTATTTGAAGTTGTTTGCCAAAATAATTCTTGGAATTCAGTATTTATTGGTAAACTTTAGAATATTAATGCTATTTTAATTCGCATATCTTCAGCAAAACCTTGAAATTTAGGATATACAATGCAAGTTGATTTTTTCAAGTACCTTTGTCTGTTGCTTCTTTAAAAAAAAAAAAAAAGAGAGAGAGAGAGAGAGAGAGAGAGAGAGAGAGAGAGAGAGAGAGAGAGAGAGAGAGAGAGAGAGAGAGAGAGACTTGACTCGTACACTGTTTAAAAAACCGTGATTTTAATTAGAAATTCTCCATAGCCTCCTTTTCTCAGCCGTATTTCAGTAATATACTGGCGACCAATAAGTTTAACCCCCCCCCCCTCATTATCTTTTACAATTTGGTTACCGTCATATCACTTCTTAACGTCAATATATCCGTTTCTAAAACGGCGAATGCTTGGCAGCATTTTATTCTAGGAATTTTACCTTTTTTTTTTTTTTACGGCAAATTTTTCAACAGTGTTCTTGTGAGATATTACGTGATTCTTGACTTATTAAATCGTATTTTGTATTTAAGTCTCAACTTAATTCTTTGCCTTGTAAGGAATGGCTTTAGATAAATCAGTAATTTAATGTCATTTATACTTTTCTTTTTTAATAGATATGACAGACAGTTTCTCTTGTAACATCTTATTCAATTCAGCTTTAAGGATTAAGAAATGAAAAGAACCTTTATTGTTAGATAAAATATAGATATTTTATTTTGTACATTGATAAAGTCTTTTATAAGATACCATTAGCTGTACAATAGAGTTTTGAAATAAAAAATGACTAGAAAAGAATTATTTTACGCTCTTAACCATCAACTCATGATTGATTAACCGCTGGATAGTCTGCTCTATGTAGTTCCTGATTGGGAAGTACAGGCTGATGATGATGAGCCTGCAGTCTAGCAGGACAGGAGGCTAATTCGTGATTGATTAACCGCTGGACAGCCTACTTTTGCAACTCTTGCTGGGGAAGTACAGGCTTCTTCTGATGAGCCTGCAGTCTAGCAGGACAGGAGGCTAATTCATGATTGAGTAACCGCTGGACAGCCTGCTCTTGCAACTCTTGCTAGGGAAGTACAGGCTGCTGCTGATGAGCCTGCAATTTAGCATGATAGGAAGCCAATTCATGATTGATTAACCACTGGATAGTCTGCTCTATGCAGTTCCTGATTGGGAAGTACAGGCTGCTGATGATGAGCCTGCAGTCTAGCAGGGCAGGACGCCTCTGCATGTTTATTCAGCAGGGAAACTCTGGAGAAGGTCTTGTGGCAGGTGCTGCAGGCGTACTTCTTGATGTCAGCGTGCGTCTGTAGGTGAGCCCGAAGGTTACTCCTGTCGGCGAAGCATCTGTCACACTGCGAGCACTGGAAGGGCTTCTCCCCCGTGTGGGTTCTGATGTGCCCCTGGAGCAGCCAAGGGCGCGAGAAGGCCTTTCCACACAGGGGACACTTGCAGGGCAGGGTGTGGGTTCGGATGTGCATCTTCAGCGCCCCCAGGGAAGTGTAGACTTTGTCGCAGTGCTTGCAGGCGAAGGACTTGTTCCCCAGTGACACGCAGTGGAGTTGCTTGTGCTTGCTCAGGCCTGAGTAGGTGGAGTAGGACTTCCTGCATTCGTTGCAGGCGTAGCGGGCCTCTCCACGGGCGGCATGTCTTTCCTCGCCTCCAGACGCTGTGTAGGACGCCTCTGATTTCCTTGGCTGTCGGAGTCTCCTGTAACGTCGATTTCGTCCTCGCTCAAAGTCTCTGTGCCTACACCAGAGTCTTCTGACACTGTCGATCCTGGGGAGGCTAAGCGGTCCTCTGAAGGGTGTGGAGATGACACGAGACGGGAGGTCAATACCGAATGGGTTGCAAGGGCGTGATTAGAATGGACGGCTGCTGATGCATGGGCGGGAAGACTTTGGGACATTGGCCACACGACGGGCGTGTGATGGTGCCACAGATCCCCCTGATGCTGTTCGTAATGCTGCTGCTGTTGCTGCTGCTGCACAGCTGTCGTGTGGAAAAGCTTCAAATAGAAATCTGCTAGGGAAGTCATCCTGGGCGGGCTGGGCGGCGTTTGGACTTGTGGGTAGGGAAGGCGACTCGGGTGGGCGGCGATAGGTGAAACTGAGATGCTGCATGCACTCGTGGGCGTTTCGTTTGGGCGGGCGGAATCGTTGTCATTCTGTCGGCGTCTTTTGATACTCAGGTCTTGCGGTTGGTCGTCATCTGGGAAAGAAGAAATAACAGTATGAATAATATGATAATAATAATGATAATAATAATAATAATAATAATAATAATAATAATAATAATAATAATAATAATAATAATAGTCCTACTGAAATTTTATTTCTTTACCAAGCTCATGAATGTTTTTGTGGAAAGGACATTATCAGAACGTTTTGAACTTTATTCTTTTATTTACTACTCCATAACTGTGTTATTATTTTCTTAAAATTTATACAACAAAAATAATATTAGTATTTTCTTAAATTTTTATACAACAAAAGTAGATTTTACTGTTTTTTTTTCTACAACGAAACTGGAAGTAATTTAAAATACTGCATACTATAGCTAATTGTAATCAGCTAGTGCATAAAATATGATTTATTGAACATTAAGATAAAAAGGTGATTGGCTATAAAATTATTGACGTTCTTGTTATTATTGCAAACGTCTTAATTTATTCATGAACATTTTATAATGTTATTCGGGTTTTTAGTAGCTTAAAACTAAACAATTTGGTATTTAAGGCTTAAAGAGTTTTTGTCTTCAATTTAAGTTAGTTTAAAACTAAATTATTTTGGATAGGTAATGCTAAAAGGTTTTCTTCAACCTAAGTTAGTAATCTTGATTATATTTACGAATAATAATACGCTTATATAAGTGTGAAGCAAATTTTCGGTTAATGTAAAACAAACTTTTATAAAGTAGAATTATATCACTCAATTCACAAAATAATTGTTCAAAGTTTCCTTATTTTTAACACTCACCTGTATTGGGGTCGGTCATAAATGACAGCGGTCTTTTTTTGAGGGGACAATGCGAATAATTTTTAAGTCCGGGCAAGTGAGCCATTTCGTAGAAAACAAAATTCAACACTCTCTCACTCGTATTCGATAGCTAACTGAGTATTCCCTGGTCAAAATCTCGTTTTTATACGTCTGGGAGCAGATGCTAAGCATCACAACAAAAGGGGCCAATGGGAAGCGACTTTGGCCTCATCACAGTCGCTCCTAGCCAATGGTGAGAGCCGGAAGCTGCTCGAGGCGGGGAATAGCCCGCCTTTGACCAATCACAAGGCTGTCTGGTAGATAGATGCCACATCGGTAAAAATTTTTATTTTGGACATTATATTTAGTTTTAGAGAAAGTAATATAGTTTACTTTTCATTCATGGTCATTCATAACTAATGAAATTTAATTTAGTTTACGTTTATATGTAAATAAATATGATGTAAGGATTTTATATATTAATGTAAGCTACTCCCCAACATGGAAGTCATCGTACACTTGTATCTTGGCAACCTGTTGAAATAGAAAGGTGTCCCAGAATCGTTAAACTCGCACGTGCTTACATCAGGTAATCAACAAGACTGAGCCCACACATCGACAAATACGTGATCCATAATCATCCCTACAAAGGGACATCCGAGAGACGGGTTTCCTTTGTCGGATGTCAGTAGAGGCAGATGTGCGGAGCCATAAGCTCGCAGATAAAGAGGATGCCTTTCATTAGCTGGGGGTAAGAAAATTTTGAATTTAGTGGTTAGAATTCATTCTGAAATCAATCGGAGGATCTAATTAGTGATAGTTTATATGTATTAACTGTTAGATTGCGAAGTATTCAACTTGTTAATTTTTTTTTCTTACATTTCATGAAATTTGTTCATTTTTTACATTTAATGAAATTTGTTGAAGTTTTTCATTTCACGAAATTGGTTTATTTTTTTACATTTAAAGAAATTGTTTTATTTATTTTTTTTTACATTTCATGAATTTTTGTATGTGAAATCGTTAACCTATTTGAAATCGACTTTAAATTCCATTCATTTAAGTCATCAAAAAAAAATACGATTAAAAAGTAAAAGAGATATTTTTTTTATTATTCATGTGATATATTCATTATTGCTAATTAGTAAGAGGTTATTAGATAGTACTATGTTCATATTCGCTAGTCCCAATAATTTTCGTATATAAAACTGATGTAGCGGTAAGATTAAAGAGTGGTTTCCGTGAGAGAGAGAGAGAGAGAGAGAGAGAGAGAGAGAGAGAGAGAGAGGCTTATCTATAATCACAAGGCATCGTATAATTCTTTGGATCTCATCGGCAAAGTTTCAATTTCATCTGGTATGAGATTACATCACTGTTGATTTTGATAGTTATCTATAAATTATTAATATATGCAGTCATTTATTTTATTTGAAAAAATTAAAATTGCATTGTAGACACTCCAGAAAGACTTCTTTTTTAGATAAATTATTTCATTATTAATCTATACATTTATTTATTCAATTAAAAAAACGGAAACCTGTCACATACGCGTTCATCCCAGTGGCTTATTTCAAAGAATTTTACGTCAATAAACGCGTATACAAACCTCTCATCCCTTAAAATAGGCCTAAATGAACTACAAGACAATCAAGGCCTATTTAAAAGGACTCCTGTTTTTTTAGCTAAGGAAAATACGAATTAATTTTAAAATGTGTTATTGCTTTTAGCTATGCGTAAATTACCTGTTAGATATGAAAATATCTAACTTTGAATTTTTTTTTTTAATTTCATGAAATTTATTCTTTTTTTACATTTCATGAAATTTGTTCATGTTTTTACATTTCCAGAAATTTTTAAATTTTTTACATTTAAAAAAAATAGTTAATTGTTTTACATTGAATGAAATTTGTGAATTTTTTACATTTCAAGGAATTCGTTAATTTTTTTTTCTTTTTTTTTTTTTACTTTCCATGAAATTCGTTAATGTTTTTCTAACATTTCATGAATTTTTGGAATACTTTATCTCAGATTGATAGTGAGGTGTGAGTTTGTTATCATATCTTTGCAATGGATATTCTATCTATTTGTCAAGAGATTCAATTCTTGACGTATGTCAAGTAGACTGACAGACAGGCAGCTAAACGGATATAATATGCATACGTTGTTTAATATTCTACATACTGTGAGAGAGAGAGAGAGAGAGAGAGAGAGAGAGAGAGAGAGAGAGAGAGAGAGAGAGAGATAGTATTTTACTAGAGCGAGTAAATCGCACATTTAACGTGTTTTATTTTGAAGGCTGCTGTTAATGTTATCAGGCTTACTCTTGTATAAGGATTCGAAACTTCCGTTGGGAGATCTCTCTCTCTCTCTCTCTCTCTCTCTCTCTATATATATATATATATATATATGTGTGTGTGTGTGTGTGTGTGTGAAAATATATATATATATATATATATATATATATATATATATATATATATATATATATATATATATATATATATGTGTGTGTGTGTGTGTGTGTGTGTGTGTGTGTATACACTCGTATATATACACAGTATTAACTGTACATATACGGTATCGATAGATTCATGCATAGGTAGATAAATTGATAGATGTAAATATGAATAGAGATACATACATACATAGATGCATATATACCCCATACATACATAGATATGTCTAAGGAGCACTAAACTTAAATCTTGAATTAAATGTCCAAGTAAGATACTGGGCTACTGCCAAATATTCCTCTGGTCGTAATTCCACAGAAATACCTTTGAGTTATTGGATTTGAAAAATCATCCTTTGGCAATATGTTGATGAGTTATTAACATAATTTATTACCTTATCGTTCGAGGAAATGACAGACTTGGACAAAATATATGACCGGATGCTTTTAGAATATGTTGAGTTATTAACAACATTCATTTTCACCCTGTGCAATATGTTGAGTTATTAACATTTTTGCCTTTTCGTTGGAGGAGATGACAGACTTGGACAAAATATATGACTGGATGCTTTTAGAATATGTTGAGTTATTAACAACATTCATTTTCACCCTGTGCAATATGTTGAGTTATTAACATTTTCACCTTTTCGGTGAAAGGAATGACAGACTTGGTTAGAATATGTGACCGGATGCCTTACAATATGTTGTGTTATTAACATCATTAATTTTCACCTTTTATAATATGTTGAGTTATTAACAACATTTTTGCCTTTTCGTTGAAAGGAATGACAGACTTGGATAGAATATGTGACCGGATGTCTTTACAATATGTTGAGTATTAGCAACATTAATTTTCACCTTTTACAATATGTTGAGTTATTAACAACATTTTTGCCTTATCGTTGGAGGAAATGACAGACTTGGATGAATTATATGACCGAATGCCTTTACAATATGTTGAGTTATTAACATCATTAATTTTCACCTTTTACAGTATGTTGGGTTATTAACATTTTTGCCTTTTCGTTGGAGGAAATGACAGACTTGGATGAATTATATGACCGGATGCTTTTAAAGTATGTCAAGTTATTAACAACATTAATTTTTCACCTTTTAGAATATGTTGAGTTATTAACAACATTTTTGCCATATCGTTGGAGGAAATGACAGACTTGGACAAATCATATGATGGGATGCTTTTAAAGTATGTTGAGTCATTAACACCATTTTCACCTTTCACAATATGTTGAGTTATTAACTATTTTTTTCTTTTTTGCTGGAGGAGATGACAGACTTGGATAAAATATGTGACCGGATGCTTTTACAATCTGTTGAGCTATTAACATCATTCATTTTCACCTTTTACAATATGTTGAGTTATTAACAACATTTTTGCCATGTCGTTGGAGGAAATGACAGACTTGGACAAATCATATGACCGGATGCTTTTAAAGTATGTTGAGTCATTAACACCATTTTCACCTTTTACAATATGTTGAGTTATTAACTATTTTTTTTCTTTTTTGCTGGAGGAGATGACAGACTTGGATAAAATATGTGACCGGATGCTTTTACAATTTGTTGAGCTATTAACATCATTCATTTTCACCTTTTACAATATGTTGAGTTATTAACAAAATTTTTGCCTTATCGTTGGAGGAAATGACGGACTTGGACAAATTATATGACTGGATGCTTTTAAAGTATGTTGAGTTATTAACACCATTTTCACCTTTTACAATATGTTGAATTATTAACTATATTTTTCTTTTTTGCCTGGGGAGATAACAGACTTGGATAAAATATGTGACCGGATGCTTTTAAAATCTGTTGAGCTAATAACATCATTCATTTTCACCTTTTACAATATGCTGAGTTATTAACAACATTTTTTCCTTATCGTTGGAGGAAATGACGGACTTGGACAAATTATATGACCAAATGCTTTTAAAGTATGTTGAGTCATTAACACCATTTTCACCTTTTACAATATGTTGAGTTATTAAAAAATTTTTTTTTTTTGCTGGAGGAGATGACAGACTTGGATAAAATATGTGACCGGATGCTTTTACAATCTGTTGAGCTATTAACATCATTCATTTTCACCTTTTACAATATGTTGAGTTATTAACAAAATTTTTGCCTTATCATTGGAGGAAATGACGGACTTGGACAAATTATATGACTGGATGCTTTTAAAGTATGTTGAGTTATTAACAAAATTTTCACCTTTTACAATATGTTGAGTTATTAACAATATTTTTTCTTTTTTGCTGGAGGAGATGACGGACTTGGATAAAATATGTGACCGGATTCTTTTACAATCTGTTGAGTTATTACCATCATTCATTTTCACCTTTTACAATATGTTGAGTTATTAACAACATTAATTTTTACCTTTTACAATATGTTGAGGTATTAACAACTTTTTTGCCTTATCGTTGGAGGAAATGACAGACTTGGATGAATTATATGAGCGCATGCTTTTAAAGTATGTTGAGTTATTAACAACATTTTCACCTCTTATAGAGTCATTAACAATATTTTTGCTTTTTCGCTGGAGGAGATGACAGACTTGGATTAAATATGCGACCGGATGCTTTTACAATCTGTTGAGCTATTAACATCATTAATTTTCACCTTTTACAATATGTTGAGTTATTAACAACATTTTTGCCTTATCGTTGGAGGAAATGACAGACTTGGACAAATTATATGACCGGATGCTTTTGAAGTTTGTTGAGTTATTAACAACATTTTCACCTTTTACAATATGTTGAGTTATTAACAAAATTTTTGCCTTATCGTTGGAGGAAATGGCAGACTTGGACAAATTATATGACCGGATACCTTTAAAGTATGTTGAATTATTAACAACATTTTCACTTTTTACAATATGTTGAGTTATTAACAACATTTTTGCCTTATCGTTGGAGGAAATGACAGACTTGGACGAATCATATGACCGGATGCTTTTAAAGTATGTTGAGTTATTAACAACATTTTCACCTTTTACAATATGTTGAGTTATTAACAATATTTTTTCTTTTTAGCTGGAGGAGATGACAGACTTGGACGAATTATATGACCGGATGCTTTTAAAGTATGTTGAGTTATTAACAACATTTTCACCTTTTACAATATGTTGAGTTATTAACAACATCTTTGCCTTATCGTTGGAGGAAATGACAGAATTGGACAAATTATATGACCGGATGCTTTTAAAGTATGTTGAGTTATTAACAACATTTTCACCTTTTACAATATGTTGAGTTATTAACAATATTTTTTCTTTTTTGCTGGAGGAGATGACAGACGTGGATAAAATATGTGACCGGATGCTTTTAAAAACCCTCGAGATTCTGGTCCTTACTTGGCAAAGCACTATTGCAAGTCATAGACGGTTTTGTCTTTAATTTAAATAGTGTTTGTTGTTGTAACTGCTAGTTGTCATTAGTCATCTAATCTAACAAGTACAATTTAATGATACCTTATTATTATTATTATTGTTATTATTATTGTTGTTGTTGTTGGTATTATTATTATTATTATTATTATTATTATTATTATTATTATTACTTGCTAAACTACAACCCTAGTTAGAAAAGCAAGATGCTATAAGCCCAAGGATACCAACAGTAAAAATAGCCCAGTGAGGAAAGGAAAAAAAGGAAATAAATAAACTACGAGGGAAGTGATGACCAATGAAAATAAAATATGTTAAGAACAGTAACAACATTAAAATAAATCTTTCAAATGTAGAGTATAAGAACTTAAAAAAAAAAAAGAAATTAGATAGAATAGTCTGCCTGTGTGTACCCTCAAGCAAGAGAACTCTACCTCAAGACAGTGGAAGATTATGGTACAGAGGTTATGGCACTACCCGAGGCTAGAGAACAATGGCTTGATTTTGGAGTGTCCATTAGAGGAGCTGCTTGCCGTAGCTAGAGTCTCTCTTCTACCCTTATCTATGTTCAAAAGAATTACTGTATTTTACTGTTTCTCTTAGTTTTTTTTTTTTTTTTTTTTGCCATATTCAGTATGGTTCTTCCGTTACTGAGAACCATTATATTTCCAAAATTTCATTATAAATTGAAATGATTTCTTTCCCATAAATAAGTTTTTATCAAAATTTTGATCTCCAATATTTTCGTTCTATGGCATTTTGCTAGTAGAGATTTTTATTTGGCCGGTACATATTTGGTGCAAATATATATATATATATATATATATATATATATATATATATATATATATATATATATATATATATATATATATATATATATGTTATTACATACATATACATATATATACATATATATATATATATATATATATATATATATATATATATATATATATATCCTTTCACGCTAAGCAACGACTCAGAAACAACAATTTCCCACACATTGCCCAAACTGTCTTGCTATAGTTAGAAAAGAGGTAGGAGCTGGGAGTGGTTGAATCTGTGCGTGTGCGTATATCTATCTAAATATTTCGCCGTCCTTTTTGACAGGTCTCGTACACTAGTCTAGGAATAACGTATCTCGTTGAAAGAAGTGCCACGTATAGTTCATTCACATTTTCATGATCACGCGGATGTGCGCAACAGATTAATGGCCACAGATATATCGTAAATCACTCACAAAGACTCAATGGAAGCTCGGAGTATAGCACGTGCTTCCTCCCGCGATCCTCTTGCAAATCCAAGATCATTCCTCTCTCATAGTTGACGGAAATATCATCATCTCTTTCCGAGTTAAAAAAAAAAAAAATCGATATGGATATTTATATCGATATCGATATCTATATCGATAAATCGATATTTATATTGATGTTGATATAAATAATTAATATCGATATAAAAAAAAGAAAAAAAAAAAAGGAATCTCGAGACGACGGTGACTTGAATATTTTTGAATTGTAAAAAAAAAAGTCGAAAGTTCAGAAACATATTCGTAATTGCTTAGCTTATGTTCGAGACAAAGAGAATCATCTGTGGAATGGTGAAGTGACATGTATGAAAGCTTGACGTACGAGACGCTTAATTTAGAAAAAAAAAAAGTGAATTACGGATATTAAAATCGTATAAGCCCTATTATAGGACGAGAAGAGGTCTTATCAACGTTTAAAGGTCTAAAGGACACTCATGAATGGTAGAGGCAAGGGTCAGTGACAATGCCCTATACTAGAGACTGGCCATATGATCAGGGCCTAAGCCTACTCTCCACGCAAGCAAGGACCAGGGAGGGCCAGGCAATGGCTACTGATGACTCCAGGTAGACCTACAGGGTCCCCCAAACCTCACATCCTTAGCTCACAAGGATAGTGAGGTTGCAAACCCTACAAGAATCTATCGAGTTTGAGCGGGACTCGAAACCCAGTCCGCAGAACGCTAGCAATCTATGTGTGTTATTATTATTATTATTATTATTATTATTATTATTATTATTATTATTGTTACTTGGTAAGCTACAACCCCAGTTGAAAAAGTTGGATGCTACAAGCCCAGGGGCTCTAACAGGGAAAATATCCCAGTGAGGAAGTAAAAAAGGAAAAATAAAGTATTTTAAAAACAGTAACAACATTAAATGTTTTAGACATCTTAAGATTTATCTACTCAATAGAGGCTGGCAGACACAATGACACAGCATCAGAGGAAGAACGGCACATGTAATGGCTGTCTGGACTTCTTTGCGAGTGGATTAACCTTATTAAATCACCTTGTTTCGATTCTTTTACTATTGTCACGAGGAAACAGGCTGGAGCGCGGATGTGAATGAGCCCCCACCCCTCTTTTTTTTTTTTTTTTTTTTTTTTTTTTTTTTTTTTTTTTTTTTTTTTTTTTTAACTGGCACGAGATCCGACCTCAATAAACCCATGAAAACGAGGAGGTTCATCTGTCTTGAGGATTAGAAATTTGTTATTCCATCGGTTTAAGATATTACCGGCGCTGTAGTTAGGAGATGACTCGGCCGAAAATTCTTGAAAGGCCTCGTAGTAAGACGTAGTAACCCCGATGACGAAGGAAATCATGAGTGAAGCCTGAATCTCTCTCTCTCTCTCTCTCTCTCTCTCTCTCTCTCTCTCTCTCTCTCTCTCTCTCTCTCTCTTTTTATGTTGGAGGAAGATGAGGTACTTAGGAATTCCGTTGATATACATAAAAGATGCAAATAACTCGACAAATTAAGTACTGGGTATTCTAAGCGTGTACTCACTATCAAATAAGTCTGACCAAGGATTCCTATCTCTCTCTCTCTCTCTCTCTCTCTCTCTCTCTCTCTCTCTCTCTCTCTCTCTCTCTCTCTCTCTCTCTCTCTCTCTCTCTCGTACACAACCACACATACACATGCACACACACACACACACACATATATATATATATATATATATATATATATATATATATATATATATATATATATATATATATATATATACATACATACATACATACATACACACATACATTGATCAATACCTGATTCAGTTACTGTATGGGCAACCCTCACTATTGGTACGTATAGTATAATCATCCACTGACCATTTAGAGTCACCACCTAATCATTTGTATACGTCCTGTATTTAAAAACAAAGGCAAATCTTTCTAAAATCATTTCTCGAATAGATGAAGTCAAATGATAACCATTCCTCTAACAGATGATAAAAATTGTCAGTCATTCCTTTAACGAACTACAGGGGCACTCATTAGAGCGCAGACCCCTGCCGCGGCAGCTTATTTCTTGACCTTGACCTTGACCTTGACCTTTGATCTTAACGTGTATCAGTTGGCGTGAATTTTCATACACTCAAATATGAACCAAGTTTGAGGTCTTGTGACAACGATGTCCTAACGTATGGCTAATTACGTGAATTGCACATTTTGCTTGACCGTGACCTTGACCTTTGACCTTTGACCTTGACCTTCCAAAATTTATTCATTTTCAGCTTTTTACATAACAGTTAATCCATGCAAGTTTCATTAGTCTACGATTAAAATTGTGGCCAGGAAGCAGTTCACAAACAAACACAAACAAGGGAAAGCATAACCTCCTTTCAACTTCGTTGGCGGAGGTAATAATTTGAAATAAGTCATTTGTGTAATAGATGAAATCAAATGGCAGTCGTTCCCCCAAGAGAGGAAGGCAAATGGCAGTCACTTCTTTAACAAATGACGTCAAATGGCAGTCATTTGTCTGAAAGAGGAAATCAAATGGGAGGCAGTCTTCTAACTTGATGTTACATGACTGTCATTTTCTTAACAGGTAAAGTCAAATAGCAGTCAGTCTTCTGACAGAGGAAGTCACAGTCAGTCCTCCAACGGACCCAGTGTATCCCCTAACCAGTTTAACGGGTAAAGTCAAAAGACGGTTATTCATCTATGGTTAAAGCCAAACGGACAGTCTGAGTGTTAATCTTTTAATGGACAAGGTCAAATGACAGTTAATCTCCTAATGGACAAATTCCAATGACAGTGAATCTTCTAATGGACACAGTTAAGTGACAGTTAATCTTTTAACGGACAAGGTCAAATGGCAGTTAATCATCTAACGGACAAAGTCCCATGACAGTGAGTCTTCTAACGGACAAAGATAAATGACAGTTAATCTTTTAACGGACAAGGTCAAATGACAGTTAATCTTCTAACGAACAAAGTCCAATGACAGTGAGTCTTCTAACAGACAAAGTTAAATGACAGTTAATCTTTTAAAGGACAAGGTCAAATGACAGTTAATCTTCTAACGACCAAAGTCCAATGACAGTGAGTTTTCTAACGGACACAGTTAAATGACAGTTAATCTTTTAACGGACAAGGTCAAATGACAGTTAATCTCCTAATGGATAAATTCCAATGACAGTGAATCTTCTAATGGACACAGTTAAGTGACAGTTAATCTTTTAACGGACAAGGTCAAATGACAGTTAATCATCTAACGGACAAAGTCCAGTGACAGTGAGTCTTCTAATGGACAAAGTTAAATGACAGTTAATCTTTTAACGGACAAGGTCAAATGACAGTTAATATTCCAACGGACAAAGTCCATGACAGTGAATCTTCTAACGGACAAAGATAAATGACAGTTAATCTTTTAATGGACTAGGTCAAATGACAGTTAATCCCCTAACGGAGAAAGTCCAGTGACAGTGAGTCTTCTAAGGGACAAAGTTAAATGACAGTTAATCTTTTAACGGACAAAGTCCAATGACAGTGAATCTTCTAACGGACAAAGTTAAATGACAGTTAATGTTTTAACGAACAAGGTCAAATGACAGTTAATCTCCTAACGGACAAAGTCCAATGACTGTGAATCTTCTAACGGACAAAGTTAAATGACAGTTAATGTTTTAGCGGACAAGGTCAAATGATAGTTAATCTCCTAACGGACAAAGTCCAATGACTGTGAATCTTCTAACGGACAAAGTTAAATGACAGTTAATGTTTTAATGGACAAGGTCAAATGACAGTTAATCTCCTAATGGACAAATTCCAATGACAGTGAATCTTCTAATGGACACAGTTAAGTGACAGTTAATCTTTTAACGGACAAGGTCAAATGGCAGTTAATCATCTAACGGACAAAGTCCCATGACAGTGAGTCTTCTAACGGACAAAGATAAATGACAGTTAATCTTTTAACGGACAAGGTCAAATGACAGTTAATCTTCTAACGAACAAAGTCCAATGACAGTGAGTCTTCTAACAGACAAAGTTAAATGACAGTTAATCTTTTAAAGGACTAGGTCAAATGACAGTTAATCTTCTAACGACCAAAGTCCAATGACAGTGAGTTTTCTAACGGACACAGTTAAATGACAGTTAATCTTTTAACGGACAAGGTCAAATGACAGTTAATCTCCTAATGGATAAATTCCAATGACAGTGAATCTTCTAATGGACACAGTTAAGTGACAGTTAATCTTTTAACGGACAAGGTCAAATGACAGTTAATCATCTAACGGACAAAGTCCAGTGACAGTGAGTCTTCTAATGGACAAAGTTAAATGACAGTTAATCTTTTAACGGACAAGGTCAAATGACAGTTAATATTCCAACGGACAAAGTCCATGACAGTGAATCTTCTAACGGACAAAGTTAAATGACAGTTAATCTTTTAATGGACTAGGTCAAATGACAGTTAATCCCCTAACGGAGAAAGTCCAGTGACAGTGAGTCTTCTAAGGGACAAAGTTAAATGACAGTTAATCTTTTAACGGACAAAGTCCAATGACAGTGAATCTTCTAACGGACAAAGTTAAATGACAGTTAATGTTTTAACGAACAAGGTCAAATGACAGTTAATCTCCTAACGGACAAAGTCCAATGACTGTGAATCTTCTAACGGACAAAGTTAAATGACAGTTAATGTTTTAGCGGACAAGGTCAAATGATAGTTAATCTCCTAACGGACAAAGTCCAATGACTGTGAATCTTCTAACGGACAAAGTTAAATGACAGTTAATGTTTTAACGAACAAGGTCAAATGACAGTTAATCTCCTAACGGACAAAGTCTAATGCCAGTGAATTTTCCAACGGACAAAGTTAAATGGCATTTAATCTTTTAACGGACAAAGTCAAATGACAGTGAATCTCCTAACGGACAAACTGTCTGGTTACGGCTTATTTTTCATTTACCTACAGATACACCAAATAGTTTGGCCCATTGTTTTCACATTCTCCTCTGTCCTCATACACCTGACAATACTGAGATTACCAAACAATTCTTCTTCGCTCAATGGGTTAACTACTGCACTGTAATAAGTTCAGTAGCTACTTTCCTCTTGGTAAGGGTAGAAGAGACTCTTTAGCTATGGTTAATAGCTCTTCTAGGAGAAGGACACTCCAGAATCAAACCATTGTTCTCTAGGCTTGGGTAGTGCCATAACCTCTGTACCATGGTCTTCCACTGTCTTGGATTAGAGTTCTCTTGCTTGATGGCACACTCGGGCACATTATCGTGTTTCTCTCCCCCCCTTTTTTTAAAGTTTTTATAGTTTATATATGAAAGATTTATTTTAATGCTGTTAGTATACGTTAAATATTTTATTTTGATTGTTCATTACTTCTCTTGTAGTTTGTTTATTTACTTGTTTCCTTTCCTCCTTGGGCTATTTTTCCCTGTTTGAGCCGTTGGGTTTATAGCATCCTGCTTTTCCAACTAGGGTTGTAGCTAAGCTAATAATAATAATAATAATAATAATAATAATAATAATAATAAATAATTAATGATTAATAATTGATAGTAATAATAATAATAATAATGATAATAATAATAATAATAACAACAAAAAGTTGAAAGAGTAGTAGGTTGGCCAGGGCACCAGCCACCCGTTGAGATACTACCGCTAGAGAGTTATGGGGTCTTTTGACTGGCCAGACAGTACTACATTGGATCCTCCTCTCTGGTTACGGTTCATTTTCCCTTTGCCTACATACACACTGAATAGTCTGGCATATTCTTTACATATTCTCCTCTATCCTCATACACCTGACAACACAGATTACCAAACAATTCTTCATCACCCAAGGGGTTACTGCGCTGTAATTGTTCAGTGCCACTTTCCTCTTGGTAAGGGTAGAAGAGACTCTTTAGCTATGGTAAGCAGCTCTTCTAGGAGAAGGACACTCGAAAATCAAACCACTGTTCTCTAGTCTTGGGTAGTGCCATAGCCTCTGTACCATGGCCTTTCACTGTCTTGGGTTAGAGTTCTCTTGCTTGAGGGTACACTCGAGCACACTCTCCTATCTTATTTCTCTTCCTCTTGTTTTGTTAAAGTTTTTATAGTTTATATAGGAGATATTTATTGTTGTTACTCTTCTTAGAATATTTTATTTTCCTTTTTTCCTTTCCGCACTGAGCTATTTTCCCTGTTGGAGCCCCTGGGCTTATAGCATACTGCTTTTCCAACTAGGGTTGTAGCTTAGTAAGTAAGTAATAATAATAATAATAATAATAATACTGTAATAGAATAAAACTTTGTGAAGAACCTCAAGGACTATTTCCATATTAATGTAGCAAGTTATTTCTAATCTTAAAAACTTTCTGATTATCTAAAGATAATTGGTTAGGATTGGCATTAGGTAAAGGAATATATATATATATATATATATATATATATATATATATATATATATATATATATATATATATATATATATATATATATATATATATACATATATATATACATATATATAATGTGTGTGTGTGTTCACGCGCTTGCGGGCTTACCTTTAGATCCTGCAAATTCTGCCATTCCTGTTTTATTTATATTGTTATGAAAGCCGGTAAAATCAATTTCAGTCACAACCTAGTCGGTCTTAAAAGACCGTATTGGGTAATAAAAATATAAATCCAGGCTCATCCTTTAAAATCAGAATACATCTGATTATAAATATATTTTCCAGAAATTTTCCTCAACAGAATGTTTCTCAAAAGAGAGAGAGAGAGAGAGAGAGAGAGAGAGAGAGAGAGAGAGAGAGAGAGAGAGAGAGAGAGAGAGCTTTGTCTCTGTAGCGGACGTGGAAGTTTTTGGAAATCAGTAATTATTCCTTTCTATAATGATTTTGAGCATAGTGAAGCCTCTTCGCTGTTTTTGTGACATAGGATCAATAGATTATATGAATGAATGTTAAATTGTTGATAGTGATATAAAAATTGCTGAAACCTATTACCCAGTTATTGATTTAGAGTTTTGATACAAGAGTCAGTTAAACTTTTTCTTGTTACTCAAACCTTTTCGCTTCTCAGTGATATTGACGGCGAAGACACATTTCCTCCATGTAGGCTACTGACATTGATGTTCTGTTTGACTTTAGTCTAATTATTTGGGGGCCAAGATGTTTATTTTCCTGTTAGTGCGTGAAACTCATCTTTCTGTTGTTTAGGGTTGGGGTGATCTATTTGGTAACGTCCCTGACTAGTGATCGTTAGACTGTGGTTCGGGTCCCGCTCAAACTCGTTAGTTTCTTTACAGGCTGCAACCTCACCATCCTCGTGTGAGCTAAGGTTAGACGGTTTTGGGGAGCCTATATGTTTACCCAACGAGTCATCAGCAGCCATTGACTGCCCCAACCTGGTTCTAGCTTGGATGGAGATGAGCCTTGGGCGCTGATCATATGTATATACGATCAGTCTTTAGGGCATTGCCCTGTGCTAGGGCAATGTCACTGTCCCTTGCCTCTGCTATTCATGAGTAGCCTTTAAAGGCTTTACGGTGGGGGCAGGGGTTTGAAACTTGTACTCCATATAGTATTATGGAATTATGTTGACCTTCTCTCCCATAGCAAAAACTTGAACTTAAAAAATCTGGAGAAGTCAATGGACACAAGATTTTTTTTCAAATGGTGAAACTGACATCAATGGGCTCCAATGGACCGAGCAATAAAAAAAAACATCCTGAAGATATTCAATTAAGAGAAAATCGATATATGTGAAGGTTGGATTTACAGGTTATAGATGGTCTGAAACTCAAAAAAGTTTATTTGTCTAACAGAGACCAATTTTTCTTTAGGAATTCATAAAAACGCAATTTTAAGACTCAATACGCAAGATTCTAGAACGCAGGCTTTAATAAATCAAGATAAGTAAAAAAATAAAACACGAGCAGAAGTGTTTGATCATTAAGTTCGGTAATTTAAATGTTCATAGTATGATAATCATGTGGAAAAACAGGCTATGCAGAAGACGAAGCTTAGCTGCTGCTAGTATAATGGCTTCAGAAGGTTTTCTAAGAAAGTATATGGTTTCAAGAAAACAAACTTTCTAGTTTTTAATTTCGTCAAAGAAGTTGGAAGGAGGTTATGTTTTCGCCCCTGTTTGTGTTTTTAATTTGTGCGTGTGTGTTTATTTGTGAGCAGTTTCCTAGCCACAATTTTATTCGTAGAGTAATGAAATTTGCAGGGATTAACTGGTATGTAAAAAGCTGGAAATGATTCAATTTTGGAAAGTCAAAGGACAATATCGCAGCAAAGATCAAGGTCACGGACAGAGGTCAAGGTCACTGTCAAGCAAAATGTTTAATTCACGTAACCAGCCATAGGTTTAGACATCGTTGTCACAGAGACTTCAAACTTGGTTCATATTTGAATGTATGAAAATCCACGCCAATTAATACTTGATAAGTCAAAGGACAAGGTCAAGCAAAAGGTTTAGAAATGAGCTGCCGCTGGGGAGGTCTGCACTCAACTGAGTGCCCCTCTAGTTATATCTGTTCTCATAGAGGTCTGTTGTCTAGTAATTAGAAAAAAAGGTCTAAGCAGTAGTGTTTACAATTATTGACTCCCTAAACGTCTTTCATGTTTCGAGGTTTAAAGAATATTGATTTTAGTAAAAAGTAATCCTAGAACACAATAGATTAATTTTAGCTGGTATTATTCTTTTGATAAAAAGCAAGAACGTTTTGCATCATATACTTTCATGCTTAAACACAAGCAACAGTAGATGAATGATTCAGAGTAAAAGCACAACGAAGTTCAAACTTGCAGAGAGAGAGAGAGAGAGAGAGAGAGAGAGAGAGAGAGAGAGAGAGAGAGAGAGAGAGAGAGAGAGAGAGAGAGAGAGCATTGGGCCGTAATCCCCAAATTCCATATATCTATCCATGCAGTTAGTGTACTACTCGTTTCAAAGAGTCAACATACACATTCCATAGATATTTTGAGATGGTTCTGTCTGAACCAGAGGTGAATTGTTTCCTATATTGAAAATCTTAGGAATGATGTTACTGGTGATGTTATGTTCTTTATGTTTATTCCTTATATTGATAGTGAAATTCTATTTTAATGTATTTTACGTAATTCTCCAACTTATATGTCAGTTATGTATTTAGGCTTTTATGTGCATATGATTATGTTTATTTTATTTTACTATATATTTCTTTTTCTCTTGGTTCAATTACATTTTTCATATTCACTTAAATCAAGAATTCTTTTACGTGGATGTTGGCTCAGCTGTATGAGGTACTTTAGTTGTTTCATAGAAATGTGATGAATTTGAACTAAATATATTTTTTATACTACCGCTTATAGTGATAATTGTTTTGTAAAAAAAGTAAATCTACTCTCAAGAACTGTTTTAATGCTGATCTGGCTGACAAGACTTTTTATAGTTTGTATATGAAATATGTTTTAATGTTAATTTTTTTTAATATCTTATTTTAATTGTCCGTTACTTCTTGATTTATTTCTTTATTTCCTTTCCTCACTGGGCTATTTTTCCCTGTTAGAGCCCTTTGGCTTATAGCATCTTTTTTTTCCAACTATGGTTATAGCTTAGCTAGTAATAATAATAATAATAATAATAATAATAATAATAATAATAATAATAATAATAATAATAATAAAGTCTTTTACAAAGGCCTTCAACAAATATTAGCCCGAAGAGGCACTTTGCTATAAGGAGGTAAGCCTCTAAGTAATTACTAATAATGTACATCGTTCTTTGGCATTTTGCTCCATATTTTTATAGCACATTATTGTGTTTATTATAGGTTAGTAAATAATAGTAATAATAATATGATAAGGATGAAAATATTTTCTTACCCCATATATTTAGGACATATTTTGGTGCTTTAGTTACGTTGTTAAATGATAGTAATGATAATGATAGTAATAAAAAAGAAAATATTACACCATATTTTTACGACATATTGTGGTGTTTTATTTACGTAGGCAAATGATACTAATGATAATGATAGTGATGAAAATTTTTGACGCCATATTTTTACGTCATATTGTGGTGTTTTATTTACGTTGGTACTTAATAGTAATTCTAATAACAAAGATGAAAATCATCATCATCATAACAGTAATACGCCAGTTATATTGTTTGGAACAAATGAAAGTACCTATTTTCCAAGTTTGGAACAAATGAAAGTACCTATTTTCCAAGTTTGGAACAAATGAAAGTACCTATTTTCCAAGTTTGAAACAAATGAAAGTACCTATTTTCCAAGTTTGGAACAAATGAAAGTACCTATTTTCCAAGTTTGGAACAAATGAAAGTACATATTTTCCAAGTTTGAAACAAATGAAAGTACCTATTTTCCAAGTTTGGAACAAATGAAAGTACATATTTTCCAAGTTTGAAACAAATGAAAGTACCTATTTTCCAAGTTTGAAACAAATGAAAGTACCTATATTCGAAGTTAGAAATTTGTGGGTCCTGGAAATATGAATCATGTCAGAAATTTCGGTTTCGTATGAAG
Source organism: Palaemon carinicauda (assembly GCF_036898095.1). NCBI lineage: Eukaryota > Metazoa > Arthropoda > Malacostraca > Decapoda > Palaemonidae > Palaemon > Palaemon carinicauda. The sequence continues at coordinate 88,996,283 of NC_090748.1, read as the reverse complement.
TTCCCACGCCTTGCCTACGGTCACACGAACACACGTCTTGTGGAATTCTTAGCATCTTGTTAAAATGGTAATAAACAGTTGTTACTCCAATATGAAAGAGACTTGTTACTCGATATGGGAATTTGGCGACAAGGTGTTTGTTGGGAGATGCCAGAGAAGGGTTGGTGCCACTCCATACGTCTTAGATTATTTTTATTGTTTTTTTTTTTATTATTGTTGTTGGTTTTGTTATTATTATTATTATTATTATTATTATTATTATTATTATTATTATTATTATTATTATTATTGTTGCTGTTCTTATTAGTTGGCTAAGCTATAACCCTAGTTGGAAATGCAGGATGCTATAAGCCCAAGAGCTCCAACAGGGAAAATAGCCCAGTGAGGAAAGTAAATAAAGAAATAAACTGCAAGGAAAGTAATGAACTAGTAAAGTAAAATATTTTAAGAACAGTAACAACATTAAAATAAATCTTGTATATTTAAACTATAAACATTAAAAAAAAAATTAGGGAAAAATAGCGCAGTGAGGAAAGGAAATAATGAAATAAATAAACTGCAAGAAAAGTAATGATAAATCAAAGTAGAATATTTTAAGAACTGTAACAACATTAAAATAAATCTTGAATATTTAAATTATAAACGTTTAGAAAAATAACTGGGAAAAATAGCCCAGTGAGGAAAGGAAATTCCGAAATAAATAAACTACAAAAAAAGTAATGAACAGTTAAAATAAAATATTTTAAGAACAATAACAACATTAAAATAAATCTTGTATACTTGAACTATAAGCATTAAAAAAAAAACGGAAAAAATAGCCCAGTGAGGAAAGGAAATCAAGAAAGAAATAAACTACAAGAAAAGTAATGAACAATTAAAGTAAAATATTTTAAGAATACTAACAATATTAAAATAAAAGTCATA
>NC_090748.1:88993435-88994859 GCF_036898095.1 Palaemon carinicauda | reverse complement strand
TAGGCAAATGATACTAATGATAATGATAGTGATGAAAATTTTTGACGCCATATTTTTACGTCATATTGTGGTGTTTTATTTACGTTGGTACTTAATAGTAATTCTAATAACAAAGATGAAAATCATCATCATCATAACAGTAATACGCCAGTTATATGTTTGGAACAAATGAAAGTACCTATTTTCCAAGTTTGGAACAAATTGAAAGTACCTATTTTCCAAGTTTGGAACAAATGAAAAGTACAAATTTTCCCACGTTTGAACAAATGGAAAGTACCTAGTTTCCAAGTTTGAACAAATGAATTTCCAGTTGAAACAAATGAAGTACCTATTTTCCAAGTTTGGAACAAATGAAAGTACATATTTTCCAAGTTTGAAACCAAATGAAAGTACCTATTTTCCAAGTTTGAAACAAATGAGAAGTACCTATATTCGAAGTTAGAATTTGTGGGTCCTGGAAATATGAATCATGTCAGAAATTTCGGTTTCGTATGAAGTTCCCACGCCTTGCCTACGGTCACACGAACACACGTCTTGTGGAATTCTTAGCATCTTGTTAAAATGGTAATAAACAGTTGTTACTCCAATATGAAAGAGACTTGTTACTCGATATGGGAATTTGGCGGACAAGGTGTTTGTTGGGAGATGCAGAGAAGGGTTGGTGCCACTCCATCGTCTTAGATTATTTTTATTGTTTTTTTTTTTATTATTGTTGTTGGTTTTGTTATTATTATTATTATTATTATTATTATTATTATTATTATTATTATTATTATTAATTATTATTGTTGCTGTTCTTATTAGTTGGCTAAGCTATAACCCTAGTTGGAAATGCAGGATGCTATAAGCCCAAGAGCTCCAACAGGGAAAATAGCCCAGTGAGGAAAGTAAATAAAGAAATAAACTGCAAGGAAAGTAATTGAACTAGTAAAGTAAAAATATTTTTAAGAACAGTAACAACATTAAAATAAATCTTGTAATATTTAAACTATAAACATTAAAAAAAAAATTAGGGAAAAATAGCGCAGTGAGGAAAGGAAATACTGAAATAAATAAACTGCAAGAAAAGTAATGATAAATCAAAGTAGAATATTTTAAGAACTGTAACAACATTAAAATAAATCTTGAATATTTAAATTATAAACGTTTAGAAAAATAACTGGGAAAAATAGCCCAGTGAGGAAGGAAATTCCGAAATAAATAAACTACAAAAAAAGTAATGAACAGTTAAAATAAATTATTTTAAGAACAATAACAACATTAAAATAAATCTTGTATACTTGAACTATAAGCATTAAAAAAAAAACGGAAAAAATAGCCCAGTGAGGAAAGGAAATCAAGAAAGAAATAAACTACAAGAAAAGTAATGAACAATTAAAGTAAAATATTTTAAGAATACTAACATATTAAAATAAAAGTCATAT
>NC_090748.1:88963435-88983435 GCF_036898095.1 Palaemon carinicauda | reverse complement strand
TTGTGTAACGTATGACTTTACTTGAAACGTATTTCACCGTATATTTCTTCTCCTCACTGGGCTATTTATCACTGTTAAGAGCACTTGGGGTTTTCCAACTACGGTTGTAACTATGCTAGTAATAATAATAATGATATTATTATTGATAATAATAATAATAATAATAATAATAATAATAATTATATACACAGGTGAGGAACAAATATATTATTATTATTATTATTATTATTACTATTATTATTATTATTATTATTATCATTATTATTATTGTTATTATTATTAGGTAAGCTACAACCCTAGTTGGAAAAATAACCCTAGTTTGAAAAACCACAGGGCTCCAACAGGTACAAAGAGCCTAAATAAGGAAATGAATAAACTACATGAGACGTTATGAACAATTAGAATAAAATATTTTAATAACAGTAGCAATATTGAAATATATCTTTCATACATAAACTAAAAAAAATTAAGTAAAAATAAGAGGAAGAGAATAAGATATAATAGTGTGCTGTAGTGCAAGAGAACTTTTACCCAAAACAGTGGAAGATGTGATGGTTGAATAATCTGGCATTTAGAAACAGTACAAACTAAGATAGTACAAGGTATATATTATGACTTCTGTTAAAATAGTACATTTAATCCAATAATGATACGGGAGAAAATTTTAAAAAGACAAAACCACAGTTGGTTTATATTTGTAAAAAAAATGAAAAAAAAAAATCACCAATGCTATAAAGTGGGGCTGTTAGTCGGATAATCTACAAAAATGTGGTTTTAATGGTACCAAATATGTAATTATGCTAATTTCTTCCAGGTTCAACCCTAATTTTCTTAGACTAATAGGGGAGTTGGAGATTTTCTGTGGCATGATTTCGTAGTAATTACAATGAATCACTTTTGATCTTCTTATTCTTCAAGAGAGATTAGTTCACCAAACTTTCATCTGGGCTCCAAATTGCACTAGAAGAGTTGGAAGGCCCAGGCCTACATGACCGAGGATGCTCAAAGATTTGGCAGTGATTTTGGCCTTCTGGAAGCGTTGTCAACGTTATAGATGCTCTCTGAGCAAAGATCTGGCAGGGATTTTAACCTTCTGGAAGTATTGCGAACATTCTATGGAAGTAGGAGATGATGAATGGAGTCGTAGTGATTTAAAAGCTCTAAATAGAGACAACTGGCGAAATCTAACCGAGGACCTTTGCATCAATAGGTGTAGGAGGAGATGATGATGATGATGATGATTCAAAGAACATGTTTAATGTGGGGGACAACCAATTGCCCACAGCAACGAAAGAGAGAATAAAGCTGGGAAGAATTGTTGGTATCAACCACAACATAGGAAACACTTGACCTGCCTCCTAAAACTTAAGAGGTGATGCGAAAGACAAGGTCATTCAAACATTAACTGTTAGAAAAAAAAACCGTAATTTTAATCGGAAAATCTCCCTAAAAATAAACTGTTCTCAGCCGTATTTCAGTAAAATACAGGTGACCGTAATTTTACCTTACTTTGTATTATCCTTTACGAGTTGGTGACCGTAATATCACTCCTGTACGTCAATATATCCGTTTTAAAACTCCTGGAATAAATGTTGCCAGACATTTACCGCTTTTTTTAATACAAATTTTTAACAGTGTTGTTGATTTCCAGTGTAACTTTGGGAAGAAGTTGCGTGATATAGTTACGAGGCTGCTTTATGGGGATTAATATCTGTCAAAAATTGATCGAGATGATTTTCAACATAGGATATATTCTCAACATGGTTAGTAAGACTAACGTAATTTTTTTTTTAGATAAATTAAAATTAAGGATAAGAAGTTATATCTTCTGAGTTGTGGATTCGGTGTTTTAAAGGTCGGTTTTGTCGTTTGAACTCTCTATTTATAAATTGGATTAGATTTGTGACTTCAGGCCTTAAATCCCGTGTTGCGTTGTTGCGATCGGGGAGACCTTGAGCACCGACTTCCAACTTCGTTGGCGGAGGCAAAGAGAGAGAGAGAGAGAGAGAGAGAGAGAGAGAGAGAGAGAGAGAGAGATCTGTATGCATGTTTATAAATGTACAATGGGGGGAAATCTCTCATTTTCATCAAGAAGTAATAGTTGCGAGATTGGACGGCAAAATAAAATGGAGGTAAAGAGACGATTAGAGAATGGATGTATCTACTGGCTTAAGGAACACTAGAAATCCGTCAAGAAATGCCTACAGTACTCCACGTGAGATGCACTGACGGCCATTACCCGTTTACGGTGTACCTTTTAACCCTCGAGAACCTTGAAACAACATAATTAACAAAATTATTATTATTATTATTATTATTATTATTATTATTATTATTATTATTATTATTATTATTACTAGCTAAGCTACAACCCTAGTTGGAAAATCAAGATACTATAAGCCCAAGAGCTCCAACGGAGAAAAATAGCCCCGTGAGAAAAGGAAATAAGAAAATAAATAAACTATATAAGAAGTAATGAACCATTAAAATGACTATTTCAAAAATACTAAAACATTTATTTCATATATAAACTATAAAAAGACAGAATTAGAATATTCAGAGAGAGAGAGAGAGAGAGAGAGAGAGAGAGAGAGAGAGCAATGCAGTATAAATTACTGTAATCTGCTGGTTGAATATCCATAACAAAGCTAATTAAAGGAAATTTATGTTTGCAATGCTATCTTCTACTGTTATGGGTTAGAGGGTACACTCATTCACACTATTCTATGTTTATTATCCCTGTTGGAGCCAGTGGGCTTATAGGATCCTGCTTATCCAGCTAGGGTTATAGCTCGGGTGGTAATAATAATAATAATAATAATAATAATAATAATAATAATATTGATGATGATGATTATGGTAATGGCAATGATAATGATGAATAATAATAATAATAATAATAATAATAATAATAATAATATCGCAATACTTAATACCGTTGTGAAAGTCTATCAGATTGTTGTCGACATAGTACAAATAAAGAAAGACTCAATGAAGAAAGATTCAAAGAGTACAAGGACTCTTTACTCTTACGAGCAAGAGGGCCCAGAAATAGTACATATAAAGAAAGACTCAAAGAGTACAAGGACTCTTTACTCTTACGGGCAGGAGAGCTCAGAAATAGTACATATAAAGAAAGACTCAAAGAGTACAAGGACTCTTTACTCTTACGAGCAAGAGGGCCCAGAAATAGTACATATAAAGACTCAAAGAGTACAAGGACTCTTCACTCTCACGAGCAAGAGGGCCCAGAAAATAGTACATATAAAGAAAGACACAAAGAGTACAAGGACTCTTCACTCTTACGAGCAAGAGGGCCCAGAAATAGCACATATAAAGAAAGACACAAAGAGTACAAGGACTCTTTACTCTTACAAGCAAGAGGGCTCAGAAATAGAACATATAAAGAAAGATTCAAAGAGTACAATGACTCTTTACTCTTACGAGCAAGAGTGCCTATAAATAGTTCATATAAAGAAAGGTTCCAAGAGTACAAGGACTCTTTACTCCCACGATTAAGAGGGCCCAAAAATAGTACATATAAAGAAAGACTCCAAGAGTACAAGGACTCTTTACTCCCACGATTAAGAGGGCCCAAAAATAGTACATATAAAGAAAGACTCCAAGAGTACAAGGACTCTTTACTCTTACGAGCAAGAGGGCCCAAAATAGTACATATAAAGAAAGACACAAAGAGTACAAGGACTCTTTACTCTTACGAGCAAGAGGGCCCAAAAATAGTACATATAAAGAAAGACACAAAGAGTACAAGGACTCTTTACCCATACGAGCAAGAGGACCGAGAAGGAAGCCAGAATGGAGATGTGAGGTCTTTAATCAAAAGATTTTCTTTGATCCGTCGAAAACAGGGAGAGAGACCTCTGTACGTAAGCAGTACCCCAGACAAGAAACAATGTGACATTGCAGATACATTTATGATAATGTGCACATATCTATAAGTACATTTTGTATAGTTTATTAATATATATCTTATCTATGAGTGCTTAAAAAGAGCCTCATCAATATGAATCGGTCCATTGTGGAAGACCCTGACTGACGTATCGAGGACATGGAGAACGGAGACTACTAGAGAGTGTGGGCGGCCAGACTGCTGCTAATCCTTTCACCCCACCGCCCAACCACGCCCGCGCCTCAGCCGAGGTGCCACTAGGGTCGATTTATTCCTTTTTTTACGCCCTCTCGCTGAGGCCCCTGACACAGTAAACACCGGAGTTAACCATTTTTATTTAGCATCAAGTTGGGCTCAGCATAAAAAAAAAAAAAAAGCCGACCTGCTATTGACGCCATCACGATCCATATCAAGTCACCAACTTTAGATTGTCGCTTCCTGGAGACACCCCCCTACCCCCCCCCCTACCCCCTACCCAGCTGCTAAACCCCCCCCCCTTCTTCCCCCCCCCCCAGAAAAAAAAGAGATCACCATGTCTTTGTCGTCTGACCTGTTGCTGGGATGTGAATTATGATGGTGGCATTAAAATGACGAGATTTATGTTCTTGGCTTTATTCTATTTGAGCTTCTGACTTGCAGTGTTTCAACATTAATGGCAATATACTAGACAATCAATTCATCTTCACCTGAAACTCGTGTGATATTTCATGCATCATATATATATATATATATATATATATATATATATATATATGTATATATATGTATATATATGTATATATATGTATACATATATATGTATATAGATATGTATATAATATATATATATATATATATATATATATATAGACATATGTATATAGACATATGTATATATATATATATATATATATATATATATATATATATATATATATAGACATATGTATATAGACATATGTATATATATATATATATATATACATATACATATACATATACATATACACACACATATATATATATATATATATATATATATGTGTGTGTGTGTGTGTGTGTGTGTTGTGTGTGTGTGTGCCTGTGTGTGTGTGTAAGCAATTTACAAAGTCTAATTATTTCTAAAATGTTTTATTACCAGCAGTTATTGTATCAACTAAATTCTTTGGTACTATCTGGCAAGTAAATGAGAGCATTGAATATTAACATAATTAGATGGTCGTTAGTTTATCATTGAAAATATGCATGTTATAATGTTCATCCAGATTATATTATTGACAATAATATTATTGTTTGCAATAAAATCTGGAAGGCAAATCCACTCAAATGCTTCGGTAAAAATGTTTTAAATATTTAAATAGATAAAAAAGATTTCAATTCTAAAGGAGAATCGAACAGGTTTTTGAAAGCTTTCTTAATCTTTATATTTTTTTTTATAGAAATGTTCATGTTAATTTGCTTCTCCATTTTCTAACTCGTGCAGTTCTGAGTAATTTATTATTATTATTATTATTATTATTATTATTATTATTATTATTATTTGTATTATTATTATTATTATCATCATCATCATCATCATCATCATCATCATTAATATTATTATTATTATTATTATTATTGTAGCTGTAGATTTGGTAGATTTGAGAACAAAGCCCTCAGAAGGATATTGGGAGTTAAATGGCAGGACAGAATTAGAAAAGAGACTATAAGAGAGATTTCTCGAGTGCCATATATTGATGAGATCATGATGAGAGGCAGATGGAGATGGTTTGGGCATGCTCTTCCCACTCCCCAAGAGAAATTAGTTCACCAAACGTTCAGTTGGACACTACAAGAGTTGGGAGACCAAGGCCTACATGGCTGAGGACTATGAAGCGCGAAGTAGATGATGAATGGAGAAGTATTGAATTAAAAGCTCAACATAGAGACGACTGGCGAAATCTAACCGAGGCCCTTTGCGTCAATAGGCGTAAGAGGAGATGATATGATTGTTGTTGTTATCCTATATCTTCATAATCCAACTTTTATGGCAGCAATCCAATAAGACTATCATCTCTCTCGGAACTTCACTAAAGACTTGATTGAAAAATAGAATGTCACTTGGAGGAGAATAAAACTTCTAATATAGGAAAAGACCGATGGACGAATATTGTATAAAAATAAATCAATGAATAAAGGAAAGATGCAATATTAAACCTGGAACTATTAACGAGCAGACGACAAAAAGCCTTTTGATACTCCGTGACTAATGAATTGAAAATTTACAAATCTAATTTATCATTTAACTCGCAGTCAGTTCACTGAAGAATCGGCTAAAATGACTGTGGAGATTTTATCATAAAGCAGAGATCTGAACCTTTGTCATGGATCTCTCTCTCTCTCTCTCTCTCTCTCTCTCTCTCTCTCTCTCTCTCTCTCTCTCTCTCTCTCTCGCTCTCATAAAGTAGAGAGCTCAACCTTTGTCATGGATCTCTCTCTCTCTCTCTCTCTCACTCTCTCTCTCTCTCTCTCTCTCTCTCTCTCTCTCTCTCTCTCTCTCTCTCTCTCTCTCTCCGCATAGAAAAATTTTAGCAAATGGAACTCCACAACCTAAGTGGTTAAACAGAGAAATGACCAATGCAATAAGAAGTAGAGACAGGAAACATAAATCAATGGGTCCACAGCCTACAATTCATGAAATTTCCGAGCACAAGAGGCTAAGCCGAAAAGTAGATAAACTAGTTAGAAAGGCCAAGATTAATGAAGAGAAAAGAGTGGTTTCAGCTAGTAAAGAAACCCCAAAAGAATTTTTTCTCTATGTAAACAGTAGAAAACCAATTAGGAGACTCGCAAGGTAATCTTATAACAAGGGATTTGGAAAAAGCTGAACTGATGAAAAATTTTGAATTAATTATAGTAGATTCAATAGTAGAACATATAGAGATAGAGAAAAACAATCGTTTGATAAACAGCCAACATGGTTTTAAACAAAAGAGAGCATATGTGACAAATCTTTTGGAATTTTTCCACAACATGTTTAGTATTTATGACAAAAGCATGGCAGTAGACATCATATGCCTAGACTTTCAAAAGGCTTTTGACAAAGTTCCTCATAGAAAATTAATGGTCAAAATTAGAGGCCTAGGCATCATTAACGAGCCAGCCGAATGGATCGAAGATTGGCTAACAAACAGAAAAGAGAGAGTTGTAATCAATGGAGAAGCTTCAGAGTGGGCAGCTGTTACAGGCGGAGTACCTCAAGGATCTGTCCTTGGACCATTGCTATTTCTGATCTACATTAACGACATAGATTTAGTATTATCTAGTAGAATAGCCAAATTTTCCGATGATACTAAATTTGGCATAAATGCTGCGAACTCAGAAGACATAGAAGCCATAGGAGAGGATCTAATGAAGCTAGGAGAATGATCCAGAAAATTGCAAATGCCTTTCAACTGTTGGAAATGTAAATTCATGCACATAGGTTATAGTAACCTGCAATCAGATTACTCACTGCTGGATAATGAAATAGAAAGTGTGGACCAGGAGGAAGATCTCAGTATTATTATCAGCAAGGATTTGAAGTTCACCAAACAGAGCATAAAAGCTGAAAAGAAAGCATAAAAACTAATAGGCTACATAAAGCGACAATTCAAATACAGAAACAAAGACACGGTATTACAGCTGTACACATCACTAGTAAGACCCCATCTGACCCCAACTAGAATACAGAGTGCAATTCTGGGCTTCAAGTATTCTGAAGGATATAGATAGACTGGAAGAAGTACGAGCTAGGGTCACCAAACTAGTTCCAACACTAAGCCAATTTGGATATAGACGAAGGATGGAACGTTTAAACTTAATTGATCTACAAACTCGACGGCTAAGGGGACAGTTAATAGAGGCATTAAAAATTCTTAAAGGAATAACAAATGTAGACTACAACAATATATTCACGCTTAGCACAAATCAGTCCAGAGGTAACGGATACAAACTGCAATTGAAAAAAAATCAACACCGCTCAATGTGGCAATTTCTTTACATACAAAATAACAAATACTTGGAATGGACTTCCAGCGGATGTAGTAAACAGTAACACGGTAAACGACTTCAAGAATAAGTTAGACAAGACCATAAGAACTCTCTTAATGCTTAAACTAAATAGCTCTATCAATGAGCAAATGGAGTCTCCGCGGATGGACTAAAAAGTCTTTAAGACATTCAGAATCCTTGTAACACTCTCTCTCTCTCTCTCTCTCTCTCTCTCTCTCTCTCTCTCTCTCTCTCTCTCTCTCTCTCTCTCGTGACATGTTCACGATCATTTATATAAACATCGAACATTGAAAAGACAAGTATTATGTATGATCTAAAATCACCACTAAGGATACATGACTCTGCAGTCACGTATATATGCGATTAACTTCGCGGTTTTTTTTTCCCCTTTTTTTTTATAATTACATAGCTCACAAATGTTTCAACATCCTCCGAAGTGGAGCAACATGAATTTTAATTGTCCTTATTATACGTGAAAGCCTATTTATGTATTTACAGAAACATCGTTCAGGTAACTGTGATCTAAACATTAGAAATTTCCATTGTAGTTATATTTGGAAAATCTAAAGCATCGGTGATTATTTCGTGACCGCGCATCAGAGGAGAAAATGCTGAAGGAATTATTATTTTTAAATTGTTTTTATTTAGAAAGTTGGGTAGAGAGATAGATTGATTGATGAACAAAGAGATAGATAGATGACTTGTATGAAGGATGCAATTGTGGAAGAAGCGATAGGCTCAAACGACCATGTACTGTAGTATCTTTTGGGGATAAATGAACCAGAATGCTACTATGAATGAGGAGGTAAAAGTATCCTACAGGGAGACTGGGGTTGAAGTATGGTTGAAAAGTAAACGAGATACTATAAAACTAGAGGGGCACTCAGTAGAGCGCATACCTTCGCCGCGGCAGCTTATTACTCGACCTTCTCCTCGACCTTGACCTTGACCTTAACATGTATTAATGGACGTGGATTTTCATACGCTCAAATATGAACCAAGTTGGATGTCTGTGACAATTATATCAAAACTTATGGCTGATTACGTAAATTAGACATTTTGCATGACCGTGACCTTGACCTTTGACTTTGACCTTTAAACATTTAATAATGTCCAGCTTCCTACATAACAGTTAATCCCCGCAAGTTTCATTACTTTACAACTAAAATTGTGGCCAGGAAGCTGTTCACAAACAAACACACACACAAACAAACAAACAAACACACAAACAAACAAACACACAAACAGGGGCGAAAACATACCCTCCTTCCAACTTCGTTGGCGGAGGCAAAAAAAAAAGAGAGAGAGAGAGAGAGAGAGAGAGAGAGAGAGAGAGAGAGAGAGAGAGAGAGATCTTTATGCATGTTTATAAATGTACAAATGAGCTTGATAACATTGTTTAATAGAGAAGCACTCTGAGAGTGCAGACTTCAGCCACGGCAGCTTATTTCAAATGTGTGGTGTTAAGCTTTTGCTCAGGCTTGACCTTGATCTTTCACCTAGGACTTTCAAAATTGAATCACTTCCACGTCTTAACATAAAAATTAATCCCTGAAAGTTTCACTACTTTTTTTAGTAAAATTATGGCCAGGAAGTTGTTTACAAACAAACAAACAGACAAACAAGGGCGAAAAAAATAGCCTCCTCCCAACCTCGTTAGTGGAGGTAATTGTACGTTAAACTTTTTCTGATAATCGGCTTGTGTTCTCCTCATCTCATCACATGACCAAACCGTTTCCATATTTTTGTGGGGTTCTATTCCGTTTGTATCTAGTGGCTGAATGGCCTCCTTAGTCACAGCGACTAACATAAATTCTATTATTCGAAGGCCATCGTTCCTACATCATCCGAATGTCCAATTTCAGGACTAGGTTTTCCTTTTCTCTTTTCTGCTTAATATCTTCCATCTTACAAACGTTTCACCGTCCTTTCACTTATTCCTCCTTACTTATATATATATATATACATATATACATATATATATATATATATATATATATATATATATATATAAATATATATATATATATATATATATATATATATATATATATATATATATATAGAAAATCTGCATCTTCATATTGCAGCATCTTCCAGGTTCTTAACTTTTTTGCAATCCTTTGTAGAGCATCATTCATAACTATTGTAAAGAATTATGGGGTAGTAACCTTAAGATACAGCATGATTTGTAATGTAAATTTTAATAGAACAATATTATTTTAAATCCGGAGCCTCAAGGGCCAGGCCAGTGTCCTAGGCACTGACCGTACACACACACACACACACACACACACACACACATATATATATATATATATATATATATATATATATATATATATATATATATATATTGCGGGTATGGATTGGCACAGACAGACTATAAACAGATGCAAGTGAATGGACATGTCTGAGGCCTTTGTTCTGCAGTGGAGTATTAACAGCTGATGATGATGATGCTAATAAATATATATATATATATATATGTGTGTGTGTGTGTGTGTGTGTGTGTGTATGTATATTATATTATCAGCGCTCAAAGCCCCTCTTCACCCAAGCTAGGACCAGGAACGGCCAGGCAATGGTTGCTGATTACTCAACATGTAGAACTATAGGCCCCCGAAATACCCTTCCATCTGTAGCTCACAAGGAAGGTGAGGTTGCAGACTATAAAAAACTATCGAGCTTGTGCGAGGATCTTGAACCCCAGTCCAACAGATTACGAGGCAAGAACATTTCCAATAGGCTACTATAAAAAATTAATGATATTTTTAATATTTGGTCGTTGTTTATGTTCGAAATTTATTCATTGTTGATATTGTTTAAAATCTATTTCAGTTTTACTTAATCTTATTTTTCTTCAATTTCTATTCCACGTCTGTATTAGACGTCTACTACTACTATAGTCAATTCTTTTTAGTGAGGCAGATTTGCACCGACTCGCAGGGGTGCCTTTTTAGCTCGGAAAAGTTTCCTGCTCGCTGATTGGTTGGACAAGATAATTCTAACCAATCAGATAGTAGGAATTTTTTCCGAGCTAAAAGGGCACCGCTGCGAGTCAGTGCAAATGCGTCTCATTAAAAAAAATTGAGTATAGTGTACTTCTACAAATAGAAATGTTGATAGAGGTACTATTGTTACTAATACTATAACACTATTACTTAATATACGAATAATTATTATTTTTAGTATTATTATAATTATTTTTATTATTATAATTATTTTTATTATTATGATTATAATTATTATTAAATTTATTAAATTCTTCTTCTTATTATTAGAATTATAATTATGGTAACAGTAATAATGATAAGTATAATTAAAACGACAAGAATAAGAAAAATGATGACTGATAAGTACATTCGACCTCATTTCGACCACTATGACTTAATCGGCCTTTTGGGCCTGTGTCGATGTCGGCTACTTTGGAAAGTAATGATTCAAGTAATTGATATATTATTATTATTATTATTATTATTATTATTATTATTATTATTACAACCATAGTTGGAAAAGCAAGATGTTATAAGCCCAAGGGTTCCAACAAGGAAAAATTGCCCAGTGAGGAAAGTAAATAAGGAAAAAGAATAAACTTTGGAAACTAATGATTCAAGTAATTGATATATTATTATTATTATTATTATTATTATTATTATTATTACAACCATAGTTGGAAAAGCAAGATGCTATAATCCCAAGAGCTCCAACAGAGAAAAATAGCCCAGTGAGGAAAGGAAATAAAGAAAAAAATAAATGATAAAAGAAGTAATGAAAAATTAAAATAAATTATTTTAAAAAACATTAACAACATTAAAACAGATAATTCATATATAGACTATAAAAAGACTTATGCCAGCCTGTTCAACATAACAACATTTGCTGCAAGTTTGAACTTTTGAAGTTCATAGAAACTCTTTCGTAATTATTTTTTTCTGTATAAAGACTGAAACTTTTTTATCCTTATGTAGTTATTCAAATTGTTGAGACAAGATTCTTTTGTGGGTAAATAGTTCGTATCTAAATGTAAGTCATTGTATGAATTCTTCTGTTACTTTTTATATTTCTCTTATAAGGACTGATAAGCTATTTCCTTTTAAAAAGACTGCTAAGCGATATATTTCTTTTTAAAAGACTGGTAAGCTATTTATTTTTAAAAAGGCTGGTAATCTATATATATATTTTTTAAAAAGGCTGGTAAGCTATATATTTTTTTTTGAAAAGACAGCTAAGCTATATATTTCTTTTTAAAAAGGCTGGTAAGCTATATATTTCTTTTTAAAAAGACAGCTAATCTATATATTTCTTTTTAAAAAGGCTGGTAAGCTATATATTTCTTTTTAAAAAGACAGCTAAGCTATATATTTCTTTTTAAAAAGGCTGGTAAGCTATATATTTCTTTTTAAAAAGACAGCTAAGCTATATATTTCTTTTTAAAAAGGCTGGTAAGCTATATATTTCTTTTTAAAAAGACAGCTAATCTATATATTTCTTTTTAAAAAGGCTGGTAAGCTATATATTTCTTTTTAAAAAGACAGCTAAGCTATATATTTCTTTTTAAAAAGGCTGGTAAGCTATATATTTCTTTTTAAAAAGACAGCTAAGCTATATATTTCTTTTTAAAAAGGCTGGTAAGCTATATATTTCTTTTTAAAAAGACAGCTAATCTATATATTTCTTTTTAAAAAGGCTGGTAAGCTATATATTTCTTTTTAAAAAGACAGCTAAGCTATATATTTCTTTTTAAAAAAAAGCTGGTGCTTTATATAATTCTTTTTAAAAAGACTGTTAAGGTATTTATTTCTTTTTAAAAAGGCTGGTAAGCTATATATTTCTTTTTAAAAAGACAGCTAATCTATATATTTCTTTTTAAAAAGGCTGGTAAGCTATATATTTCTTTTTAAAAAGACAGCTAAGCTATATATTTCTTTTTAAAAAGGCTGGTAAGCTATATATTTCTTTTTAAAAAGACAGCTAATCTATATATTTCTTTTTAAAAAGGCTGGTAAGCTATATATTTCTTTTTAAAAAGACAGCTAATCTATATATTTCTTTTTAAAAAGGCTGGTAAGCTATATATTTCTTTTTAAAAAGACAGCTAATCTATATATTTCTTTTTAAAAAGGCTGGTAAGCTATATATTTCTTTTTAAAAAGACAGCTAATCTATATATTTCTTTTTAAAAAAAAGCTGGTGCTTTATATAATTCTTTTTAAAAAGACTGTTAAGGTATTTATTTCTTTTTAAAAAGGCTGGTAAGCTATATATTTCTTTTTAAAAAGACAGCTAATCTATATATTTCTTTTTAAAAAGGCTGGTAAGCTATATATTTCTTTTTAAAAAGACAGCTAAGCTATATATTTCTTTTTAAAAAGGCTGGTAAGCTATATATTTCTTTTTAAAAAGACAGCTAATCTATATATTTCTTTTTAAAAAGGCTGGTAAGCTATATATTTCTTTTTAAAAAGACAGCTAATCTATATATTTCTTTTTAAAAAGGCTGGTAAGCTATATATTTCTTTTTAAAAAGACAGCTAATCTATATATTTCTTTTTAAAAAGGCTGGTAAGCTATATATTTCTTTTTAAAAAGACAGCTAAGCTATATATTTCTTTTTAAAAAAAAGCTGGTGCTTTATATAATTCTTTTTAAAAAGACTGTTAAGGTATTTATTTCTTTTTAAAAAGGCTGGTAAGCTATATATTTCTTTTTAAAAAGACAGCTAATCTATATATTTCTTTTTAAAAAGGCTGGTAAGCTATATATTTCTTTTTAAAAAGACAGCTAAGCTATATATTTCTTTTTAAAAAGGCTGGTAAGCTATATATTTCTTTTTAAAAAGACAGCTAAGCTATATATTTCTTTTTAAAAAGGCTGGTAAGCTATATATTTCTTTTTAAAAAGACAGCTAAGCTATATATTTCTTTTTAAAAAGGCTGGTAAGCTATATATTTCTTTTTAAAAAGACAGCTAAGCTATATATTTCTTTTTAAAAAGGCTGGTAAGCTATATATTTCTTTTTAAAAAGACAGCTAATCTATATATTTCTTTTTAAAAAGGCTGGTAAGCTATATATTTCTTTTTAAAAAGACAGCTAAGCTATATATTTCTTTTTAAAAAGGCTGGTAAGCTATATATTTCTTTTTAAAAAGACAGCTAAGCTATATATTTCTTTTTAAAAAGGCTGGTAAGCTATATATTTCTTTTTAAAAAGGCTGGTAAGCTATATATTTCTTTTTAAAAAGACAGCTAATCTATATATTTCTTTTTAAAAAAGACTGGTAAGCTATATATTTCTTTTTTAAAAAAAGCTGGTGCTTTATATAATTCTTTTTAAAAAGACTGTTAAGGTATTTATTTCTTTTTGAAAAGGCTGGTAAGTTATTTATTTCTTTTTAAAAAGACTGCTAATCAGTTTCTTTTTAAAAGACTGGTAAGCTATTTATTCCTTTTTAAAAAGTCTGCTAAGCTATATATTTCTTTTTAAAAAGACTGGTAAGCTATTTATTTCTTTTTAAAAAGACTACTAAGCTATATAATTCTTTTTAAAAAGGATAGTAAGCTATTTATTTCTTTTTAAAAAGACTACTAAGGTTTAAAATTCTTTTTAAAAAAGACTGGTAAGCTATATATTTCTTTTTAAAAAGACTGGTAAGCTATTTATTTCTTTTTAAAAAGACTACTAAGCTATATAATTCTTTTTAAAAAGACTGCTAAGCGATATATTTCTTTTTAAAAAGACTACTAAGCTATATAATTCTTTTTAAAAAGACTGCTAAGCGATATATTTCTTTTTAAAAAGACTACTAAGCTATATAATTCTTTTTAAAAAGACTGCTAAGCGATATATTTCTTTTTAAAAAGACTACTAAGCTATATAATTCTTTTTAAAAAGACTGCTAAGCGATATATTTCTTTTTAAAAAGACTACTAAGCTATATAATTCTTTTTAAAAAGACTGCTAAGCGATATATTTCTTTTTAAAAAGACTACTAAGCTATATAATTCTTTTTAAAAAGACTGCTAAGCGATATATTTCTTTTTAAAAAGACTGGTAAGCTATTTATTTCTTTTTAAAAAGGCTGGTAAGCTATTTATTTCTTTTTAAAAAGACTACTAAGCTATATAATTCTTTTCAAAAAGGATAGTAAGCTATTTATTTCTTTTTAAAAAGACTACTAAGCCATATAATTCTTTTTAAAAAGACTAGTAAGTTATTTATTTCTGTTTAAAAAGACTACTAATCAGTTTCTTTTTAAAAGACTGGTAAGCTATTTATTTCTTTTTAAAAAGACTACAAAGGTATATAATTCTTTTTTAAAAGACTAGTAAGTTATTTATTTCTGTTTAAAAAGACTGCTAATCAGCTTCTATTCAAATAACTGGAGAGTTTTTTATTCCTTTTTAAAAAGTCTGCTAAGCTCTTACTTTAATCTCAAGAATCTGCTTTTATTGACTGGAGACGAAAAGACATTTCGACCAGAATGATTTCTTTCATCTGACATTTTCCGCTTTCTGGTCAGTCCAAATCCCTCTACTTGGACGGACGCGTGCCTCCATGCGCATGCGCAGTAGATTCAAGAGAGAACTTATAGAAATAGCCGATACATTTTTTTAGGGAGACTATGGCACCCGCTTCACCCCTCTCCACCTCTCCTGTTAAGCTCTGTCAAAACATTTGTGAATTGTGGTTTTGAAAATCCCCTTCGAACGTGAATGGTAAAATCACTTAGTGGTCATCCTCCAGCGCCTGTGAAAATGAGGCCCATTTTCCCCCTACTCCTCAAAGGACCACCTCCAAGGTGCCCGATTTATGTTAATAAATCTTAGGCCTCTGGTGTAGGTTAAAAGGGCACGTGAAGAAATCCCTGCTGGCCCTTGTGCCAACACGCGTCCTGGATGCCCAGGTGCCTTTCCCTAACCCCCATACTCCTACCAATCCTCCTGGGTGCCCCGCACGTCCTTGTACCATCCACGAAAGATCCTTTTCTTGGAATCCTTTGTGAAGGTAGGAATCCGAATGCCAGTACACAGATCTGTGGCTTGCTTTCTGATGTTCTTGTGCGCTTCCTTTTCTTTGCATAAGGAAAAAGATTCACGGTTTTTTTCTCGTGTGTGTGGTTTGACACGTCTCTGTTTTCTCATTTTGAAAGGATAAAATGGTGTGTTTGTGGGTCTCTCTCTCTCTCTCTCTCTCTCTCTCTCTCTCTCTCTCTCTCTCTCTCTCTCTCTCTCTCTCTCTCTCAATAACCATGTGGTTAAAGATTTTTCTTCTGAGGTTTATTCAAGGTAATAATGGTGGGATGATTGGCCATGATCCAAGGACAATTTGATAAGATTTTGGGAGTGATCAGGTCAAATGTCAAGGTAACGAAAAGATAAAAAACGCCTTTTTGCTATATCGTGGTCAGTTTTTATCTGATTTGCATGAAACTAGTGCCATAATGTGCATAATTCAATTGCTAATCTTTTGATATACAACATGATTAAGGTCAAGGTCACAAAAAGGTAAAATATGTGTTTTTTTTCTATATCGTGGGCAAATCACATGAAATTTTGATTAGATTTTGTGAATAATTAGGTCAATGGTCAAGGTCATAAAAAGGTAAATTTTTTTTTTTTTTCATATCGTGGTCAATTTTTATCCGATTTGCATAAAACTAGCACCAAAATGAGCATAATTCAATTGCCTATCTTGTTATGTGGCGTTGTGCCCATTCTGGTTCTATATTTCATCATCTCCTCCTACGCCTATTGACGCAAAGGGCCTCTAAGAGGATTCATTGGCTAGATTCATCAAAGGATATTCAGGTCCTTGTGATGTGCAGCGCCTATCTAAATATATATATATATATATATATATATATATATATATATATATATATATATATATATATATATATATGTATGTGTGTATATATATAGATAGATATATGTATATATATATGTATGTATATATAAATATACATATATATGTAGATATATAAATATACATATATATATATATATATATATATATATATATATATATGTGTGTGTGTGTGTGTGTGTGTACAGTAGATAGATATATCTATATATAAATATATATATATATATATATATATATATATATATATATATAAATAAGCATATATATATATTGTATATATACATACATATACATATATATAATGTATATATATATATATAAATTGATATTATCAAAAGTGAATTTTCGATCAAGAATAACACCCAGAATTTAATTAGTTTCTGCACCTTCACAAGGATCAAGTCATATAAATTTTTGCGGGAACTAAAAACCAGATCAATCAGTTTAGCCTTAGGAAAACACATCAGCAATGATGAGATGTCTTTTCCTTTGACCAGTGACAGTGATTGACAGAGCTATCTGGTTTAAGCTAAGATGGAAAGGTTAAGTCTATGTCAAGGAGTTTATATTTGAGTTATACCTGAAAAGGATTTATTTTTATTATTATTTTTTTTTTTTTATTATTATTATTTTTATTATCATTATTATTATTATTTTTATTATTATTATTATTATTATTATTATTATTATTTTATTATTATTATTATTATTATTATTATCATTATTATTATTGTTTTTATTATTATTATTATCCTTATTATTATTATTGTTTTTATTATTATTATTATATTTTTATTATTATTATTATTATTATTATTATTATTATTATTGTTAATATTATTATTATTATTGTTTTTATTATTATTATTATTTTTATTATTATTGTTGTTGTTGTTTTTATTATTATTGTTATTACTATCATTATTATTATTATTGTTTTTATTATTATTATTATTATTATTATTATTATTATTATTATTATTATTACATACTAAGCTATAACCACAGATGGAAAAAGCAATTTGCTATAAGCATATATTCCCCTTCAGTAGAAGTGTAATAGTTATTCCAAGTTATATCAGATCTATTTATGTAAAAGAACAAGCCTCCTGTTTCTTCAAAAAGGAAAAAGAACGTTTACAGTCGTCATTCAACCAAGCTTAGTCCTTAATATGATATCTCAGCACGCGGAAAAGAATGTTTATTAATTTTATTACGATTTTGATTTTTAAAAAAGCAATATGCTCATCTTTTATATGCAATTATAACCAATTTAATCCCAAGATATAACGCTGGTCATTCAAATCTCCAAGGAAAAGCTGCTCAGTTTTAATTACTAACGAAATTAACGCATGCCTTAGATGACCGCGGAGGTAGCAGCAGTAGGGGATTCAGCATTATGAAGCTTCATCTGTGGTGGATAATGTGGGAGTGTGGGCTGTGACACCCTAGCAGTACCAGCTGAACTCGGTTGAGTCCATTGTTAGGCTGGGAGGAACGTAGAGAGTAGAGGTCCCCTTTTTGTCTTTGTTTCTTTGTTGATGTCGGCAACCCCCCAAAATTGGGGGAAGTGCCTTGGTATATGTATGTATGTACTAATAGAACTGACCTGGTTTGTCATGACACGGGGGAGTCGGTGAATAGTAGATCAAAGCAAACAACAGACTTTATAATTTGCTCACAACCTGATTCAGAAGAGAAGCTAAAGGCTTTCATGTTGTGGTGGCCTATGTGGCAACGTCCTTGTTTGGTGATCGCCAGACTGTGGTTCGAGTTCAGCTCAAACTTGTTAGTTCCTTTGGTCACTGCAACCTCACCATCCTTGTGAGCTAAGGGTGGAGGGTTTGGGGGAGCTGAGTCATCAGCAGCCATTGTCTGGCGCTCCTTGGATAAAGCTTGGGTGGAGAGGGGGTTTAGGCACTATTCTTAATATATGGTCAGTCTCTAGGGCATTGTATTGCTTGATAGGGCAATGTCACTGCCCTTTTACTCTGCCATTCATGAGAGGCCCTTAAACATTTACATCCGCCAGGAAAAATAAAATTCCACCTTTCCCTATGGCGAGAATTGAAATCACCAAGGTTCTTTAAATATTTAGAAAATCACCAACAAACTCAAAAGAACCAACATAACCTGCGAGGTGAAGTACTCTCCTGGTCAGCTGCTTCGACACATGGAAAAACAGTAACGATGATTTTGAAAATGAAGGCCAAAAAGGAAAATAATGTACCGCACGTGTTTCACACTCTCGTACATTGTAACGATCTCTTTTATTGTGTATCTCGCTCTACACCTGACTGTTAACAGAACCGGTTTAAGCCTGACTTTTCATGAATTGATGTGTTTGAATTTTTGTGCCCTTCTTCCACTGAAACTCTTGTATATAAGGCCGCCATCTGTGGAAATAAAGTTAGTTGCATTCACCTCGCCTCCCAGTTACAACGTAGCTGCTTGCTCGCACAATAAGGAGAGGCACCCTCTTCCTGAACCACCTGGATTCGTTCCGTAGGGGTTAGCGCCGTCAGTGCACCTCGCACGATGCACAGTAGGTATTATTAAAGGCTCTTTGCAGCCGCCCCCACTTTTTATCCTATTACATTTCCTCCGTTCCCTCTTCTTTTCTTCCATCTTTCTGTCAAAGATATTTTAAGTTCTACTTCTGCAAGTGCAGGAGTTTCCCCCCCCCCCCTCCCCTCTCTGAATGGCTCCCCTGACTCCAACGCCAGACTCTAAAGCATTATATATCTTAAATTATTTTCAACCTCAATTGATAGTTATATATATAAATATTGTAAAATACTTTCATGCAAGGGCTATATATATATATATATATATATATATATATATATATATATATATATGTATATATATATATATATATATATATATATATATATATATATATATATATATATATATATATATATATCTTTACATATTTCTCTTTAATTCGAATTTCTCAGGTTCACGTAATGCTGAATCACACTTATTTTTCTCAAGTTTGTTTATTTGGATTTCTTTTGGAATTAGGAATTAATCCACAAGATTAAGGGCAGGTAAAATCCGCAAATCCATATGTAAAACCTGGATGTCTTCTCTCTCTCTCTCTCTCTCTCTCTCTCTCTCTCTCTCTCTCTCTCTCTGCTTTAGTATGTATAATTCAATTGAAAATTGCTATACAAAACTGTAACCATGACTTTATATTTCGCG
>NC_090748.1:88953435-88958435 GCF_036898095.1 Palaemon carinicauda | reverse complement strand
CTGTCTTCACGCCCTAAGTTATGGAACTGTCTTGAAGCATGTAAGTTAAGTAGCTGTCTCTCTGCCTGTAACTACAAGCATTGTATCCTTGCTCGTAAGCTACGTAAGTTTATCCTAATCCTTAAGTTGTGGAACTGTCTTCTCACTTATTTCTAATTGAAATTGAATGTTTTCGTGAAAACGTTTAACTCATCATTCCCGGTTTCGCTCCGAGAAATATTCACGAAATATGGTACGCGGAAAGGATTGGATATTGTAAGAGGGTCTGATATACATCAGCAAACACCTGAGAAGTTGTTGCAAATTATCAATGAATAAATGGAAGAAATTTGGTTTTAGAGGCAAAAATATTTTTATTGTACGCTTTCCTTGAAAAAATTGGTCGATAAGAAAGGTCTTTCCTGTTGTTTTGAAGACAAATGATTAAAAAAAGAATAAGGTTTCGTAATTTTTTTTTGTTTTGAAAAGGGAAACATTTAATTAAAATTCATTTTTGACGTACTGTTGATATAATGTCCATAAGTAACGGCAGATATGTCTCATTATTGGTGAAAAACTAACCATTGAAAAGTAAATTTGGGGCCTTATTGGTAACTTCCCTGCCTGGTGATCGCTAGACGAAGGTTCGATTCCTGCTCAAACTCGTTAGTTTAGTGTCTGCAACCTTACCGTCCTTGTGAGCTAAGGATTGCCCGGGGGGGGGGGGGAGCCTGTAGGTCTACCAGCTGAGTCATCAGCAGCCATTACTTGGACCCTCCCTGGTCCTAGCTTGTGTACATATTGTCAATCTCTAGGGCATTGCCCTTCTTTCCTAGGGCAATGTAACTGTCCCTTGCCTCTGCCATTTATGAGTGGCCTTTAAACAGGAACAATTTGTTAGGCCCGGGGAAGAGGTAACTTAAAGGGGGTCATTATACTTACTTAGTTAATTTAAGCAGTCCGTCGTAACTGATGATGACAACTGATGGTCATATATATATATATATATATATATATATATATATATATATATATATATATATATATATATGTATGTGTGTGTGTGTGGGGGTGTGTGTGTATCGATGTATATATATATATATATATATATATATATATATATATATATATATATACATATATATATATATATATATATATATGTGTGTGTGTGTGTGTGTGTATATATATATATATGTGTGTGTGTATATATATATATATATATATATATATATATATATATATATATATTTACATTTATATGTATACATATATATATGTATATATATATATCTATATATTTATATATATATATCTATATATTTATATATATACATATATATATATATATATATATATATATATATATATATATATATACACATACATATCTCCAGACACTTTCTCTGTATGATATCGGGGAGATATTTTAAATATTGAATGCAAGGCATCATACCCATTTTTTTTTTCATCAATATGTTTATTCTGTCTGAGAGAAATAAATGTACAGTTGGACACAGGAATTTCTGGCACACTTAGCTCTTAGAAAGTGCACCCTGCTGCACCCTAACTGCATGGATAGTTCTTTTGTGTAGCCCCCTCCACTACCTCTGTCATCTCTCCCGACAGTATCTTTTTGGTTACTCACCGTGCAGTATGAGTGTGACTGGGTGCACTTGTTCAGGGCGAGGGGCGCCAGGAATTCCTGTGTCCGACTGTACCTATCTATCTTAAGGCAACACTGATGAACAATGACACAATATCGTTTGAGAAAAACGGGATTCTAATTATTGTTTTTATATTAACTTTTTATTAATATCTTCAGTATAGGCGTTGATTGATTTGGAATGCGCGGGGGACCTTAGGCCTGATTGGCATTATTATTATTATTATTATTATTATTATTATTATTATTATTATTATTAGTATTAGTTAAGCTGCAACCTTGGTGGGAAAATAAGGATGCTATAAGTCCAAGGGCTTCAATAGGGAAATATACCCCAGTGAGGACAGGAAATGATGAAAACATGAAAAGTGATGAATAATAAATACAAAATATTTTAAGATCAGTAACAACATTAAAATTGATTTGTCATATCGTCACCCTCATAAACTAACTGCCTAAGTCATTTTCTCCACTAGTTGGGAAATGAAAAAAAAAAAACCCTTCTCATTTCCTAATTCTTTATATCATTGTGTTGAGCTTCAATTCACAAATTCTAAATCACAAATTCTTCTGTTAAGAATTTGTGAATTGAAGCTCAAGACAATGATATAAAGAATTAGGAAATGAGAAGGTTTTTTTTTTTTATTTCCAAACGAGGGGAGAAAATGACTTAGGCAGTTAGTTTATGAGGGTGACGATATATAAACTGTGAAGATACTTATGTCAGCCTGCTCAACATTAAAACATTCGTTGCAGTTTAAACTGGAAATTCCACCGATTCAACTGCCTGATTAGAAAGCTCGTTCCACAACCTGGTCACAGCTGGAATAAATCTTCTAGAATGCCTTGTTGTATTGAGCCTCATGATAGAGAAGGCATAACGGTTAGAATTAACTACGTACAGTGAATTGGCGATGCTTGGGGAAAGCGTATAAATCTATGCTTGGTATGTCCTTCCGTTAAACAACCGTTTGTTTGGGGGGCAATTTTCCCTATAGATTCTTAAGCGATTTGGCGCTTCAATGCAATTGATGTATACTCGAATGTGAACCGGCAGTAAAAATCACACCTTTATCCGGATTCTGATTTATGCAGGGCACCTTGTTTACTACTGGCCAGCCTGTGTGATATCCCCCCTCCCCCCCCTCCCCCCCCTCCCCCCCCCCTCCTCCCCTCCTCCTAAGGATTAGCTTTCGGATGACCATCTAAAATGCTTTAATCCAAGATGGTTGCTTTTGTTATGCCTTCAAGGGACTCGTCTCGTAAGGAGGGAAAGCAAGGATGTATGAAATCGGAAGCAAATTTATGGTAATAAATGTCATACATATATATACCCTTTCTGGTCATCAGGTCGGTTTGGTCCAGAAAACTTTCTCAAGGAATACCTTTGAGAAAACGGTTCTGAGAGAGAGAGAGAGAGAGAGAGAGAGGAGAGAGAGAGAGAGAGAGAGAGAGAGAGAGAGAGAGAGAGAGAGCAGGGCTTATCTAGGCCGGAGGAGGCATGCATTGTTATTTTCAGGTAGGGAGCCTTGTCTCATATTTCGCTGAACCGTCATTACTTGCTTTTTTAAGTCAATTCCTGTATGTTGTTCCAACTAGGGATCTCTTTTTAGAACCTAGAGAGCGTTTTTGTCACATTACTAGATATAAATGCTTAGGCTATGGCACTCTTGTCAAGCTGAAGAATCATAAGAGTGAGTAAGAAGGTAGAATTTAGAACACCTTCGATCCCTAGTGGTCAGTTAGCCTAGTTCGGTCAGTGAAATATTGGTCTTTTCGACGATCAAAACGGTTGCAACCATACCAAAATTTCTAGATAATATATATATATTATTTTTTTTTTATTTTGACTAGCAAAATCTGTTGGTAATTTTAATATATTTATAGCGAAATTCTTACAATAATTATTTATATAAGTGTTCGGTGATTAGGCCCGGAAGGTACCTCCTTGGGTCGGTTGGTCTTAAGACGTTTGTTGATGCCCAGGGATCATGCCCAAATGCCCATAATACCCATAAGGCATTCCTGGACTCCTAACGCTAATATTCAATTTTAGAAAGCCATTATATCTTCCCATAAGAAGATAAACAAATCATCAATATTAGTAGTATTCTTGTTTATGGATATTTAAGATACTGATTCTCTCTCTCTCTCTCTCTCTCTCTCTCTCTCTCTCTCTCCTCTCTCTCTCTCTCTCTCTCTCTCTCTCTCTCTCTCTCTCTGTCATATATACACTATATATATATATATATATATATATATATATATATATATATAATATATATATATATATATAATGTATGTATGTATTTTTATATAGACGCTAAGAAAATTTGAGGATGTAGGTAAACAGAAGCAAGTGGAAGGACATGTCTGAGGCTTTTGTCCTGCAATAGACTCGCAACAGATATTCATTTAATGATTATAGAGACACACACATATACTGTATATATATATATATATATATATATATATATATATATATATATATATATATATATGTGTGTGTGTGTATATATATATATATATATATATATATATATATATATATATATATATATATATATATATATATATATATATATATATATATATATATCTCGCAGGTAGTAATATATATTTCAGAAGGTCGGATACAGAAACCAGCAGCTTAAAAAAAAAGTATTTTTTCCATAAAAAACTTTTTGTAATCAACACGATTATATTTTCTGTGATTGCAAAAAAAAAGAAAAAAAATTTAAAAGATCACACGAAGCCTGAGTCTATATTAATTGGATTTTTCAACATTAGTCAACTCTTCTATTTTTCTGTTGACTGTTTTTATTCGTTAATTTTAATTTTGATTGGTTCATTCAATTTCAGTTTTACAGGAATGTTTTAGACGGTTTCTCAATCTGTAAATATATTTATTTTTCTCATGCAGCCAAGGAAGTAAGGAAGTGTTATCGGGATGATTGTGAAATTTTATAAATACATAAATATTTATTTTAAAGCAGTTGCTTGGTATATATATATATATATATATATATATATATATATATATATATATATATATATATATATACATATATATATTATATATATATATATTTGAATGTATATTTGTATATGTGTGCATAGGTATGATTGAATGAATAGATATTAGTTTTTCAATGACCCTATTAACTATAAATTACTAATGTTATTATTATCTTTATTATATTTGCCGTTTTTTTTTTTTTTTTCTTCTTGGTGTTGCAGTTGCTTTGCAAAATTCACACGAGTAACTATTGCATTTAGAGAATCACTACGTTTCTTCTGGATTTCATCATCCGTTTTCTAGAATTGGACGTTAGAGAGAGAGAGAGAGAGAGAG
>NC_090748.1:88934555-88942055 GCF_036898095.1 Palaemon carinicauda | reverse complement strand
AACTTTTATTTTCTGAATATAAATGGCTTTTTTTTTTTTTTTTAAATAATCATACTGGGAAAAATGACTCATCCCCTAAGGCTTTCCCGATATTGCTAACTTTTGGAATTCTCTTTTTGCCTCCGGTTTTATTTTATTTTATTTTTTTTTCAGAATTAAAAAAAAATACCATTAATATTTCTTTCCCCAAATGGCCTGTCTTGTGGCTTTTGCTGAATGGAGTTCCAACTTTCTCTCTTTCCTCTTTATTCCTTTTTTTTTTTTTTTTTTTTTTTTTTTTGTTATTTGAAAAAGGAATTATATACATAGATCACATTATATTAGTTAATTGGTTTATGCAACGTTGTTCTGCTCCTTTTCTAATTCGGTGAGAAGGGTGTTGTTCCCATTGCAAAACCAGTGAAAATTGGTACTTAATCGCTTCTCCAGGACTTCTAGGTGGTTGCTGCCCCTCTTCCGAACTAATTTCTAACGATACTTAGTTTTTTATATATATATATATATATATATATATATATATATATATATATATATATATATATATATATATATATATATATATATAAAATTACTATCATTTTCTTTATACTATGTGGAAAATTATCCCACTAGCAAATTTTGCTTAGTTCTATATTATTAATATTTCTAGCTAAACTACAACCCTAGTTGGAAAGCAGGATGTTATAAGCCCAAGAAGTCCAACAAGGAAAAATAGCCCTGTTAGGAAAAAAAATAAGGTAATGAATAAAGTATATGTAAAGTAATGGATAAAGACTATAAAATGCCTTAAGATTAGTAAAAACGTATATATATATATATATATATATATATATATATATATATATATATATATATATAAATATATTATATATATATATATATATATATATATATATATATATATATATATATATATATATATATATATATATATATTTATATATATAAACATATATATATATATATATATATACATTTATATATATATCTATACATATATATATATATATATATATATATATATATATATATATATATATATATATATATACCATTTATAAAACATAAAGTGAGAATTCATAAAGAATGATAGTGATGAAATTAATGTTTTTTATTTTTATATTAT
This sequence comes from Palaemon carinicauda, assembly GCF_036898095.1. Lineage (NCBI taxonomy): Eukaryota > Metazoa > Arthropoda > Malacostraca > Decapoda > Palaemonidae > Palaemon > Palaemon carinicauda. The sequence goes on along the minus strand of NC_090748.1, from coordinate 88,940,929 downwards.
GCCAATAGCTCAGACTCGAATGTAAATTGTACGACTTTGAATAGACGAGAATTTAATGAAACCAGTCCATTGCTTCTTAGTAAGAAAATATTACTTAAATACCTTATTTGTCTCCACTTTTTAGTGAAACTTTCAGGTCTTCCCAGGTTAATATCGTATTTTTTTCTTTTCAAAAACATATGGCAGAGTGCCTGTATTATTATTATTATTATTATTATTATTATTATTATTATTATTATTATTATTTGCTAAGCTACAACCCTAGTTGGAAAAGCAAGACGCTATAAGCCCAGGGCCCCAAAAGGGAAAATAGCTCTGTGAGGAAAGGAAACAAGGAAAAATAATATATTTTAAGAACAATGGCATTTAAATGAATATTTACCATTTAAACTATGAAAAATTTAACAAAACAAGAGGAAGAAAAATGAGATAGCATAGTGTGCCTCAAGCAAGAGAACTCTGATCCAAGACAGTGGAAGACCATGGTACTGAGGCTATGGCACTACCCAAGACTAGAGAACAATGGTTTTATTTTGGAGTGTCCTCCTAGAAGAGCTGTCTACCATAGCTAAAGTCTCTCTTTTACCCTTACCAAGAGGAAAGTAGCCACTGAACAATTACAGTGCAGTAGTTAACCCCTTGGGTAAAGAAGAATTGTTCGGTAATCTCAGTGTTGTCAGGTGAATGAGGATAGAGGAGAATCTGTAAAGAATAGACCAGACTATTCGGTGTATGTGTAGGCAAAGGGAAAGTAAACCGTAACTAGAGAGAAGGATCCAATGCAGTATTGTCTGGCCAGTCAAAGGACCACAAAACTCTCTAGTGGTAGTTTTTCAACGGGTAGCTGGTGCCCTGGCCATATCGTGTGAGATTTATTGCCTTCATTTCAGACGTTTATATACCTCTGTTATATTTATAATAATATTGAATCTCAGACACACGTATTTATAATCGTATTGAATCTCAGACACCCGTATTTATAATGATATTGAATCTCAGACACCCGTATTTATAATGATATTGAATCTCAGACACCCGTATTTATAATCCTATTGAATCTCAGACACCCGTCTTTATAATCATATTTAATCTCAGACACACGTATTTATAATCATATTAAATCTCAGACACACGTATTTATAATCATATTAACTCTCACACCCGTATTTATAGTCATATTGAATCTCAGACACACGTATTTATAATCTTATTAAATCTCACACACGTATTTATAATAATATTGAATCTCAGACATCCGTATTTATAATCATATTGAATCTCAGACACCCGTATTTATAATCATATTGAATCTCAGACACCCGTATTTATGATCATATTGAATCTCAGACACCCGTATTTATGATCATATTGAATCTCAGATACACGTATTCATAATCATACTGAATCTCAGACATACGTATTTATGATCATATTGAATCGCAGACACACGTATTTATAATCATATTAAATCTCACACCCGTATTTATAATCATATTGAATCTCAGACACCCGTATTTATAATCATATTGAATCTCAGACACACGTATTTATGATCATATTGAATCTCAGACACACGTATTTATAATCATATTATATCTCACACCCGTATTTATAATCATACTGAATCTCAGATACACGTACTTATGATCACATTGAATCTCTCACCCGTATTTATAATCATACTGAATCTCAGACACCCGTATTTATAATCCTATTGAATCTCAGACCGTATTTATAATCATATTGAATCTCAGACACACGTATTTATAATCATTTTGAATCTCAGACACCCGTATTTATAATCATACTGAATCTCAGACACTTATTTAAAATCATAATAAATCTCAGATACACGTACTTATGATCACATTGAATCTCTCACCCGTATTTATAATCATATTGAATCTCAGACACACGTATTTAAAATCATAATGAATCTCAGATACACGTACTTATGATCACATTGAATCTCACACCCGTATTTATAATCATATTGAATCTCAGACACGTATTTATAATCATATTAAATCTCACACCCGTATTTATAATCATATTGAATATCAGACACCCATAGTTATTTAAAGATTTGTGAATCATAAGTAGTTAAAAAAACAGAACTAGGAAAGTAAAAGCTGAAATGAAACTGATAATTCATGTCCTTCAATATATCATAACTTAGGTAAGAGCTTACGATGTCAAACCAAGTAAGTACGAGAAAAGTGAAGGATTGAACATTGCAATTCATGTTTCCATAAATGTAAATCATATTTGACGAGAATAGATTAACTATATTGCTCTTACTGAGGAGCTATAACATGTCTAGCACAATTTTCGCAATTTTGAATTTTGTTTCATATTTACTGAATGACCCCAGAAATTCTTATTCAAAAATTGAGAATGTAGTTTGAAGATTACGCTTGTTGTTGTTGTTGTTGTTGTAGTTGTTGTTGTTTTGAAGGGCAGGACAGGATGTCTTGGAGGTGTTACGTTTTGTTCCTCTATGAACTTCAACATTTCTTATTTGAATTATTGTTTTATTCTTATATCACAGACTTTGAAAGCTACTTATATGCTAATATCAGAGGCTTTATTATTATTATTATTATTATTATTATTATTACTTACTAAGCTACAACCCTACTTGGAAAAGCAGGATGCTATAAGCCTAGGGGCTCCAACAGGGTAAATAGCCCAGCGAGGAAAGGAAACAAAAGCTGCTTTTAATCTTGCATCGAAGACTTTAAAATTGCTTTTAATCTTATATTGTAGATTTTGATAACCCCTTTCAATCGTAAATCAGAGACTTTGAAAGCTGCTTTTAATCTTATATTAGAGACTTCAAAATCTGCTTTTAATCTTATATTAGAGACTTTTATATCGGAGATTTTGAAGTACACTAATTTTAATATCATATCTGAACTTTGAAGGCTGCTTTTATTCTTATATCGTAGACTTTGATAGCTGCTTTTAATCCTGAATCAGACTTTAAAAGTAGCTTGTAATCTTATATTGTGTATTTTGATAGCTGCTTTTAATCCTGAATCAGGCTTTAAAAGTAGTTTATAATCTAATATCGGAGACTTTGATAGCTGCTTTTAATCCTGAATCAGACTTTAAAAGTAGCTTGTAATCTTATATCGTATATTTTGATAGCTGCTTTTAATCTTGAATCATACTTTTAACAGTAGTTTGTGATCTTATATCGTAGACTTTGGTAGCTACTTTTAATCTTGAATCAGACTTTTAACAGTATTTTGTAATCTCACATCGAAGACTTTGATAACTGCTTTTAATCCTGAATTAGAGACTTTATAAAGTCGCTTTTAATCTTATATTGGTGACTTTGATAACTTTTTAATCTTGAATCAGACTTTAAAGGCTGCTTTTAGTCTTATATCCTAGACTTCGAATGTTATTCTTTTATCGGAAACTTTGATAGCTGCTTTTAATATTGAATTGGATACTTTAAAAGTAGCTTGTAATCATATATTGGAGACATTGACAGCTGTTTTCAATCTCGTATCAGATCTAGCTTTAAAACCGATTTCAATCTTAAATGGAGACTTTGAAAGGTTCTTTTAGATTTTTACTAGAAACCGAAACTACTTTTTGATATAGGGATACTGAATACAACTATATGCTTTTAACAAAGGTTATTCGCTTTTTACATATAGTTGATAAGGTACACAAAGTGCCTTGGGGGTTTTGCTATTTTATAACACTCTAGTCTTAGACAGCTATGTTTTTTAATGCAAAGAAAGTAAAAGACGAACAATGCGAAATTAATCAGACTTGGTGCGCAAAAATATAGATGTAAATAAGAATGTGATTATCTCCAGAATTGGTGATGGTTTAGGTTAATGTGTTAAGCTATAGGAATTTTAGTATTTTTTTTTTCTAGCATTATGGCATATAAACACTTAACCCCTTCGAGCAGAGGTGATACCACTGGTGAAATCTAACTGAGGCTCTTTTGCGTCAATAGGCGTAGAAGGAGATAGTGATGATCCTTTCATCTCCGCGTAAACTATCGTCGTAAGATGATCTGGAAAGCAAGAATATGAAATATATTCTGAGTTGTCATACAAAATGTTAATCTGGTTCCAAAACACCGAAGACAGAGGAGATAGTGATGATGACCCTTTCATCTCCGCGTAAACTATCATCGTAAGAGGATCTGGAAAGCAAGAATATGAAATATATTCTGAGTTGTCATACAAACTGTTAATCTGGTTCCAAAACACCTTAGACAAAATGACGATTCTTGTCAAAGGTCTAAGGCCATGGTTTGACATATTCATATTCAGTTGACCTTTTAGGCTTGCATTCATTTTTAAGTTTTTACTTTTTACTTAACCTCAGTTCTTGCTTCCTTTCATCCATCGTGATGTCCAACTTTTTATAAATTTCAATCATAGAGTCCCCCTTCCACCCCCACCCCCCTTTTCACTTCGATGTTGAATAGGCTTCCAGCCGCAGAGTCAGGCTATGTGACCCAAATTCCATATATCAAATCAAATTATTTGTGTCGTATAATTAGTCGATTTTGGTCAATTTGATTTGAGTCAGGAAAATTTGTTTTCACATCTATGTATTCAAGAAATAACAAAAGATAAAGAGAAAATTGTGCTTCTCTTAAAGCGGGTTAATTTGCCTAGCTGTCAGTGATGATACTACATATATACCAAGGCACTTCCCCCAATTTTGGGGGGTAGCCGACATCAACAAATGAAACAAAACAAAAAGGGGACCTCTACTCTCTACGTTCCTCCAGCCTAACAAGGGACTCAACCGAGTTCAGCTGGTACTGCTAGGGTGCCACAGCCCACCCTCCCCCGTTATCCACCACAGATGAAGCTTCATAATGCTGAATCCCCTACTGCTGCTACCTCCGCGGTCATCTAAGGCATCGGAGGCAGAAGCAGGGCCTACCGGAACTGCGTCACAATCGCTCGCCATTCATTCCTATTTCTCGCACGCTCTCTTGCCTCTCTCACATCTATCCTCCTATCACCCAGAGCTGTCAGTGATGATAGTGATAATAAGAAATCCATATTTAATTGTTTTCATGGTTATACTACAACTGGATTGGTATGATTATAGTTATCAAGGACGCTTCTCGGCTAGTATCCCCTCCTGCTAGAAAATCCAATGAAAGGTTATGCGTGTCAAGAAATCGGATCAAGAGCAGCGTGGTCTTGAATCACTCACAACCATCAAACCTCTGACACGAAATCTTCTTGAGATGCCTTTCCTTGCTCGTCCGAGTGGAAGGGACCTTTTCAAAGGCCAGAATGGATCTCCAGCGTTCAAAGACGTCGAGAAGGGGGTAGGAAACCTGCCGGGCGATTTATTTCGGTTTTGTTTGTATTGTAGAGAGTTGTTTGGAATCTTGCGCCCTGTGTTCTTGTGTTAATTTGTTTGTGCGTCTTCTGTTGAGTGCGCATTGGATCACACTGACAAATGCTGATGCTCAGTCGCCCTCAATACTAAGAAGACATTTTTATATTTTGGTCAGAAGTAGATTACGTTAGTAAGATTAGTTGATTTTCATTTCCAATGGTTGAACTGATGCTCAGTCGCCCTCAAAACTAAGAAGACATTTTTTATTTTGTCAGAAGCAGATTTCGTTAGTAAGATTAGCTGATTTTCATTTCCAATTGTTGATTGAGGATTTTATAGTTATGAATTATTAACGCAGAAGAGAATTTTGTAAACAAACTGTATTGTTTTGAATTAAGTTACCCAATACCATACTCTTTATATTTCAATGATGAGCCACATGCATTTTATTTAAGCTCATAGAGTGGATGTTTCCAAACCAGTGAACATTGTTTTATTTTACTTATTTTCCTCATCGAAGCGTCTCAATGCTATCTGATGCTCAGTCGCCCTCAATACTAAGAAGACATTTTTTTTATTTTGGTCAGAAGTAGATGACGTTAGTAAGATTTGCTGATTTTCATTTCCGAGGGTTAACTGAGGATTTTATAGTTATGAATTATTAACGCAGAAGAGAATTTTGTAAACAAACTGAATTTTTAAAAATTAAGTTACCAATACCATACTTTTTATATTTCAATGATGAGCCACATGCATTTTATTTAAAGCATGATTAAGCTTATAGATTGCATGTTTCCAAACCAGTGAACATTGTTTTATTTTACTTATTTTCCTCATTGAAGCGTCTCAATGCTACCCATTCACCATATACTTCTCTGTTTACCATGAGAGCTACTTACGAGACTGGGTTTTAGATATTGCAACCTCATCCTTATGTAGAAGAAGAAATGAAAATATGGTGACCATTAATAATATTCCACTTTTAAGAGAGAGAGAGAGAGAGAGAGAGAGAGAGAGAGAGAGAGAGAGAG
>NC_090748.1:88924555-88929555 GCF_036898095.1 Palaemon carinicauda | reverse complement strand
TAAGATCACCAAAAGATCGCTACATTTATTGAAATTAAATGCTTTATTTTTCAAGGAAATATTTATTTATTTTTTTTTTTTTTTTTTTTTTTTTTTTTTTTTTTTTTTTTTTTTTTTTAACTGGGGTGGTTAATTACATCTACGTCACTATGGTAAAAGAGTGAGTACCTAATTGCAGATTCATATCATAAATATTCATCATCATCTCATACGCCTATAGACGCAAAGGGTCTCAGTTAGATTTCGCCAGTCGTCTCTATCTTGAGCTTTTAAATCAATATTTCTCCATTCGTCGTCTCCTACTTCACGCTTCATAGTCCTCAGTCATGTAGACCTGGGTTTTCCAATTCTTCTAGTGCCTTGTGAAGCCCAGTCGAAAGTCTGGTGAACTAATCTCTCTTGGGGAGTGCGAAGAGCATGCTCAAACCATCTTCATCTACCCCTCATCGTGATATCATCCACATATGATACTCGAGTAATCTCTCTTATAGTTTCATTTTTAATCCTGTCCTGCCATTTAACTCCCAATATTCTTCTGAGGGCTTTCTTCTCAAATCTACAAAATCTGTTGGATATTGTTTCATTGTCATACCACGACTTATGTCCATACAGTAACACCGATCTCACGAAACTTATATATAGTCTGATTTTTATATGTAATTTCAGGCGATTTGTTTTCCAAATTTTATCTAACCTAGTTATTCTCTGATTTGCTTTTTCCGATATTTCATTAGACTCTAATTCTAAAGACCCTGTATTACAGATCATAGTTCCTAAATATTTAAATGATTCTACCTCATTAATCCTTTCTCCTTCCAATGATAGTTCAGTTCGTCTTCCATTGCACATTCCGTTCTCATCATCTCTGTCTTTCCTCTGTCTTTCTTCTATTTATCTTGAGCCTCGTGTGATATTTCATGCATTCTGGTAAGCAAGCTTTGCAAGTCCTGTGGTGTTCTGCTAACGAGGACAGCGTCATCAGCATACTTCCTATTATCAATCCAGTTCAATCCTTCTCCACCATCTCCAACTATTCCAAACTTGTGTCTACAGCATTGCTTATAATTTTGAGAACGCACACACAGAAGAGAGAGAGAGAGAGAGAGAGAGAGAGAGAGGAGAGAGAGAGAGAGAGAGAGAGAGAGAGAGAGAGAGAGAGAGAGAGAGAGGAAGTATCGGATGACTTTTCATAATCGTGTTTTACCTTCAGGAGACGAAGAGCTATGATCGCTTCTCCCCTCTCTATTATCTTGGACCCTCTTCTCTCCATACCAAACCTTTTCTTCGGACGCGTAACACGTGTTCGAGGGCGGGGGGAGGGGAGGGGGGGGGGGGGGGAATGATTCTCAGGATATTGTGGACGGAAGTTCCTGGATATGCCAGTTGATATTAAATAGAAAGTAAATTGACAGTAGCACGTGCTTCGGTTCCGGGGAGAGAGAGAGAGAGAGAGAGGAGAGAGAGAGAGAGAGAGAGAGAGAGAGAGAGAGAGAGAGAGAGAGAGAGAGATATTTGAGGTGGTGGGAAATGCCTTTTATTTCTTAAGCTTCTAGACCTCTAGTTTTGTATGTAATAAATCTGCTTGGATATTTGAAGGTGAAGAATTTGAATAGACATGTTTGTGTTGATATGCTTTTTTATTGTTATATTATATTATTGTTGATGTAATTGTTGTTGATATATATATATGAACTGAAAATGGACTTTCTGCTGTGTTCCTATTTCTTTACAAAAGCATTTTTCTTGGCAAGTAGTGATTATTATTATTATTATTATTGTTGTTGTTGTTGATGTAATTGTTGTTGATATATATATATGAACTGAAAATGGACTTTCTGCTGTGTTCCTTTTTTTTTACAAAAGCATTTTTCTTGGCAAATAGTGATTATTATTATTATTATTATTGTTGTTGTTGTTGTTGTTGTTGTTGTTTTTTTTTTTAACTGAAATGATCTATTTCTTCGATTCCACATTCCCTAAATTAGTAATTTAGTTCACGACATTTCAATTTAAGTACCTTGCATTGTCTTCGAAGTAAAATATAATTCAATAAATATTTCTCCACTTATGTTTACTTTGTATTATTGTATTCTTTATGCATGTAAACATTTAAACCATAATACATACCGCTGTTTTAATATGTACTTCCTCCTCCCGCTTTTTTTTTTTTTTTTTTTTTCGGTGTTTGCTATACCTTCTATATATTTAACATAATAATATACATTTAAGACATAATCTCCATTTTTAGTATTTGATATAATTAGCATCATTAAAAGTATGATTTAAACATGAAAGTTCCTTGTTGATACTGTTCTTAAAATATTTTATTTTGAGTGTTTTAAGTACTTCTTTTATAGTTTATTTATTTCCTTATTTCCTTTCCTCACTGGGCTATTTTCCCTGTTGGAACCCTTGGGCTTATAGCATCCTGATTTTCGAAGTGATAATAATAATAATAATAATGATAATAATAATAATAATAATAATAATAATAATAATAATAATAATAATAATACCATGCGATAGGATAAATAGTTAATCTGATTTGACCTTCTTTGTATATGGTATATCATTCATATATGTTATATGTTATTTAGACTTTACGACAATAATCAAGAATAATATTACTTGAGATCCCAGGGTCTGTAAATAAGCTGTGATGAGTTCTGGATATTAATTTACATTAGTATCTGAAATTTATATTTTAAATTTCAATAAATTCTTCGAGTTATATAAATTCCAATAATATAATTCGAAGCTATATCATAACCTAAGCCCTTTAGGTTATTATTATTATTATTATTAGTAGTAGTAGTAGTAGTAGTAGTAGTAGTAGTAGTAGTAGTAAACTATTCGGTGTTTAATGTAAACATACACATTTATATCCACACATATATGATATATTTATATATATATATATATATATGTGTGTGTGTGTATATATATATGTATATACAGTATATACTGTATATATATACATATATATATATATATATATATATATATATATATATATATGTGTGTGTGTGTGTGTGTGTGTATATTACTAAGTAAGTTTAATTGTAAAAATAGATTATTAGACTAATTCTCTTGAATATTTCAAATACACTTATGAGCACATACTTATAACTGAATTGAATATATATATATATATATATATATATATATATATATATATATATATATATATATATATATATATATATATATATATATATATATATATATATATACGTATGTATGTATACATTTTAAGACACTATAATGCATGTGCGTGAGTGCATCTACTCGTTATCAGACGATGCTTAGAAACTTGGATATCAAACTAAATTTATTTTCTATATGGGCATACAGCGCCCAGTGTTACGTTAACCTACATAACTAATGCCAGTACGACGTGGGACCGGGATGTAGATTCATATCAAAAGGTACAAAAAAAAAAACCGGAAGAACCAGTATCCGGTAGTTCCTGGTTCCTGGTTCCTAGTACCAGTGGGTAATATACTTATATAAGTCTGAGAAGTTCGCATTTAATAGCCTACTATGGTTTGGAGAAGCAAAAAGTAGAGGAAGACTTTTTTATTCCTTCCAATTTTTCCTCTTCCTGTATGGGACAGGAGCAAGAAGAAGCGTTAATAGGAATGGCAGGAAAGGAGGGGTAAGCAGCTGCTGCCCCATTCATCCTTGAAGATGCGTGGAGGGGAGGGGGTGTGTGACGCCCCCATGGGACGCCCCCCATTCATGGGTAAACATCTCACCATTCAAGAAAAATCCGGGCGAGTGGTAGAGCACCTCCGAGACCATTCAGAAGCGACCACGTTCAAACCCCAAGACATAAATGGCTGGTGATTCCTGGGTCTTAAAGAAAATATGTTCTTAGAGGTTAGTATACATCACAAAAGCTATAGGATTTACGACTTAATGGGATATAGCCCCATAGCATACTCTCGAAGACTAAATGTTTATGTTAAGGCACTTGCCTTTTGTATCGAACGCATTCCCAGGTGTTGTTGGTCTTGTGAGATGTCGCGAAGATCCTCCAGAAACGAGCCTCTCTGGAATACAAAGCCTCGTTTTGATTGGCTGGAATCATTTATCGTAGAGTCATGATTGGCTGAATCTGTATGTGACGTCACCTGGAATCCCTTTTCACATTCCTTCTTTCGTTTTGGAATTCCGTACTCACAACAAGTGCTGTTTAAAAAAAGGGTAGAGTAAAAAGAGTTCTCAAGAGAAATGGAAGTTTTTCTTAAATGAGCACTTTAAAGATAATAGACTGTTTTAAATAAGATATCCCTTGTGTTGGCCAGAAGATTACCCTTTCGAAAAAGTGGGTGGGAATGCCAAGACACGATAGCTATCTTACATTCTCAGGTGCCCGATCGTAGAAAAAGCAAGAAGAAGAAATACCAATTGAGAGGGAAAAGGGATTTTGAAAAGACCCAGAAACACAGAAGGTGAAGACGTCATGAATGAGAATGCCCACAGTACTCGTAAGATTCCAGGCGGGGATTGAGAAAGGAGACGTAAAGGCTGCTCTCTGGAAGGACTGGAAGGATATCATTAGGAAGCTCAAAGGTTTCCACAAAGCAAACGTCCCTTTGTCTTGGATGAAAGATCATATCAAGAGACACCTTCGAGACACGCCTCCTCAACAAGGGGATCTCATAAGAAAAGGAGGGAGGAATTCCTATTCATTTTGGACTCTCTCTCTCTCTCTCTCTCTCTCTCCATTCCCAGGACTTTTCAGGTTTCTTGGAATGTCTTTTCAATTTTGGAATGTTCCCATCCGAATAGCATTCCCGAGAGCTTAGGTTCCGGTTTTTTTTCATGGATGGAGATTGAAATGTTCTGGATCTATCCTTAGTTGAATATGTAGAACTTAGAGGATATGGAAAGGTACTGTACAGTCAAATCCAAATGTCCTGTCGTCTCAGGTCTCCCACTGTCACCCCAAATATCTATAGATTCCAGAACTTCAGGTGTAGAAGAGTTTGATA
>NC_090748.1:88912055-88914555 GCF_036898095.1 Palaemon carinicauda | reverse complement strand
TCTTAAATACTTATTCAAACACTTTTTCTATAGATCTTTTTAATTACTTATTCAATCATCTTTTTCTGTAGATCCTCTGAAATACTTATTCAATCACTATTCTATAGATCTTTTTAAATACTTATTCAATCCCTTTTTTTCTATAGATCTTAAATACTTATTCAATCACTTTTTCTATAGATCTTCTTAAATACTTATTCAATCACTTTTTTTCTATAGATCTTCTTAAATACTTATTTAATCACTTTTTTCTATAGACCTTCTAAAATACTTATTCAATCACTTTTTTCTATAGACCTTCTAAAATACTTATTCAATCACTTTTTTCTATAGATCTTCTAAAATACTTATTCAATCACCTTTTTCTGTAGATCTTCTTAAATACTTATTCAATCACTTTTTTCTATAGACCTTCTAAAATACTTATTCAATCACTTTTTTCTATAGATCTTCTTAGATACTTAGTCAGGAACGTCTCCAATAGGCCACTACAACGCTGTGTATAAATATATATATATATATATATATATATATATATATATATATATATATATATATATATATATATAGTGTGTGTGTGTGTGTGTGTGTGTGTGTGTGTGTGTAAGTGTGTGTATCATCATCATCATCATCATCTGCAGAACAAACGAATCAGACATGTCCTTCCACTTACGTCTGTTTATGGTCTTTCTATGTCAGTTTCTACACGCAAATGTTCTTAGTTCATCAATCCATCGTCTTTTCTTCCTTCCCCTACATCTTTTGTAATCTCTAGAGAACCATTTTTTTTATTCATAATGTCCATTTATTGTCACCCATTCTCTTTATATGCCCTGCATTTCTGTTTCTTTTACTTACATGTTATAATATCCTCTACTTTAGTTTGCTCTCATATCCATGTTGTTCTTTTTCTGTCTCTTAGTGTTATTCCCATCATTATTTTTTCATACTTATTTGAGTTGTAACTAGCTTATTTTCTAAGGCTCTAGTATGGCTCCAAATTTCTTATATGTTAGTTAATACTGGTAAGACCATCTGATAAAGAATTTTCTTTTTGAGAAAGTGTCATTTTACTATTCATAGTCTCATTTAGTTTTGCAAAAGCTCTCTACCCCATGCTTTTCCATTTTTTTATTTCGGTCTCATGTCCTGGGAGAAACACTGTCTGTCATAAGTACGTATAATTATTAACAATCTTTAAAGGTGCCATAACCTTTATTTGATATCTGCATTTTCATTGAACATTATCTTAGTTTTACTCATATTCATTTTCCGTCCTACATTTCTGTTTTCTCTATTCAAATCTTCTATCATCTGTTGCAGTTCCTCCTACGATTCACTAAATTGAAGTATGTCATCTGCAAATCTTAAATTGTTAAGGTATTCCCATTAAAATTAATTCCTACATTTTCCAAATCTAAATCTTTAAAAACTAATAGACATGCTGTGAATGTTTTAGGAGAGCTGGAGTTTCCTTGTCTAACTCCTTTCTCGATTGGGATTTTCTCACTATTTTTATTTAATTTTATGTTTGCTGTACTTTCCATATACATAGACATCTTCAAGTGTTCTAATATACGATCCACCTATTCCTTGTCTTTTAAGGGCTTTCGTTACTGCTGAAGTTTGTGACAGAATCAAAAGCTTTCTCGTATTCTATAAATGACATACCTAATGGTTTGACATACTCTATTAAGTTTCCATTGGCTGATTATTATTATTATTATTATTTTTGTTATTATTATTATTATTATCCAAGCTACAACCCTAATTGGAAAAGCAAGATGCTATAAGCCCAGGGGCTCCAATAGGGAAAAATAGCCCAGTGAGGAAAGGAAATAAGGAAATAAATAACTGAAGAGAACAAATTAACAATAAATCATTTTAAAAAAAGTAATGTCAAAAGAGTTATGTCATATATAAACAATTAACAACGTCAAAAACAAATATGTCATATATAAACTATAAAAAGACTCATGTCCGCCTGGTCAACTAAAAAACATTTCCTCCAACTTTGAACTTTCTAAGTTCAACTGATTCAACAACCCGATTAGGAAGATCATTCCACAACTTGGTAACAGCCGGAATAAAACTTCTAGAGTACTGCGTAGTACTGTTAGTTGTTGAATACCCGCTTCTAAAAACCTGGCTGCTCTCATGATTGATTGAAGTCTAGCTGTCTTTCTATTCGGCCTATGACTTTTGTAAATATTTTATATACCACTGAGAGTCAACTTATTGGGAGCGAGTTCTTCCGATCTTTTCCGTCTCATCAGTAGAACTTCAAAAGTTCAAAGTTGGAGCAAATGCTTTTTTGTTGACCAGGCGGACATGAGTCTTTTTATAGTTTATTTATGACATATTTGTTTTTGACGTTGTTAATAGTTTATATATGACATGTCTGTTTTGACGTTGTTACTTATTTTAGAATGATTTATTGTTAATTTGTTCTCTTCATTTATTTATTTCCTTATTTCCTTTCCTCACTGGGCTATTTTTC
>NC_090748.1:88907055-88909555 GCF_036898095.1 Palaemon carinicauda | reverse complement strand
ATCGGGTGGTTGAATCAGTAGAACTTCAAAAGTTCAAAGTTGGAGCAAATGCTTTTTTGTTGACCAGGCGGACATGAGTCTTTTTATAGTTTAGTTATGACATATTTGTTTTTGATGTTGTTAATAGTTTATGTATGACATGTCTGTTTTGACGTTGTTACTTTTTTTAGAATGATTTATTGTTAATTTGTTCTCTTCAGTTATTTATTTCCTTATTTCCTTTCCTCACTGGGCTATTTTTCCCTGTTGGAGCCCCTGGGCTTATAGCATCTTGCTTTTCCAACTAGGGTTGTAGCTTGGATAGTAATAATAATAATAATAATAATAATAATAATAATAATAATAATAATAATAATAATAATAATTGATGGCTACCAAGGAAACGTGTCGGGAATGAGATAGGAATAAAGAGAATATTCAAGGTAATTAACCTTTTTAAAGAGAATATTCAAGGAAATTAACCTTTTCAAAGAGAATATTCAAGGTAATTAACCTTTTTAAAGAGAATATTCAAGGTAATTAACCTTTTTAAAGAGAATATTCAAAGTAATTAACCTTTTTAAAGAGTATATTCAAAGTAATTAACTTTTTAACATTGTTGGGAAATTCTGCCTACGTCATTATCTTCAGTATAAAATCTTTTGGGATATTTGTTTAAGTGGTTATTTTGATATGAGATTGCTCTATTATTGTTATTATTATTATTATTATTATTATTATTATTATTATTATTATTATTGTTGTTGTTGTTATTATTATTATTATTATTATTATTATTATTATTATTATTATTATTATTATTATTATTATTAGCCTGGGGATTATTGGGAGTCATTTTCTAGGAACACAATTAAATACTTAGACAATTATATATATATATATATATATATATATATATATATATATATATATATATATATATATATATATGTATATATATATGTATATATATATATATATATATATATATATATATATATATATATATATATATATATATATATATACAAATATATATATATACATATATATATAATTCATATATATATATATATATATATATATATATATATATATATATATATATATATATATATATATGAATGTGTTTGAGTATGCTACTCGTGTACATGTAGGCATCCAAGAGTCAATTTATGACTGGCAAAAAGGAGATCAATATGATGGATACAAAGGCCATTCATTTCATCGGACAGATTTTTTTTTTCTTTTTTTTTTTTTTACCATGATCAGCCCCCAAACCCTCCTCTCCATCCAAGCTAGGACCTTGGAGGGAGTGGGGGGTGGGGGGGACAGGCAATGGCTGTTGATTACTCACCAGGTACAACTATAAGCTTCCTGAACCCCCCCCCCCTTTCCACCTTAGCTCACAAGGATGGTAAGGTTGCAGGCACTACAATATCGAGCTTGAGCAAGTCCCGAAGCCCAGGAACGTTTTCAATAGGCTATCGTAACATTATTTATGATGAAAAAAGTCAACTTTCTGAGCTATAAATCGTGACGAACGGAGAAACTGTTTTATTTGTATAGATTGTTAATATTATCTTCAATCTTTATGAAAAACACTTTAAAGAACGACTACTTTTTAATAACTCATAAATACAGATTGATATATATATATATATATATATATATATATATATATATATATATATATATATATATATATATATATATATATGTAACTATAGACCCTTTTTTACTAGAATTTCCTGTTGACAGGTATATATGTATGCACTATAAAATGACTGTAACTATCATGTTTAATCGTACTACTACTACTACTACTACTAATCATAGAGCTATTTGTATGCATGGAGGCGTTGCAAACGTATGTTGTTAAAATTGATTATGTACATTTTAATACTTGGGTTGTGTGTTCATGCACTAATGGATTTATACCTATACATTCACATACTGTACAGTATGTCTATGCATATGTATATACTTATGCCTTTTTATTATATATACCAATGTAAAATATACGTTAATTATATTTGTGGATTTTCTGGTGCACTTATGTGTATCTCTATATGCAAACGTTTGAAGAAAGGCATTTAATGATACACGTGTACTTATTCTGTATCATGTGTTAGTATAATATTCCAATATGACTGTATGTTGGAAAGAGAATAGAGTTTGATTTCACACAATATGGTCCATAGATTTCGTGTGTGTTACATTGGTTACCCATGAAATCAGAATGGTTAAATTACGTTTTCTATGAATATTTCTTCGCTGAATCGTTTTCTTTTTCTACAGTATTAGCGGTAACTATTCTAGATCCTTGTTAACCTATTTTTTTAAGTTCCATATGTTTGACATTGAAATTGGGGTAAATTTTGATCATGGATGCGTATGTTTGTTCTATTTTAATTACTAACAGGAATGAAGAGATATCTTTAGTGTTTGGAAATTTTTTATTTTTCCAAATAAACTTCACATACTGATATTACAAAATTTATAAAATAACAATTTGTGT
>NC_090748.1:88884555-88899555 GCF_036898095.1 Palaemon carinicauda | reverse complement strand
GATTCAGTTTTACCATGAATACCCCTGGGAGAAGTCAGTTTCGGTCATTGTTTAAAACAGTCTGTTCAGTAAATTGCTAATGTTGCTCATGTGAAAGTAAAAAGAAATACCCCCAAAATAATAGCCGCATGATTGGTGTGCACAGCTCATCCATGTATATCTTGCCAGAACCAAGGAGCAGTGAGATCATGTTTATTGGCAAGCGAAGCAAGTCGCAAAAGAGCCAAAACCATTTGAGAGATATGAAATAGATAATAGGTAATTATAATCCTTGAATAGTTTCCATGGAGATGGCGTGTGCAGCACATCCATGTACCTCTTGACAGAGTAAAGGAGCAGTGAGACAATCTTTATGTGCGATCAAAGTGAGCCAAGTCCTAGTAAAAACCATTTGCAGGACGTAATGTGAATCATAAATAATTACAATACTTTAATTTCATGCCAACAAACCATATATATTTTTCCACTGGTGGTTGTGTGTTTATTATGCATTTCTGATCATTACTATTACTAAAAATCACTCATTTCTGGGGTTTCCCCATTCAAAACGGAGGTTTCCCCCAAGCCGCCCATAGTTGTTATTTTGTGGCAGTTGGTGTTGGAAAACTCCTGAGCAAGTGCTATGCCCCAATATTCATAGTCAGAAAAGAATAAAACACAAGAGAACATGTAGGAGAAATATTTGGTTCATGTATTTGGCTAGAAATCAAAGTATATATTTACCCTTTTATCATATGACGCTCCACTATTAGAAGTACCTGTAGGTGAAAATGTGGGTTTTTTCTTGCTGATGCCCATTTAACTATGTAGGTGGTCAAATATTAATGATGGTATGCTATATATTTTCAGTTCTGAGAATTCTGGTTGTTTGGGTGATGGTGTGCACCTAATTATTCCATATTGGTTTATTTTACAAGTGCTCTGTTTAGTGTATTAGATCCTTTTATAAAAAGCAGAACAGGAAATACATCTTTTAGGTAGACCTAAACCACCCAGTAAGGCTTAAGTATACATTTCAACTCCCAGATAATGGACGGCCCAGTTGGAAAGTCGGGATTTTTGTGTACGGTTGAGCACGTATTGAATGTACTGTAATGCACTAATCTTTCATTATGTAATATTGAAAAAAAATTCTACTGTACACTGTATGTGAATACACAGAACATTAGTGATGTCTTAGCCTAGGCACCAGGTCTTAACCTAACTAGCCGGAACTCCTCTCCCACCTAGCGAGACCTAAGCAAACGCAAATGGAATCAAGTTAGGTGGGTGCAACCGTTTAAAATACTGTATTACTACAAAATGCTGTCTATTATATAAAGTAAATATGGGGCTGCCTCATATGTTTAAACAAGATTTACTGCCTTTCCATACCTGAATTGCAGGAACGTGTACTATCCTTAACCTAACCTAGGATGCGGGATCCTTACCTAGCCATGCTAAGACACCCCCCACCAACTTATGTGACTTACAGTGCTGTAGATAGAATTAAATTGCTGATATACAGTATCCCCACTTCACATACAATGCTGTAGATTAAATCAAATTATGGAATTACATCCCAAGTTAACCTACCACATGACATATTCCTGTTTAGAACATAACTCAAACGGTTATCAAACTTTTACTGTAGAGTTTTAAGCTTTGTAATATAGCTTGTGATACAGTTTGGCTCATCAAAACTTTACCTAAGGCACAAGTAACAAAATTTCACAGCATAGCACTTGGCAACTGTATAGTGTAAAAGTTAACCCTTTCGCCCCCAAAGGACGTACCGGTATGTTCTTGCAAAACACTTATTTACATATTTTTTATAACTTTATGAGAAACCTCAGGCATTTTCCAAAAGAATGAGACCAACCTGACCTCTCTATGACAGAAATTAAGGCTGTTAGAGCAATTTAAAAAAATACATAGCAAAATGTGCTCGAAATTTAACCTTACTTTGGGGGTAAAAGGGATAAATAACTTGGCAAAATTAGATTTGCTTATAAGAAGTGGTATATTTTTTTACTTGTTTAAACATAATTTGTTCTGAACTTGAAGCAGAAAGAGAATAATAACTTGAATATAAAGCAACACGTATATAGAACTTGTATACTTATTTCTAGCCAAACTGGTTTTTCTATAGGAAATGGTCGAGTGCGGCCTATTTTGGCATATTTCTCTAGATAGGTAATTGGGACTGGGTCATAATTACTTGTTTATTACCCAATTGTTCACTTTCGAGAGACTGGTTGTGATTACTGCACATGCATTGCTTTTCAGTCGTTTTTGGTAGCTTTGTTTTTTTGCATGATGTAAGCCTTAGCTTGCTTTATGATTGAATTAACCCTTTTACCCCCAGGCTCTTTGGAAATTTCCAACCCTTGACCCCCAAGGGGTTATTTTTTTCCAAGCACATTTTGCAGTATATTTTTTTTAAATTGCTCTAACAACCTTAATTTTTGTCATAGAGAGGTCAGGTTGGTCTCATTCTCTTGGAAAATGCCTGAAGTTTCTCAAACAATTATAAAAAATTATAAAAAAAATGTAAATAGCAGTTTTATTAAGTTGGGGTGCTTAATCCAGAGTGATTCATAGGAAAGCTATAAAGGTCTTGCCACTTACGGATATACGAACCTCTGGGTTAATCATTCAGAATGTTTTATGGATACAGACAGGTGCAGATACCCAAAACATAGAGAGGTGTTAGGGAGATGTCAAAAGTTACATTCTTGGTGGTGGAATGCAAAAGAAATATTTAGTTCAATATTTATCTTATGCTTTATCCACCAGGTAAAATTCATTTTAATACAAATGTGGGAGGTTGGGCTGTGGCACCCTATCAGTACCAGCTGAACTCGGCTGAGTCCCTGGTTAGGCTGGAGGAACGTAGAGAGTAGAGGTCCCCTTTTTTGTTTTGTTTCTTGTTGATGTCGGCTACCCCCCAAAATTGGGGGAAGTGCCTTTGGTATATGTATGTATGTACAAATTTTGAATTTTATGTATTTTGTTTTTTCATGAACTATCATACTAATGTGTGTTTATTTTACCACCACAGGAGGTCCGAGCATTTACATCATTTACTGCCTCAAGCTACCTTTTTGTATCCTGACCCAGTGCTCCCACCATCTATAGAGGATCCTCAACCATCTACCTCATAAATTTGAGGTAAGGATAACTGTATGACTACAGTACTTATGATACTTTAAAGGTGGTTAAAGGTGTCTGGTTTCAGTTCCAGTTCCATCAGAATAGATGCTCACCAGAACGTCAGCCGGGCAAGCCCAACCCCCCACTGTGGTGCCCTACCACAGCAGTAGCCTCCCCAGTAAACAGCTTAAACTCACGGCCCTGGGCGGGGATCGATCTCTTAAATAGTGACTCCGTGGATAGCATGTGCAGCATAACCATGTAATGCTTGCCTGAACAGAGCTGTGGGATAATCTTTATTTTTTAGGAAAGTGACTCACGGTGGTGCAAAAACTATTTGAGGGACAAGTGAATCATATGTAATTATGGTATAGTTTCACTCCACTTATACTAGGATCCCCCATGATTTTAATTATAGAGAGGGAGTAGAAAACCTTATGAACAGCTGTTGTCCCGTAATGATCACGGTAAAAAAAAATGAATGAGTAGGGAAAATATATGGTTCATGTAATGTGCAAGCGAGCCAAAGTGGAGCAGAGCCATTTGAGGTATGTAATGTAAATTATTGTATAGATAATTATGATATTTTGATAGCACAGCACATCTATGTACTGTACCGCGTGCAAAGAACTTGAGTCATTGAGATAATGTTTATTTGTTAGCGAAGTGAGTCATCCATACCATATACCAAGGCACTTCCCCCAATTTTGGGGGGTAGCCGACACCAACAATGAAACAAAACAAAAAGGGGACCTCTACTCTCCATGTTCCTTCAGCCTAATCAGGGACTCAACCGAGTTCAGCTGGTACTGCTAGGGTGCCACAGCCCAACCTCCCACATTTCCACCACAGATGAGTCATAAGATTACAAAAACCAGTTGAGGGACGTGTGAATCATATTAATTTATGATATATTTTCACGCCACCTTCAATGGAGCCCTCATCATTATGATGGGGGGAGGGTATGAAACTTATGAACAGCTGTTTTCCCTTAATAATCATAGTAAAAAAATTAATAAACCACAACATAATGAGTAGGGAAAATATATGGTTCATGTATTTGGCTAGAAGGTAAAGTATTATATATTTACTGTTCAATTTATAGCTATACAGGAATACACTACAAGAAATGGTTGAGTGCTGACTATTTTCTCATTCTTCTCTTTATGGCCAATGAGGCTTGGGCATAACTTTGTATCGATTGACTAAAATGTGAAAGCCACTTTTCTAAGTCCAATTTATACTTTTGAGACTGATTATGGGATGCTATACTGAAGTAGTTTCTCTTTGTTGCTGTGGCACCCTAGCAGTACCAGCTGAACTCGGCTGAGTCCCTGGTTAGGCTGGAGGAACGTAGAGAGTAGAGGTCCCCTTTTTTGTTTTGTTTCTTGTTGTTGTCGGCTACCGCCCAAAATTGGGGGAAGTGCCTTTGGTATATGTATGTATACTTGAGTAGTTGCTCACGAGGAGGGATTGTGCAGCGCATCATTGTACCACTTGCCAGAACAGAAGAGCAGTAAGATAATGTTTATGGGAGTGAAGCGAGTGACGTAATGTGAATCATAGATAATTCAGATACTTTATCTTCATGCCATTTACACGAACCATATAATTTTACAACTCGTTATCTTGTGTGTATTATTTATTTCTTATCATTCCTATTGCTGAAAATCATTTTTTTTTTTTTTTCCAAAACTCTGGTTTCCCACAGGGATCCCATAGGGTGGTTATTGTATGGGGGAGGGTTTGGACACCTTATAAACAGGTGGTTTGTTCCCTATATTCATTTTCAAAGTGGATAAATCATAAAATAACAATTAGGAAAAATATATAGTTCATGTATTTAGCTATAAATTAAAGCATCATGTATTTACCAAAGAACGGTTCTCTCAATTTTTTTGCGGCTCTACAAATCAATGGTGAATAATTATGCTTATGTTATTGTACTATGGATTTAGAACTTTTTCATATCTGAAGTATTTACTAACTGACCTTTTGAACCCAATGAAACTTCCAGAAGTTTTATGCTACAGGTCTCAAAGTTTTATGTAACAACCATTTCTTAAACCCTATGGAGTTACTTGATAGCTGGTGTGTTTGTTGAAAATGCTTGTGGGGGAACAAAATATTTAATAAGGTCATCTTCATTTACTCTCTGGCTGCCACTTATGTAATAAGTGCTCTAGGGAGAATACAGTCTATTTATACATACATACATATACCAAAGGCACTTCCCCCAATTTTTGGGGGTAGCCAACATCAACAAGAAACAAAACAATAAAGGGGACCTCTACTCTCTACGTTCCTCCAGCCTAACCAGGGACTCAGCCGAGTTCAGCTGGTACTGCTAGGGTGCCACAGCCCAACCTCCCACATTTCCAGTCTATTTATACTGGCATTTAATCAAAGTAAGTGATGTATATAAGAAGCTCTGTGTAATGTACATAGAAGAACTGTTTAATGTTTACCAAGTGATACAGCAACATTATTTATCAAATGGAATACTTACAGCGGATGAAGACTACAATCCATGAGAAATAGCACCTGAGGCTATGGTATGTGGCGGTGTTTAGATGTGATACCGTACAATCATCTTTCACTGTTTTCCCCACCCTAATCCCAGGTTTCCTGTGACGCACTTGATACGTGTATTTTTCTAGCCGAGTTTGGTGTGATGTATGCTCATCTCATTCGTACACTGTGTAATTCCCTTTTTATGGTATCCCCACCCGTAAAACATCATTTCCCGCTGAGAATCCACGTTAATTGGGCCATTTAAGGGGTTGAGAAAAGTAAAAACTAATGGTTGGAAATGCTGGACACGTTAATATAGGGTTCACTTGTAAGAGAAGAAAATTAGTATCTTATCTTCTAACAAACTATATTATCTATAAACAGACTATGTATCACAAAATATTTGAACAGCAATGAATGCTATATCTTCAACTTGAACGGGATAAATCAGGTTAACTGCAAGCGAAAATAAGTATTCTGCAATATTAATCTTAAATGCAATTTACACTTTCAAAAGATCAGTTATCAAAAGAACCTTCATTTTTTTTAGATGAAAGAACACTTCTAAAGCTAATGTTGCTAAGAGGAAATAGTGGGAAAACGAGTTTTTTATGGCATGGGACCACTGAAAATAAGTAAAATATGATAAATGAGAAAAATGACAAGATATTTCCCCCAGCTGAATTCCACTCGATTTGTTGTCTTTTAATCAATAAATGAAAACAATGATTTTTGCATTATGCTCAGATACTCATAATAACCATCCAAATATTGTTGACTATGTAATTACATTCCCCACATTATTCTACAATTATGACGACCTCATTGGGAAATCATATGATCCTACATTAACATAGTTATTCCTTTTGTCCTATAAATAAGCGATAACTTATGCGCTAGCTGGAACGATAGATACAGTAGTAACAATGGGGGTAGGGGAGGATGAGCCACTTACCTGCCTGCCTGAGCCAAGATAAGTAGTAACAATGGGGGTAGGTGAGGATGAGCCACTTACCTTCCTGCCTGAGCCAAGATAAGTAGTAACAATGGGGGTAGGTGAGGATGAGCCACTTACCTTCCTGCCTGAGCCAAGATAAGTAGTAACAATGGGGGTAGGTGAGGATGAGCCACCTACCTGCCTGCCTGAGCCGAAGCCACTTTTGTCTTTGGTTGCATAGTTACAGAATGTGATGCTACCAGGGTCCTAATTTTAAACCATCACTTATGGAACTTTCTCTTACTTTAGTTTGTTATAATAGTTTATTTTTGTCAAGTGTACTTTTACTTTTGATCAGTGGAGTAAGAGTGCTCAAAGATATACCAAAGGAAAGTTTTCCTTTTTAGAGAATCTTAATTTTGTGTAGCTTTGTAAGGTTAACTGGAGCATGTAAATTCATCGTCATATCTTATCTCGCCAACATTGTACCCACTGTGTAGCAGCCTGATTACATTCATAGAGCTTCAAATTTGTACAGATTGGCTGCTCTTAACACCCACAAAGTATGTGGTTCATTGTCTGTATGTGATGCCCACATGGGGCCTCAGCTAATGGGGTGAGACCCCTCTTATGAAGATTGTTAGCAGTCCTCCAATTGTAGCTCGTACTCCATTAAGAGTAACCCAATCCTTTCTACAGAGATTTGTTCCATGGAGAAGAAACTGACATGAGCTCTGTATGGCTTCGCCTTGTGGGTTGTGGTCTGTTTCTGTCCAGTATTCTAAATGGCAAGTTGTTGACTCCATGAGGTCGAGGCTAGTGGTGGTTATGAAGCTTTTGATTTCGATCTTTATCTAACCATTCAGTGATCATAGCATGGGTGTTTTTCATCATTCTCGTGTTTATATTTTTGGGTCCTTGAAGGGGCTATTCAACAGATATTTGGTGCTGTAATGCCTGCCAATCTATAGGGTACTGGGAGGGCGTTGGTCTTAGAGCACCAGTAATTATGTAACATGCTTGATTGAGGTTGGCATTAACTTTATGGGGATGACATGACCTTTCCCAGACTGGTGAGCAGTATTCCCCAGTGGAGTAGTTGAGTGCCACAGGGGTTATTGTCTTGAGATTGAGGATTTATTTCCCATTTGAATTAGCAAATTTGCCTAAGAGGTTATCTTTGGTAGCTACCTTCTCCTTTACCTTCCAGACGTGCCCCCTAAAAGATAGCGTAACAGGTGCTTCTGATATACTGGAGGCAAGTGACCAGTCCCTGCTGGGATCAAGCACCTGTACCTTCCTGTGGGGAACTCAGGACTATTAATCCTTATGACATTTGGCTGTTAACCTGTTACTTCTTCACAAGTCTAGGCCATATGAAATGATGGCTAACCTCCATTTGTGGCAGTTATATCAAGTTTTACCCACTTTTACTCTTGCTATGTTTAGGGTTACCCAGTCCTTCCTGGTGATGGTTGTTTCACTGGGCATCCCTTCGTTTAGGCTAGGCAGCTCCTCATTGGATGGCCATCAGTTGCTTTCCCGCCGCTTTTCTAGCCTGGAGAGTAGCTGCCCGAAAAGGTTCTAGTCCGTTCACTGTTGCGAAGCTTTTGCGGGTTTTCAGTCTTGGCCTTGCTTCCTGATGATTGTGGAATGGATGCAAGGGGTCATTGATTTGTGTATTTTTTCAGTTCTTGCTAGCATTTCTCGTCTTATATTGGGTGGTGGGGTACCGTCTACTTAGTATGAAGATGGTAGAGGTGTTGGTTTTAGATTGCCAGTAATTATCCAACATGACTGTGAATAGTGGATTTCACGCGCCTTTGCTTTATACACGACACCCAAAAGGTGCTCGCGCGAGGGTTGTAACCTCAGCATTCCATGCTTTTATCTTTCTCTGGTATAATTGGAAGGTTTTATCAGAAAAGAGATATAAGAAGGACTCTTTTCACCGGGCGCCACAGGTCTCTCCCCAGAAATAGATTTTTCCTTCGTCAAAATCCCTTATTTAGCACTGTCTACCTCATGTGCATGGCTTAGATTTATACAAAGGGGTACTAAAATCTATGAGCTTGCAGTTGTGAGAGTCATGCTGACACTTTCTAAAGATTTGTCATATTTAGTTCGTTATTTAAGGTTATATAAAATTAGTAATTCGATGAGACATTGATTGGTCGGTCAAGGGACAAGGCAGGATAGGGCAGCCAATGGTGGATAAAGGCAGGATTGGATCGATTTTTCATTGATTTAAGGTAACATTGGTTAATCATTGGCAAGAGTCATATTGCTGTTGTGTTAATAGTTTTGGATAGGTTAGTTAAAGTATACCCAGTAAGTAAAAAACAACATCGAAAAAGCTTGTCAGTGAACTAGTCGAGATTAGGTTAGTGAGTCAAAGAGTGTGTGATAAAGTTATCCATATTTAAGCTAGTTAAGATGGTGAAGATTGATAGAATAAGCTGGTTCATTGATTGAAGGTTAACCAGAAAATTCACTTAGATTTGTTAAGTGAGTGAAAGATTGTGTGATAAGGTTTACCATTTTTAAACTAGATAAGTAAGATGGTGAAGATTGTTGGAATAAGCTGGTTCATTGATTGAAGGTTAACCAGAAAATTCACTTAGATGTATTAAGTGAGTGAAAGATTGTGTGATAAGGTTTACCATTTTTAAACTAGATAAGTAAGATGGTGAAGATTGTTGGATTAAGCGGGTTAACCAGAAGGTTCACTTAGATAAATAGATTGATATGATAGGATAGCTGGAGTTATTTTGTGGAGGATCCACGTTATATAATAAAAGTTTAGAATGCCATTTCAATTACGAGAGTGGTATATATCCTTGATAAATTTAGGAAGTTGCAGGTCTTATTTTAGGTGAGGGGAACATAATAATTATTCATTTGCACAGCACTATACTCTTGTATACTAAAAAATATTCTACTCCTGAAACTGTTACTGTGTCAGTAAATGTTGTTTTTACTCAGAATTTATAAACATCGTTTTTATATGAATGTTTTTATGAGTAGTTTGTGTTTTTGACCAGGTATCCTCTGTGGTGTAAGGGAATTTATGGTTTATCGAATATCTCTTGAAGAAAACAGTGGAATACCAGAAGTCTTGTCATTCGATTTGTGAAGTATTTTCTTGTTAGGATTCAGGAATTGATACTTTTTTGCTTTACATGATATACTTTGGGTTGTAATGGTTGCTATAATAAATATCGTGGACATGTCTGTCATTATTTCCAATATTTTAGAATATTTTTTTGTTTTTAGTTTATCATGCAGAATGTTTTACCAAAAGTGTAGTCATGATATTGAAGTGCACAGTAAAATATTCGAGTAAGAAATACATATCTGTAATAATATGTCACTATTTCCAATATTTTAGAATATTTTTTTTGTTTTTAGTTTATCATGCAGAATGTTTTACCAAAAGTGTAGTCATGATATTGAAGTGCACAGTAAAATATTCGAGTAAGAAATACATATCTGTAAAATTAATGTATTTTATTTTTTCAGATTAGAATCATCAAAAGGAAATGAAATTATAGTCTCCTGCTCAAGCTAGAAAATTAAACTGCCGTAAGACATTCCTAATGACGTCAAGATGAAGATCTGCCACAAATATTCCGGGATTTACTACAGAAAAAAATTCCAGAAAATTTCTGAGGAAGTCAAAATTTTAAGCTCAAAAGGAGTAGCAAATAGTCTCGACTGAAGAGGCCATACTATCATCAAACCTTTTATTATTACTATTATCACTGGCCAAATTACAATCTAGTTGGAAACCCTAGTGAAAACCCGTATGATAAATATAATTATAGTCCTTCAAATATTTTAAATGCTCAATTTATTAGAGTTATTGAGACTTAAATGATCTGTGTGTTACAAAGGTCACTCCATTTATATCACATTAGTTCAATATTAGTCACTAACTGAGAATTGAAGAACAGAAGTCAAGTTAAAAGTAAAGTCATTTACAATATCGCCAGATTATTTGAAGTCTATCAAAGCGTCTTTATTTTTTTAATTTAATTATAAAAGGCATTAATTTTTACTCGGTTTAGTAGCAAGTATTTCATTGGCTCCTAATCTTTACAGAGTCAGTGCATATGAAGCTATTTTAGTTAATTTTGAATTTCCTGTATCTTTCCCTTAATAAATACAAGTGATGCTATTTTTTCTATTAAATTCTAAACGCCTAAAATCTAACTTGAAAATCAGGTACAGATCTACACTTAGGAGCGTTAGCTTTTCTAATGAAAATTCAGATTGCAATTTCTTAATTTTTATTTGATATTAAACAATCATAATCATTTGAATAGTTAATTGATTTCAAGTACCTTTAACCCTTTTACCCCTAGGCTCTTTGGAAATTTCCAATCCTTAACCTCCAAGGAGTTATTTTTTCCCCAGCACATTTTGCAGTTTATTATTTTTAAATTGCTCTTACAGCCTTAATTTTTGTCATAGAGAGGTCAGGTTGGTCTCATTCTCTTGGAAAATGCCTGAATTTTCTCAAAAAAATTATAAAAAACATGAAAAAAAAATTTTTTATGACATTTTTTTGCAAGGACGTACCGGTACGTCCATGGGGGTAAAGGGATGAGTTTTGTGAAACGTACCAGTACGTCCTTTGGGAGTAAAAGGGTTAAAATAATTAGCCGAAATTATTATAGTTCATGTTAAATGGAGTGGCCTTATGTATTAATGTTTTTTTGAAAAGGTAAATTTAACAATAACAATCGCGTAAGATTAACTTATATAAATGAGAAAGGACATCTGCTTTAGAAATTTGCTGTTCATGTTTTCAATTCTTTTTAACTATTGTTAAATCAAATGTCAATTTCCTCTGGACCTCTTAACATCAAGGTCGTATAATTTTCAGAATTGTGTAAAATACTGTAAACAAGTTATCTAAACGTGTGACGGAAAGGAAATTTATATTAATCATCTCTTTAGCAATTAATTAAAATTCAAGTACATTAATTGCATGTGGATATAACCTCCAACTACTTATTTTAACTATGATTTTTTTTTCATCTCTATGTATACCATTTCATCTCTTTCTTTCGAGATTCTCATCCAATTAGTAGCAATTGACATTGAAATTTTCTCCTACACAACGTCGAATCTATGGTAGGCCTACATTTCATTCAAAAAGGTATAAGCAGATATGCTTAAGTTGTAGCTACTAGATAAAAAATAAGTTTGGTTTTCTAATTAGCCACAGTTTGTTACAGTTCAGTAATTGTTTTTCCTTGGGGGGGGTGTGATAGCTTATCATATTCTAGGAATCTACACGTGTATAAGTTTTGCTATTTTGAATATACTAGAGAAGTAAAATAAAAGCTAATTGATGGTTTTTGCTAATATATTTCAAAATACACGAGAGAAGTAAAATATTAATATCAATGATTTTTTGGCTTACATATTTCAAAATATACTAGATAAATAAAAAATGCTAATTGAAGATTTTGTCTTATATATTTCAGAATATGCTAAAGTAAAAAATGCTTATTGCTGATTTAGCTTATGTATTTCAAAATAACCGTCCTATTTCCTTTCCTCTAGTAATAATGACATATATTCTTCTTATACATACATACATATACCAAGGCACTTCCCCCAATTTTGGGGGGTAGCCGACATCATCAAAGAAACAAAACAAAAAGGGGACCTCTACTCTCTACTTTCCTCCCAGCCTAATAAGGGACTCAACCGAGTTCAGCTGGTACTGCTAGGGTGCCACAGCCCACCTTCCCACATTATCCACCACAGATGAAGCTTCATAATGCTGAATCCCCTACTGCTGCTACCTCCGCGGTCATCTAAGGCATCGGAGGCAGCAGCAGGGCCTATCGGAACTCCGTCACAATCGCTCGCCATTCATTCCTATTTCTAGCACACGCTCTTGCCTCGCTCACATCTATCTTCCTATCACCCAGAGCTTCCTTCACTCCATCCATCCACCCAAACCTTGGCCTTCCTCTCATACTTCTCCCATCAACTCTTGCATTCATTACCTTCTTTAGCAGACAGCCATTTTCCATTCTCTCAACATGGCCAAACCACCTCAACACATTCATATCCACTCTAGCTGCTAACTCATTTCTTACACCCGTTCTCACCCTCACCACTTCGTTCCTAACCCTATCTACTCGAGATACACCAGCCATACTCCTTAGACACTTCATCTCAAACACATTCAATTTCTGTCTCTCCATCACTTTCATTCCCCACAACTCCGATCCATACATCACAGTTGGTACAATCACTTTCTCATATAGAACACTCTTTACATTCATGCCCAACCCTCTATTTTTTACTACTCCCTTAACTGCCCCCAACACTTTGCAACCTTCATTCACTCTCTGACGTACATCTGCTTCCACTCCACCATTTGCTGCAACAACAGACCCCAAGTACTTAAACTGATCCACCTCCTCAAGTAACTCTCCATTCAACATGACATTCAACCTTGCACCACCTTCCCTTCTCGTACATCTCATAACCTTACTCTTACCCACATTAACTCTCAACTTCCTTCTCTCACACATACTTCCAAATTCTGTCACTAATCGTCCAAGCTTTTCTTCTGCGTCTGCAACCAGTACAGTATCATCCGCAAGCAAAAACTGATTTACCTCCCATTCATGGTCATTCTCGTCTACCAGTTTTAATCCTCGTCTAAGCACTCGAGCATTCACCTCTCTCACCACTCCATCAACATGCAAGTTAAACAACCACGGCGACATCACACATCCCTGTCTCAGCCCCACTCTCACCGGAAACCAATCACTCCTTCATTTCCTATCCTAACACATGCTTTACTACCTTTGTAGAAACTTTTCACTGCTTGCAACAACCTTCCACCAACTCCTTATAACCTCATCACATTCCACATTGCTTCCCTGTCAACTCTATCATACGCTTTCTCCAGATCCATAAACGCAATATACACCTCCTTACCTTTTGCTAAATATTTCTCGCATATCTGCCTAACTGTAAAAATCTGATTCATACAACCCCTACCTCTTCTAAAACAACCCTGTATTTCTAAGATTGCATTCTCTGTTTTATCCTTGATCCTATTAATCATTACTCTACCATACACTTTTCCAACTACGCTTAACAAACTAATACCTCTTGAATTACAACACTCATACACATCTCCCTTACCCTTATATAGTGGTACAATACATGCACAAACCCAATCTACTGGTACCATTGACAACACAAAACACATATTAAACAATCTCACCAACCATTCAAGTACAGTTGCACCCCCCTCCTTCAACATCTCAGCTCTCACACCATCCATACCAGATGCTTTTCCTACTCTCGTTTCATCTAGTGCTCTCCTCACTTCATCTATTGTAATCTCTCTCTCATTCTCATCTCCCATCACTGGCACCTCAACACCTGCAACAGTAATTATATATGCCTCCCTATTATCCTCAACATTCAGTAAACTTTCAAAATATTCCGCCCATCTTTTCCTTGCCTCCTCTCCTTTTTAACAACCTTCCATTTCCATCTTTCACTGTCTCTTCAATTCTTGAGCCAGCCTTCCTTACTCTCTTCACTTCTTTCCAAAACTTCTTCTTATTCTCTTCATGTGAATGACCCAATCCCTGACCCCACCTCAGGTCAGCTGCCCTCTTTGCCTCACGTACCTTGCGCTTTACTTCCACATTTTTCTCTTTATATTTTTCATACTTCTCTATACTATTACTCTGCAGCCATTCTTCAAAAGCCCTCTTTTTTCTCTTCCACCTTTACCTTCACTCCTTCATTCTACCATTCACTGCCCTTCCTCATGCTGCCTCCAACAACCTTCTTTCCACACACACCACTTGCAATCCCAACAAAATTTTCTTTTACTAACTTTCCACTCCTTCTCTAAATTGCCAGTTTCTCTTACTTTCACTTTGTCATATGTCATTTTCAACCTTTCCTGATATTTACATTTTACCCCCGGTTTCATTAGCTTTTCAACCCTCACTAGCTCCCTTTTACATTCACCTACTCTATTCCCCCCACTCTTTTGCTACAACTAATTTTCCTTCCACCAAAAAAATGATCAGACATACCGTTAGCCATACCCCTAAACACGTGCACGTCTTTCAATCTTCCAAACATTCTTTTAGTTATCAACACATAATCCATTAATGCCCTTTCTACTACTCTTCCATTTGCCACTCTTACCCATGTATACTTATTTTTATCTTTCTTTTTGAAAAAGCTATTAGACATTTTTATCTTTCTTTTTGAAAAAGCTATTAGACATTTTTATCTTTCTTTTTGAAAAAGCTATTACTTATCACCATCTCTTGCTCAACACACATATCTACCAGTCTCTCACCACTCTCATTTTCACCTGGTACGCCATAGTTCCCAACGACACC
>NC_090748.1:88877055-88882055 GCF_036898095.1 Palaemon carinicauda | reverse complement strand
TTAAGGAAAGGGTCAATATATTTGTAAAGAGAATGCTCAGGTACATCTGGATTTTTGATACTAAGCTAAACTTGAAAGGGTTTAGGAATGGGCACTTAAGCACATGCTTTTGAGAAAAGAAAAATAATCCAGTCGTGATCAGTTATTTAGGGCAATGGGAGGAATAATAACTTTTAGGGAAGCTCAAAGAAAAACAAAGGGTTTCATGAAACTATTTTGTGAATATCTGCGAGATTCCTTCCAATGTAATATTTTGAAGTAACATAAAAAATTTCTTTTATTACATTTACACATTTAGAGGGTAGTGGATTTTGGAAATTTCAATTGGCCCAGAAATGTAGATTGGTATCCCTTAAAATGTTAAAAGGGGGTTTTATAGGTAGAATAGCTTTGCAAATCTAAAATGTAACTTCATATAAATAAAAGACAAATCTAAAGTGGTAATTAGGCAATTATATTCACAGATTCAGAGGGTATTGTTTTTTGGTTGAAATTTTCAAGTGGATTAAAAGTGTAAATTTTAAAACTATTGAAAGTGGGTTTATAGGTAAAATTACTTTGCAAAAAAAAAAAAAAATTGGTTGAAATTTTCAATTTGATTAGAAGGTTAGATTTTAAGCTATTAAAAGTGAGTTTATGGGTAGAATTAGTTTGCAAAAAAAGAAAGAAAACTGGGTTGGAATTATCAATTTGAGTGTGTAGATTTTAAACTATTAAAAGTAGGTTTATAGGTAGAATTGTTTTATAAAAAATGTGGTTGACATTTTCCGTTTAATTACAAGTGTAGATTTTGAAATGTTAAAAGTGGGGTTTATAGGTAGACTTGCTTCGCAAATAAAAAAAAATATCATGTAAGTGGGATGTGAAAAAAATAATGTAAGTAGTCAGATATGAAAAGCTTAAAACCAGGTTTTTTTTTTTTTTTTTTTGTTTAAAAATACTGTTATTTTGGCCATTTACAATTTTATTAGGTACAAATATTAATCAAAACTTGAGATGGAAGATGTTTGTATTAATTCATAACTGTATATTGGTTACAATGGTTATTTCAAATATTTTGTTTGTAAATATTAGTTGCCTACTCATTAATGTCAATTGCATAAGAGAAATTGGTATGGACGAAAATACTTGAAGGTACAAGAGCTTGAGTCTTGAATGATAATTTATGGCAAAAAAAGTGACTTACCTCTGCTAATAGTATAACTGCATGTATTGAATAAGTAAAAGGTAGATGGTCAGCATTTTGACGTCAGTATTAGATGGGTCATTATTGACTACTTTAGTCATATCCTTGGTTCATTATAGTCGAGCTTGAAAGGGTTACGTGTAATTCATAAGACTTGAGTACAATATAGTTGAATAGCTTAATGAATCAAACTTCTTCATTCATAACAAATGATACGTATGAAGTCGAGCAATACTGGGGTTTAGCCAAGGAGTTAACTTTCTTAACCCTTTTTACCCTCAAAGGACTTACTGGTACATTTCACAAAAAGCCATCCCTTTACCCCCCAATGGACGTACCCGGTACGTCCTTGCAAAAAAATGCTATAATAAAATTTTTTTTTTCATATTTTTTTTATCATTTTTTGAGAAAATTCAGAGGCATTTTTCCAAGAGAATGAGACCAACCTGACCTCTCTATGACAAAAAATTAAGGCTTTTAGAGCAATTTAAAAAAATATATACTGCAAAATGTGCTGGGATAAAAATAACCCCCTCGCGGTTAAGGGTTGGAAATTTCTAAATAGCCCCCGGGGGGGTAAAAGGGGTTATCCTCCCTCATAGTCACCACTAATAGGGGATATCACAAGAATTTACACCATTGGCCTAAACCCCGAGATTGCTCAACTTCAGATATCTCATATCTGTTATGAATGAAGAAATTTACCCTTAAATTAACTATTCAAATATCTGGTACCGAATCTCATGAATGAACCTTTTCCAGCTCTATAATGAACCTAGGATATCACTAAAGTAGTCAGTAATGTCCCATATCACTGAGGTCAAAATACTGGGCCATCTACCTTTATTTATTCAATATATGCA
This sequence comes from Palaemon carinicauda, assembly GCF_036898095.1. Classification (NCBI taxonomy): domain Eukaryota; kingdom Metazoa; phylum Arthropoda; class Malacostraca; order Decapoda; family Palaemonidae; genus Palaemon; species Palaemon carinicauda. Next base: position 88,880,006 of record NC_090748.1, on the reverse strand, counting down.
GTTTTACTATTAGCAAAGGTATGTCACTTTTTTTTGCCATAAATTATCATCCAAGATTCAAGCTCTAGTATTTTAAAAGTATTTTCGTCTATATCAAATTTTTCTTATGTAACTGACATTATTGTCATAAAAAATATATTACTTCATCAAGCTGTTAAGATATGTTTACCATATTCAAATATTGTAACTAATGAGGAAATAAAAAAATAAAATGCATAAGAAAAGTATTAACAATTTTTTATTTAGTTTCCCTTGGTACATAAAAAGAAAAATGGGATGAAAAGGAAACGAAAATGGAAGGAAAGAGGAAACAAAAATGGAAGAAAAGGAAACAAAAATGGAAAAGAAAATGGAAATAAAAAAAAAAATTAACGAACCAGAGTGTTCTCCCTAAACGACCCCCCCCCCTCCCCCCTTTTAGCACCAGTAATGCCTTATTCCTCACGAAAAATGGGGCCAAAAGTTCATGAAATAGTCCCTTTCTCCTAACTAGTCACTTGTCCTTTTGGACTGTTATTGATCCCCCATATACAGAGTTTGTTCAACCCCCAACTGGGGTATGAGAGCTGCAGTACCAATGTTTTCTGATTGAATATATTCAAAGTCAAGATGGCCGAACTGTCTGGTAATCCATTTTGGAACATAGTCTACTTTTTTAATCCAGCTGGTTGTCAAATAGGGTTTTACCTGACTTGAGTCATGATAAATACTGGCCTTGTTTATTTCCATTAGATAATATTGCTCAAAAAGCCTCTTTAACATGGCTATAAATTAAAGTATTAGGTACAAAAGTATACCTAAATATGGGAACCTTTAACACATTATGGATGAAGTAAAACTTAGAAATTCTTTAAAAGACTTTTATTGTAGAAGATTGAATGCCCAAACAGGACACAGGTTTCAGTGTATTAGTTTAGTAATATGATAAAAATACACTATGAAGTCAATGACATATGCATCAGATTCATGAAATACACCCAATTTCTGAAAGCTTTAAACGCTCTTGATTCAAAGAAAACTTAATGTTTGTCATGCATTAAGCTCATGATTCAACATAGAAAGTCTTATAAGTGAGTCTTCCTTCATCCAATATGGGCGCCCAGTAATGACAAACAATCCCGTTTTCTTTGTTTTCCCAGTCAGTGTCCATTTTCTTTTACTAAACAACTGTTGGTGCATTTGAAGCTCAGCATTTGAGGTTACATATTTCATGATTGTGTAAGTAAGCAGTGCATTATCTAATATAATAAAATTATTAATAAAAAAAGAAGGAAAAGGAAAGCCCACCAAGGCCATCCCCTGTCCCACCTAGTAACTAGTGACTTAATGCAAAGTTTTCTTCTGAGTAAGCAATGTTACTAGGCCCTTGAATGCTTTCCTTTTTTCCTTTTTTTTTTTTTTTTTTTTTGGTCTTTTTATTAACAATTTTACAAACAATGACATCAGGATTGTAATTCAATGGCTTCAGGAATAGTTTGGAGCTCACATGAAGTTGAATGGTAAAACATTTGTCAATCTACATTACTATAAGGCAGATTCCAGCTATTATAGCTACGTTAATTCTTTAATGAAAACATGAAATTATACACTTGAACAAGACATTTCTAAAATGGAAAACAAATTCAACATCTCATAAGTAAAAAAGGGTAATTTTCAGGCCTTTTGTGCAATTCAGAACGATCCATTACTACAGACACCTGAAGCTCTCTCAAAAGCAGACAAGATTCACAAATGCCAAGATGCCTCCTGGTCTCGCCCCATTCCATACACATGATTGAGTCAGGTAAAAGAGAAGAAGCCCGTGCAAGACTACTGCCCTGACCATCCTTGCTACTCCTCCCAGCAGACAGTCAGATCGGACCGAAGTACACAATCGTCCTACACGTGGACACCCCAAATCACTTTAGCTGTGTAATAGTTTTCAAATACATACCCTACAACAAAAACCTTGCTTGAAAGCGCGTTTAACCTGGCACTCTCTATAAAGCTAATCTATTTAAAAAACGAAATAGTAAACTTATTAAAATTATCTGAAACGTATGAATAATTGAATATTTTAACTACAGTTTGAGTTAGATTAAGTTTTGATTCCAACTTTATATAACAATTAATAAACAGGCTTACAACCAACCCCCAAAAATATACAATAATCCTGCAATTATTAGCAATTTTCTTATACACCCATAGGATTAAAAGTCATCCTCACTAAATACCTATCCTCAGTTCATACTATCTTCATTTCTGCAGTATACTATCCTCAGCGCCTAAGCCCTTAACATACTATCGTCTTATAATTACTCATAGTACACCACATATAATCCTCTTACTGTATTATCCTCTGCTCACAATTCCTTACTATACCATCAGGTGCACATATTCCCTGACTAAAATATCCTCAGCCAATTATCAAAGGAGATGATTTATTATTATTTATGATGCATTTTACACCCGGTCCTGTGTAACTCAATATATCACACAACCGAGTTACGGTCAAAATAGTAATGATCAAGCTAGTTTCAAGTGATTAGAATAATTCGGTACTTTCTGGATTTTCGCCTTTAAAAAGAGTGTTGATTAACCAAACCTAAAATGACGTTTGAAATGCTTTTATTTTAAAGTTACTAGAATGAGCTCAGTCACAAAAAGACTGACAGACAGACGGATATCATGATTGTCCTAGTATGATATTTTTCTACTGAAAACTCGCACAAGAAAAGATATTAAATTAGATATTAAATTAAATATCAAATTAGATATAAAACATATCAAATTAGATATAAATATATTAAATTAGATATAAATATATTAAATTAGATATTGATATTAATAAATATTAAAGAGATATTAAATTAGATATTAAATAGTTTTCTTCGGAACACGAGTGTGTCTGAGCTCCCAAATACCTTTCAATGTAAGGTAGTTTAAAAAATTTTAAACGAGAGGAAATATAT
>NC_090748.1:88873393-88876555 GCF_036898095.1 Palaemon carinicauda | reverse complement strand
CGGTGGTTGCTGTGAGGGATCAGACCAAAGTCTCCAACCATCACAAATCCACAATGGGTCAGCGTGGTGATGGAAAGACTGGTCAAACCCCAGACATGAATTAACATTGTCTGAGGCTTTGTCCCTGCGGTGGACTAGAAACGGCTACATTTGTTGTTGTTTTGTTGTATAGGTTGTAACTGTAATCCAACTAAGTACAAATTTAAACAATGCATAGATACTGAGGTACTTAATGAACCGAATGCTCCCATTTGGCAATGGTGGTACAAAACTAATCAAAAGTGTTTCTTATAAACATCGCTTCCACAGCTATAGAATGTAGGTAATTGTGACAACCCGGCAGTAGTGTTACTCTTATTTGAAAGGATTGTTTAGGAACTAAACTTCTAAAGTATTTGTCTATATTGAATCATGTTTGTGTTTCCAGGGGATGTAGGCTATCTGAGATGTGTTGCTCATCTTGCAATTATGGAGGCTTTTACTAAGACATAAATTGTCTTGTTTATAACAAGGTTTATTTTTTGTGGTTCAAAGTCTGGTTACTGTAAATGGCCTACAGTATAGTTTGGCCAATAGGTGAACTTTTACTGCTTTCGTTTTAAAACTGAGGTACTACTTGCGTTTTGTAATTATTTCCATTGAGTTATTAAATATTATTCTATTATTTTTCCCATGTTGGTTGCAGAATCGTCGTATGGTTAAAGAAAAATTCTTACTAAATTCAGATTGTAGGCCTATCAATGACCCACAAGAGATAAAGGTTAATTTGGAAAATGTCTATCTAGGTGCCATGTCCTCGGACGTGGGCTGTCAATTGCCTCCACCTGGTCCTGTCATAAGCTTTCTGTATAATTCTAAATTTTCCAGCTGTTACATTCTTTCTTAAATTTACAGTAAGCTGTACAAAAACTGTTTAATTTGCCGTCCTCTTGCTCATCCCCCTTCTATATTTCCCATAAGCACAAAAGTTTGATCGTTTCTCTTCTTATCATATGTCCCCAGATATTACATCTGCCTCCTCCATATATCACTTTTAGTAGTGATCTCTCTCTCTCTCTTCCTCCTCTCTCTCTCTCTCTCTCTCCCTCTCCCTCTCTCTCTCTCTCTCTCTCTCTCTCTCTCAGCATCAAATCCATTGAGATGTTAAATATTCGGAAATGTATCCCAAGATATAAACTATTTGTAAGTTTAGATTAAGTCAGCCTTATGTCATCTCATCACGTGCAATTGCACAGAAGTGGTTGGTAGAATTAAGAGGCTTAATTTTGATCTTTAAGGGACTCTATACCACCAATGCATTGAAATTCAGTTTAAATCAAAGTAGAAAGTTACCGTGATAAAAGCCCAAGTAGGGACACGGCTTTTTTATTTAGATTTTTAGAAAATATTTATGGGAAAACCTATATAGAGACTTTATTTTGTATGCAACTCGTGTTTTTTCTCATATTCCAATAGCACTCGTATAATTACATCATTAGTAATGACAATTATCTCTTACTGTAAGGAGGGTGGGGTGTCCTAGCCTGTTTTTTTGACTAACCAGACAGAACTAGTTTTCTGCATATTTGCTCTTCTTTTTAAGAGGGACTTGCCTACTCGTTGTCAGTGAATATTAAAAAAATCGGTTTATTAATCTGAAAATGGGAAGCCTAATTTAGTAATTAATACTAAGTCTTCGTTTAGCATCAAGGTAAAAAGTTTAATTCATTTTGCATGAATTAATAATGAAGGGAAATTGCTGGCTACAGTATAATTTTGCCTTTTGACTTTAAGGCTGGTTAGAAAGGGATCAGTGCTTCTGGTTTTTAACCATTATAAAATTAGTGAAGATGCTACAGCCATTGTAATTTTAATCTAACATTCGAAATTGTGGTCAAGAACTACTCAAAATGTGACCTCATACAACCATGGCCATCTGTATTTCAAATGATAATATTTTGCAAACCAAATTCAAAAATACGTCTTTGTTAAATCATACTCGCGTTTCTAGGTGACATTGGCACTTGCATGAGTTGCTAATCTAGCAATAATCGTGATTTTTCTTAAATTTCATTATTAATATATTTTGTGTATGAGTAATATTTGTTATTTTTGTGTGTAGTGAGAATCTGTTTATCCAGTGACTATAAAATGGCTTCTCATGCAGTGGGGTCCATACATGAGCTTTACTTAAAGGTCTGTTTTTCTGATATATGTTCTTAATATCACACCATTCTTCATTATCAGTTATTCGTGTACATTTTAAGGCATTTAGCATATCACACGACACATTTGTTTATTGGCAAATGCTTTAGTTTTGAAACTGAGGTAATATTTAATTTAATATTTATTTACTTGTAGATATTTACTATTGGTTTTCACGTGTTGGTTCCGGCAAAATCGTAACTTAGGAGGAATTTCTTGCGTAATTCCGATATTTTATGACAAAGTATTCTTGGAAAAAGCATTTACCTGATACGCCTTATTTTTGTATTAAGCTACTATCAATCATTTTTCTTATAATTCACTAGTGGGTCAGGCTTACTCAGTTGCTTAGAGCTAGAGTTCTCTTGCTTGAGGGTACAATCGGAGGCACTTTAATATCTGGTTTCTGTTTCTCTTGTTTTGTTAAAGTTTTTATAGTTTATGTAGGAAATATTTATTTAGATGATGTTACTGTTCTTGAAATAATTTATTTTTCCTCGTTTCCTCTCCTCACTGGGCTATTTTCCCCTGTTGGGTTCTACTGGGGTTTATAGTATCCTGCTTTTCCAACTAGAGTTGTAGCTTAGCAAGTGATAATAATAATAATAATAATAATAATAATAATAATAATAATTAATAATAATAATAATAATAATAATAATTAGTTAATGACTAAACAATTACTGGTTTTTTCAACCAGTAAGGCAAAAAGTGGGTGTTCAGCATATTTGCTCTTCGTAAAGATCAAGTTTGTTGTTGTTGTTGTTGTTGTTGTTGTTGTTGTTGTAATCCAACTAAGTACAAATTTAACAGTGCACAGATACTGGGAACCTTAATGAATTGAATTTTCACATTTGGCAATGTGGTGCAAAACTAATCAAAAGTGTTTTTTATAATTATTGCTTCCACAGCTATAAGAATGTAGGTAATTGTGACACCCGGCAGTAGTGTTACTCTTTATTTGAAATTATGGTTAAG
>NC_090748.1:88825893-88868393 GCF_036898095.1 Palaemon carinicauda | reverse complement strand
AGTACCATATTTTGCACATCGTCGTTCAGTCACACCATAAACTTTTTTTCACGTAAATCATGGATTTTTCTATACATTCTATTCATTGCATTCATGTGTAAAATAGGCAGGTTGTCTCGTTATTTAAAGCATAAACAATTATCTTTCTTTCCTTTCTAAGTTTAAAATCTCAATATATTATTTATCTATGATTTTTGTCATATTTGGATATCATTTTATTCCTATACTGCACACATCTTCTAAACATAATTCAACTGATCTAAAATTTCGTGTCCATATCAGGGTTTGTCTAGCAATAAGTAATTTATCAGTTTCATTTGGCTAATAATTATGTATCTCATTTTATATGGTTCAAGTATATGCATGTATAACTTTTCCAGTCCATTTGGCTAATTTGCATATATGATTCCCACTTTGTAAGTTTCTTGTATACATGCATTGATAACATTTCCAGGCCACTTGGCATTTTTTCCCCCATATTCTATGGATACGTATAAGTTTCCAGATGATTCCCATTTTCTATGTTCCAGAAGGGGTTCTGGTGATTCGGGGTACGTCTGGAATGGCAAAACGGCTTCGCCTTTCCTCCGGCTGGTACTGGAAGAAGTCTCAGACCCACTACTAGTGAGGGGTGATCCTGGTCCCTCCCTGGTACTATAAGGTCTGCAAACCTATCTTTAAAAAATCGAAAACAAAATAACTAAAGGCAACTCAAGAGGCCAAAATTGACAACTCGTTGTGAACTCTTAAACACTATTCTATGCTGTATGCTGTATCTGTGAGAAACCTTCAAATAAAAAAACCTGTGAATCAATACTTTTATTCTTTGAATACACCCTTATTGTAATTTGTGGTTTTGAAATGAAAGTGGTCTTTTTTTCCATTTTTTCTTTTATTTTTCACATAGAAAATAAATACTTGAACATGGGAATAGAGAAAGTTGACGGGCAAAATATTATAAAGGCAAAAAATTATGAACAAGCCAAAAGATTTAGGGCAAGTAAATTATTCAAGGCAACACTTCAAACACGGAATTATTCAAGGCAACACTTCAAACACGGAATTATTCAAGGCAACACTTCAAACACGGAATTATTCAAGGCAACACTTCAAACACGGAATTATTCAAGGCAACACTTCAAACACGGAATTATTCAAGGCAACACTTAAAACACGGAATTATTCAAGGCAACACTTCAAACACGGAATTATTCAAGGCAACACTTCAAACACGGAAATAATTCAAGGCAACACTTCAAACACGGAAATACAAAGTTGACAGGCTATTTTTATACATATTGGAAAAATTCACTGCCAGAAAACAGCAAAAAAAAAAAAAAAAAAAATTAAAATTCATAATTTCTTTATATAAACGTTTACGAAGTGTGTCCAGAAACTGCGTTACATAAGCCCTGGATTACCGGCTGAGGGGGGGGTTAATATGGGGGGGAGGGCGGCGCTCTCTTGATGGCTCACAGGACTAGCACTCTCCTCTTGATGACTCACAGGACTGGCTCACACACTGCTATCGAAGCTCATTCCTATAAATGATAAAATCTGAATTAGTAGTGCACGTATATTAAGAAAATGTGTAACAGATGTTTTACATGAAACAATTCCTGACTGATGAAATTTGACTAGAGAGTAGACAAAATATCCCTTCTTTCTCCGTTGAATTCACTGACACGTCATGACCATAGCTACGAAAGGAGAAATGAAAGACTTTGATAGGAGTTTGATAGGAGTTTGATAGGAGTTTTACACCCAAGTCCAAATTGATGATATCGACGGACTCTGATAGGAGTTTTACACCCAAGTCCAAATTGATGATATCGACGGACTCAAGTCCGTCCATGTCACTCATTTGGACTTTATTACTAACCAATCAAGTCTTCATTTTCCTTTTCGTGGCTATAATTATTTACTTAAATATTTGGTATAATATAATAAAACTAAAAATGTTTAATGCTAACTCTCAGACAATATACCATGATGAGTTAGGTAAATTCTGAGAGCTTCGAGTCAATTATTTCCCTAAAATTAAACCCTGATCAGTATGTCAAATTCTGAGAGCTTCGAGTCTATTATTTCCTTAAAATAAACCCTGATCAGTATGTCAAATTCTGAGAGCTTCGAGTCAATTATTTCCTTAAAATAAACCCTGATCAATATGTCAAATTCTGAGAGCTTCGAGTCAATTATCTCCTTAAAATAAACCCTGATCAGTATGTCAAATTCTGTGAGCTTCGAGTCAATTATTTCCTTAAAATAAACCCTGATCAGTATGTCAAATTCTGAGAGCTTCGAGTCAATTATTTCCCTAAAATTACACCCTGATCAGTATGTCAAATTCTGAGAGCTTTGAGTCAATTATTTCCCTAAAATTAAACCTTGGTCAGTATGTCAAATTCTGAGAGCTTCGAGTCAATTATTTCCCTAAAATTAAACCCTGATCAGTATGTCAAATTCTGATAGCTTCGAGTCAATTATTTCCCTAAAATTAAACCCTGATCAGTATGTCAAATTCTGAGAGCTTCGAGTCAATTATTTCCTTAAAATAAACCCTGATCAGTATGTCAAATTCTGAGAGCTTCGAATCAATTATTTCCTTAAAATAAACCCTGATCAGTATGTCAAATTCTGAGAGCTTCGAGTCAATTATTTCCTTAAAATAAACCCTGATCAGTATGTCAAATTTTGAGAGCTTCGAGTCAATTATTTCCTTAAAATAAACCCAGTGAGGAAAGGAAACAAGGAAAAAATAAATTCTTCAAGTAGAGAAAAAACATTAAAATAAATATCTCCTTTATAAAATATATAAACTTGAACCAAACAAGAGGAAGAGAAATAAGATAGAATAGTGTGCCCTAGTGTACCTTCAAGCAAGAGAACTCTAACCCAAGACAGTGGAAGTCTTTTGATAGTTTATAAATTAATTTACCAGCAAAAGATACCTTATAAATACAAATGATTATATTAAAACTTTAGTCTTCAAAATACTTACTGTCAATATTTTGACCAGTCTCTTCCTAATGCCAGCTGATACAACGTGGCTCCAGGACCGATCAGACAGCGCCCAGCCCCCTTCATAGTCCTCCTGCTGTTTAGGCTGGTTATGTCCAGCAATGTCTGAAACAAAAATCAAGATGTTAAAAAGGTCCAAGAACTTATATTTGAGCTTAAATTATAAGTATAACAACGAAATGGGGAAACAGCTTCAAGTAACAATGATGTTCACTTAGGCCCTTCTCCCCTTGAAGGTATGGTTTAGAACCTCTCTCTCTCTCTCTCTCTCTCTCTCTCTCTCTCTCTCTCTCTCGTTTTAAATACCTGTTCGCTAATTGTTTAAGGCTGTTACACAACTTGCTCTCTCAATCTCTATTCTGACTATAAATTAATCTAATTGTATGTAAATCAAGTCTCTTGAAGGCGTAGAGAGAGAGAGAGAGAGAGAGAGAGAGAGAGAGAGAGAGACTTGTAAGTACTTGTATAAAAGAATTTGGTCAAAACCCATAACATTGTGAGGTCTGGAAGCAATAAAAGTCTGAATGCACATCAAAACTTGCAACCACTCTTTGCAGTTTGGTGCAAAAAGGTACAACTCCTTTAATGCCACGGGAGACTTTTCAACATCTTTAGCAACCGTCAAAAATGTAGTTTTTTTTTTTCTTTTTTAAATGAGACGAATATCTCGGTTCAGTTAAAACTTTTCGTGAGATTTTTAAAAATATATTAATTTCAACATTTTCATTAAATATTCATTATCATAGATTTCTTCATTAGTAAATTGTTCGTTGTCTGCCTTACTGTCTATCGAAGTCATAACACGAAAAATATTTCGTATTGAGAGGAGAGAGAGAGAGAGAGAGAGAGAGAGAGAGAGGAAGAGAGAGAGAGAGAGAAGAGAGAGAGAGAGAGAGAGAGAGAGAGAGCATTTTTTAGTTTAACTTCAACTACCTACTTGAAAGTACAGTATTTCGATATTATCAAATGAGAAAAAGTCCAGTTGAAAGAACGCCTCCTCGTAGGAGTTTGGGGCCTTGACTGCCTCACATACGGTGTACGGTAAGCATTACTGTTAACTGTTTGTAATGTTTATTTTAGGTTTAGTAATGAGCATATCTGTTCAAGTTCCTATAGTCACAATCTATATTTTAGGTTGTTAACATCAAGATATAATAAATTATAATATTCAGTACCCTTTGAAATCCTTATAGCTTCCTGCTTCTCCAACTAGGGTTGTGGCTTATCAAGTAGTAGTAGTAGTAGTAGTAATAATAATACTTGGGGAGAGAGAGAGAGAGAGAGAGAGAGAGAGAGAGAGAGAGAGAGAGAGATAATTAGATTACTCATACACTAATTGATTCATACTGGCTGCATTTAAAGCAATCGAGTTTAAAATATGTACATTAGCCCATCTAGTTATCAGAACCGGCCGTCCAAAATATCTAAGAGAATTGCTACATATTGTGCAGCCAGCATCTTGTGCGTGTGTGTGTGTGTGTGTGTGTGTGTTAGTATAGGCTCTAGAGGTTTCTAATATGCGGCCGCGAGACTATACGATAATCTCCCACTAGACACCACAAAGACTGAAGATATTGTTAAGGCTTGCAAGAGGAAACTGAAGATTTCCTTGTCCTCTTAGTGCTTCGAAAATGTGGATTAGACAATAAACGAGCAATGTGCAATGTGACAGTCTTATAAATGTACATCAGATATAACGAAAACTCGATTGATAAATACACGCTTGATACTTAAGATGACTTCGTACGATACTCGATAAATTATCGTTTTTAAACTGTTGTTGTCAAATCGCAAAAATGAACAGAGCTTATTCTAAGAGCAAATGTGTATGGCGTTGCATTTTAAATGGTAACGTTTACATGAGTACTTTCATCTTGTCCTCAATGATAAAATTATTTAACCAAAAAATATGAAAAGTAGGCTATTCGTATATATAGAAAATAGGCTGTGTAATACTAAGAGCTTTACACCCCTACTCTGAGCGACCAGTTAAAAGACACTCCCAAACCTCACCTCAACTGTGAGCAACAAAGGTGGGGGTGATGGGGTGATTAATATAGCTCTTTAAAAGGTCATTGGTCACGTGACCTACACTGAAATTGATATCAACAGTGTAGAAATCTTCAAGAAACAAAAAGGTCAATCTAACAAGGGGGATGTCAATGATCACTTACTCAATACAGACCTAAATTACTGCTCCAGTACAGACGGGACCTTCTATCTTTCTGGAGGCAGTAAATGCCGTCTCTGCTGAATGATTAAACTTACTTTTTTTGTTATTATACTCTTACGTTAATTATTCCCAGTAAATGCAAGGGAAATATACAAATAAGCAACAACTAGACAACGAAAATAGAAGGAAATGTCCGAAATAATAAAGAATAAAAAAAAAGTTTATGTAAATTTTCCATAACAAAAGGGGCACTCAGCAGAGTGCAGACCTCCGCCGAGGCAGCTTATTTCTTGACCTTGACCTTGACCCTTATGTATTAATTGGAGTGAATTTCCATATACTGAAATATAAACCAAGTTTAAATTATGACAACGATGTCCAAACATATGGCTGATGACGTGAATTGGACATTTTGCTTGACTTGTGACCTTGACCTTTAACATTGACCTTACAAAATTTAACAATTTCCAGCTTTTTACATAAAAGTTGATCCCTGCAAGTTTCATTACTCTACGATTGAAATTCGGGCCAGGAAGCTGTTCACAAACACACACACACACAAACAAACAACCACAAACAGGGGGGTTAAACATAACCTCCTTCCAATTTCGTTGGCAGAGGTAATAAAAAAACAGTAACACGAAATTTAATTAGATAATTAGCTAACACAAAGAATATATATAAGAAATACCTTCATTCCCACACCCACATGCAACAAAGAGACTATCTTTTTCCACCAAAAAGTTCCCACAGAAAAATATTGAATTAAATAATGTGATTTCATGAACATTACATTGTCTAAATCCTTAAATCCAGGCATTGGATATCCCTAAGTATACAACAAGTCTTTTGATAGTTTATAAATTAATTTATCAGAAAAAGATACCATCTAAATACAAATGATTATACTAAAACTTTAGTTTTCATAGTACTTACTATCAATATTTTGACCAGTCTCTTCCTAATGCCTGCTGCTATTACGTGGCCTCAAAGATAAAAGATAAAAGAGCGCCCCGTCCCCTTTATGATCCTGCTGCTATTTGTGTTGGTATGTGGAGGAACGTCTGAAAGAGAAATCAAGATGTTAAAAGGCCCAAGATCCGATTTTCCATTACTAAAATTATAGGTAAAACTAACAGCGAAATGTAGTGAAAAATATAACCTATAGAGGAAAATGGCTTCGCAAAGTAACAATGACGTTCAACTAAGCCCCATTCCCCACGTAGGTATGACTTTGAATCTCTCTCTCTCTCTCTCTCTCTCTCTCTCTCTCTCTCTCTCTCTCTCTCTCTGTGTCCCGGGACTCAACCTGACAACAGAGTACAGCTACTGACCTCATTTAAGTAAAACAGGGAACATTGAGAGTATTCAGGGCAAAACATTCGAATCTCCAACTACTGCTTGGCCAATAGTATCAAGGTAGACGAGGCAGAGTAACAAGAACGAGAAAGTTTGATCGGCGTATTTACGCAACAACCTGGTTCAACAATCCTATGGAATATGGTTAACACAAGAAAGAATTGCTTATTCATGACAAACGCTTGCCTCGGTCGAAATAATTTGAATTTTGAACAAGGCTTTTATCTAATAGGATCAAGAGTGAGGAACAAAATTCACTAAAGAAGCCAAAACTATGTTTCACCTTTGAGTGCTGGCCAGCAAATTACAATTTTCTAATGCTGAGCTTACGTTAGAGAAATGATCTGGCTAAGTCAGTCCTTGTAATAAAGGCAAGACAAAATATGCTCTTAAGTTAGAAGCAAAATTTCAGGGGAAGACCTATGCAAAGATGAAGATACTACAAAAAAAAAAAAAAAAAAAAAAAAAAAAAAAAAAAAAAAAAAAAAAAAAAAAAAAAAAAAAAAAAAAAAAAAAATCATTTTCAAGCCCAGAATTAAATCATTCAATGAAACAAGACATAAGCGTATGTACGTTGCAAAATCCAAGAAGGAATCTGGTTAAAGCCCAAACTGATGATATCCCAACTGATTTCAAGGTAGAATTAAGGGAAAAAAGTAAATATTAAGAATATTATCAATTTAGTTATGTACAGTTAATTAAGCTTAAGTATGATAATAAATGGATGGTGTGAGAGCTGAGTTGTTGAAGGAAGGGGGTGTGACTGTACTTGAATGGTTGGTGAGATTGTTTAATATGTGTTTTGTGTCGTCAATGGTACCAGTAGATTGGGTTTGTGCATGTATTGTACCACTATATAAGGGTAAGGGAGATGTGCATGAGTGTTGTAATTCAAGAGGTATTAGTTTGTTAAGCGTAGTTGGAAAAGTGTATGGTAGAGTAATGATTAATAGGATCAAGGATAAAACAGAGAATGCAATCTTAGAAATACAGGGTGGTTTTAGAAGAGGTAGGGGTTGTATGAATCAGATATTTACAGTTAGGCAGCTTTGCGAGAAATATTTAGCTAAAGGTAAGGAGGTGTATGTTGCGTTTATGGATCTGGAGAAAGCATATGATAGAGTTGATAGGGAAGCAATGTGGAATGTGATGAGGTTATATGGAGTTGGTGGAAGGTTGTTGCAAGCAGTGAAAAGTTTATACAAAGGTAGTAAAGCATGTGTTAGAATAGGAAATGAAGTGAGCGATTGGTTTCCGGTAAGTGGGGCTTAGATGACCGCGGAGGTAGCAGCAGTAGGGGATTCAGCATTATGAAGCTTCATCTGTGGTGGATAATGTGGGAGGGTGGGCTGTGACACCCTAGCAGTACCAGCTGAACTCGGTTGAGTCCCTTGTTAGGCTGGGAGGAACGTAGAGAGTAGAGGTCCCCTTTTTGTTTTTGTTTCTTTGTTGATGTCGGCTACCCCCCAAAATTGGGGGAAGTGCCATGGTATATGTATGTATGTATATACATATACATATATACATATATATACATAATATATATATATATATATATATATATATATATATATATATATATATATATACACATATATACATATATATACACACACATATATATATACATTTATATATACATATACATTTATATATACATATATATATACATATATATATATATACACACATATATATATACATATATATATGTATATATACACACACACACACACACATATATATATATATATATATATATATATATACTTTCATTCGCACCCCCACATGCAACAAAGACTATCCTATTCGACCAAAAATTTCCATCAGAAAAATTATTCAAATAATATGATTTCATGAACATTAAATTGCCTACACCCTTAAATCCACGCACTGGATATCCCTAAGTATACAACAAGTCTTTTGATAGTTTATAAATTAATTTACGAGAGAAAGATAACGTCTAAATACAAAGGATTATTCGAATACTTTAGTTTTCAAATCACTTACTGTCAATATTTTGAACAGTCTCTCTTCTTCAAGGAACGATCTGACAGCGGCCCCACCCCCTTCATGGTCCTTCCTCTATTTGGTTTGATAAATGTCGATGTCGAGGAATGTCTGAGAGAAAAATAGTAATTAATAATTTAATTTAAATTATAAGTCTAACAACAAAATATTATGAAAAAAAATAACCTATCGCTCAGTGTGTTGAGTAAAATGGCTTCATAAAGTAACAATAATATTCACTTAGGACATTTCCCCCCCAACCCTTGAAGGTATGGTCTCTCTCTCTCTCTCTCTCTCTCTCTCTCTCTCTCTCTCTCCTCTCTCTCTCTCCTCTCTCTCTCTCTCTCTCTCTCTCTCTCTAGACTGTTCGCTAATTGCTTAAGGTTGTTACACCACCTACTCCAGATCATCTCTTTATTGTGACTATAAATTGATTTAATTGTAGGCAATAAATTTCTTTTAAGGGCGTCAACACAACTTAAAATCAAACTTGAATAATACTAGAGAGAAAAACTGATTTTTCTCTCCCAATCTATTTTGTTTTCAGCTGTTTCTAATTTTTCCTCCTCTTCGTACTTTACCCTATAGATTTGCAAAGGAATTACACGAAAAAACCAACAATTTATCAGAAAAGGCAGATAAATTAATAAAAAAAAAGGCGAAACCAATAACACTCGTAGTCCATGGGAAATAGCTTTTTAGGTCAAACAAATTGCAATATTTTGTTTTATTGCATGAACATGTTATATGGACTCTTAGGAACACCATATCCAAAATGGGACAAATTCGGCCATTTTGAAGTTGTGAAAATCACACTTAACGTTTTCGGAGGGTACATTTTTCCATGTTTTCCCGTTTTTCTCCAAAACGGTCCATCGTAAGGGTAAGAGGTATAGGTACAAAACAGATAAGAAATTAAATTCTGCACATGTTTGTCTTTATAAGTATTTACCCTAAAATTGAAAAGTTTTGCGCAAACAAGCCCAGAATTGGAATACACACATTTTGGAGAAACTGGAAAAATCGACTTTGTACTCACATTTACCTAAATATCTCTTAAACTACTAACTTTACGGTAAAATGTTATAGAATTGCTCCTTTAGAGTGAAGATTTTTCTTTATTTTTACATTTTTTTTCATTATATCTTGATATTTTGCAAAAGAAACACACACACAAATACACAATTTTTATTCATGCAAAACAGATGAAAATAGAAAGTTCAGTAAAACAAATTGCAATAGTTTATTCTATGCACGAATGTGTCATTTGGAGTCTTTGGAACACCACAGTAAGTAATACGACAAATTCGGCCATTTTGAATTTGAATAATTCCATATTCAAAATGGCGACCGTTCTCACTGTTTGAACTGGCGTATCTTCTCAAATTTCCAATTTTTAATGCCTGCATGGCCGATGACAGAATATTCTGTTATCACGAAACAAGCTTCTGCCACTTCATTGCTGATAATGTTGACCACAATACAGTAACAATTACTGGAAAGGACACTTATCATGGCATGGGTCTGATGTGTGCAGTCACACCACCAGTAGCCACATCTCAAACAGTCATTCGGAATTCAGAATATTTTAAGACCGAGCCAAAAAGTATTGCATTAAAAAGGTATAGAAAACTTGGAAAAGTGGGAGACATGTTGAACTACAAAGCAGTATCGTCCATTGTCCATGATGACATCAGAGAACATCTTGATACCCTTTGGAAGATTTCTTTTCCTTATAGATGCAACAGGCCAGGATGGTCCGGCTTTATGCAGACCATTACCCAAGGTAGCCATTTAGGAAAAGCATCCTTCCACTTCTTACCAATGGTTGACTTGGATCTAAACAATTTAAGCTGTATCTTTACTACCCTGATGTTTGTAAATGACGAGTGCATGAAATACAACATTTCGCCTGTCATCACATTTGATCAACCCTTGTGGCTCAAGGCAAGGCATATCATCAGCCATGAAAACCAACTCAAACATATTGTTCTCATCCTCGGGCCATTCCATACCTTAATGAGCTTCCTGGGCACTATGGGTCACATCATGAAAGATAGTGGACTGAGAACACTACTGGAGCTTGTGTATGGGCCCAACACTGTTAACCATATGCTGACTGGAAAGGCGCATGAGCGAGCAGTACGTGGCCACTTCTTAGTTTATGCTGCTTTGAATGTATCAGTGATCAAGAAAGCATCAGATCATGAGGCCACTCAGAATTCAATAGATGGAGCATTACAGAAGTTTGACAAAGTTCTTCGATCAACAAAAACAGAAGTGGAAGCTGAAGACCAGGACATATTGGCAGTTGAAGAGAGGCTCAGAGATATTCAGGATCAGCTACAACAGAGCCCAAATGGAAAATTATGAGTTCAGTACATGGAGATGATGGATATCCTGTGATCTGCACTCAGAGGTCAAAGAACCAGCCAGCCAACATTTTACTTCAGGGCACTACAAAGAATGCTTCCATTTTTTGCTGCCTCTGGACATAATAACACAAAATCAGCACATCTATTCCTCCAGGACATGGTGGACCTACAGAAAACGAATGAGAAACTCTGACCAACTTATTGAGTCTGGTTTGTTCTTCATTGGGAGATCGGACAGATACTGGGGTGGGTTAGCACCTCATCTTGTTATTGAGCAGGTTTTAATGAAATCCACAAAGTAAACAGGAGGCTTAACACATGGACGAGGTATGGATGAAATTCAACGAACAAAATGGTTACAAGTCATGCCAGTCTTTGTTCAGATAAGTGATGAAGTAAAGTGTCCCGGAGAAGACTGGCACTGAAAGAAACAAAGACTTGACTGAATCCAGAAGGATGAGAGATCAGGAGGATACTTCAAAGATTTTCCAGTACCTAGAACAACATAGTCCTTTCACAGAAAATGAGTATTTGTACAACATTATTTCAGGATTATCCACACCACAGTCAAATGCTCACCTTGCCAAAGATTTTGGGAACAATATAATCAAAATGATGGAAGACCAAAATGCAGCAAACTATATCTTCAAAAAGAAACACCAAATCGAGACAATGGGTCAGATGATGAGTTGAAGTGCAGGTAGATCCTCAAGCTCTATTTCAGCGGTTACTTGTGATAGCCAGTAATGCTGAAATCAGCTTAAGTGAAATCATGAAGATTGAGCTCTCTGTATACCCACCATCACTGTTCACAAGCAATGGACTTCCTCGAAGTGTCACCAAATCCCAGCTTGCAGATGTCATAGCAAAATCCACTATAAGTCAAGCTGAGTCAATCCCTGATGCTGAATGTTCTGTTTTTGATGGTGGATCCTTGCTTCAACGCATCAAATGGACTGCAGGAGAAACATATGAAGATATTGCATCCAAATAAGTTGTTCTTGTCAAGAGAAATAGCTATCCTATTGTTGTCTTCGATGGATATAGCAATACTGCATCGACAAAATATGTGACTCCATCAAAAGCGTGCTAAGGGCTTAAATATTGCCCCAGATGTTCACCTGACACGCACTAAAGTCTTTACCTTTAGAACTAAGGAGGCATTTCTAGCAAACCATAAAACAAACAGATTTATCAACTTTCTGTCTGAAACTCTGAAGGAGCATGGTGTATCTACAAAGCATGCAGAGGGAGATGCAGATTTTCTAATAGAGCAAGAGGCAGTTAACATGACAGTTAGCAAGGTAACATACGTTATAGCAGAGGATACTGATATTTTGGTGCTTCTCTGTCATCACATGAAGTCTACCAGTCAGCCCCTGTTCATGGTATCACAGAAATCCAATATGAAGCATCCCATTTGGAACACCGGAGAAATTAGTGCACGACTCGGTGAAGAATGCTGCAGGTGTTAGCCATTTATGCATGTTGTGCGTGGATGTGACACCACGTCAAGGTTAAACAAAATAGGAAAGGGAGCAGTACTGAAAAAAAAAAAGTGTTCTCTGCGAGTGTGCTGTGCCATTCTTGTCTCCCAGCTCAACTCACGAGGAAATAAAGATAGCAGGAGAACGAGCAATTATTCAGATGTACAGCTCTAACAGTGATTGTGCAACTCTTGATGACCTGAGAAAGAAAAAGTTTCAGGGCAAAGTCATCAAGAGTTTGAGAAGTGTTGATGTGAAAGACCTGCCACCTACTAGTGATGCAGCAAAATATTACTCATTCCGGGTTTACTATCAAACACAATTCTGGCTAAGTAACAGTGATATTAAACCTGACGATTGGGGCTAGAAGAGAAATGGAAGAAACTTAATTCCTTGCACGATGGACAACAGCCCTGCGCCTAAAGCCTTGCTGAGAGTAATCAGATGCAAATGCAAAGGCTTTTGTGACACTCAGCACTGCTCATGCAGAAAACACGGGTTATATTGCACAGATTTTTTGTGAGGAGTGTCAAACTAGCACTTGTGTTAACATATTAATAGACGTAGACACAACATGATTAATTTAGTTTGTGCATGTATTTTGAGCAACAATGATTGCATTTCATTTTATTTCTGTTATTTTCAAACACCGTCAAGAACTAATCAATAATTTGATGTTTGTCATTTTAGTTAATCGTGTATATATTACAACCATTCTAAAATCCAAGTAAATAGCAAAGGTAATTTTCTTCTTGAAATATTAAGTGCAGTCTTCATTTTAACCAGGGGACCACAGAGGTCACGGGTGAAAACTGATGTCTGCAGTAATTTCCTGGTCTCCATGCTTTTTTTTAGTAATCTCTCTCTCTCTCTCTCTCTCTCTCTCTCTCTCTCTCTCTCTCTCTCTTCTCCTCTCTCTCTCTATATATATATATATATATATATATATATCTCTCTCTCTCTCTCTCTCTCTCTCTCTCTCTCTCTCTCTCTCTCTCTCTCTCTCTTATATATATATATATATATATATATCTCTCTCTCTCTCTCTCTCTCTCTCTCTCTCTCTCTCTCTCTCTCTCTCTCTCTCTCTCTCTCTCTCTCTCTCTCTATATATATATATATATATATATATATATATATATATATATACATATATATATATATATTTAAAAGTGGAAATTTTAGAGGATACTTCCATTCACACAATGAGAACGGCCGCCATTTTTAATACGGAATTACGCAAACTCAAAATGGCCGAATATGTCAGTTTTTTTACTGTGGTGTTCCAAAGAGTCCAAATGACACATTCGTGCATAGAATAAACTATTGTAATTTGTTTTACTGAACTTTCTATTTTCATCTGATTTCCATGAATTAAAATTGTGTGTATTTTTGTGTGTTTGTGTTTCTTTTGCAAAATAAAGATATAATGGAAAGTAAATACGTCAAAATAAAGAAAAATCTTCACTCTAAAGGAGCACTTCTATGACATTTTACCGCAAAGTTAGTAGTTTAAGAGATATTTAGGTAAATGTGAGTACAAAGTCGATTTTTCCAGTTTCTCCGAAATGTGTGTATTCCAATTCTGGGCTTGTTTGCGCAAAACCTTTCAATTTTAGGGTAAATACTTATAAAGACAAACATGTGCAGAATTTAATTTTTCTTCTGTTTTGTACCTATACCTCTTACCCGTACGATGGACCGTTTTAGAGAAAAACGGGAAAACATGGAAAAATGTACCCTTCGAAAACGTTAAAAGTGTGATTTTCACAACTTCAAAATGGCCGAATTTGTCCCATTTTGGATATGGTGTTCCTAAGAGTCCATATAACATATTCATGCAATAAAACAAAATATTGCAATTTGTTTGACCAAATGACCTTTTTTGGGCTATTTCCCATGGACTATCGGGGGTCTAGAACGGAGCGATAGAATTCTGAATGCACATCAAAGCTTGCGACCACTCTTTGCACTCTAGTGCAAAAGGGTCCAACTCCTTTAATTACACGGGAGACGTAATAATAATAATAATAATAATAATAATAATAATAATAATAATAATGATAGTAATAATAATCATAATTTGTAACTTATTTCTCTAATTCATCCCCTGAGTGTAAATGGTAACGAAGTTCATGTTTCCCTTTACTTGAATTACAAAAGTTCATTATTTGTATTTCTTTTCATATATAAACGCTTGAAAATAAAATCATAAACTTTGGGAACTTTTAACCAACCCTTATTTGAGAAAAAAATGCAGCTTGCACCATAACACTATAGTTCATTCTAAGATTCAATAAAATTTATAAGCTGATTAATTGAACAACTTGAATATGATAAAGTATTATATTAAACTGATTAGAGACGCATCAAGAATATTACCACGGAACCTCTGCTTAAGTTTCAGCATGAGTTGATATAGCTGTATTTGGATTGATATAGACAAATAAAAGAGGCCGGTACACGTGCTGGAGAGAGAGAGAGAGAGAGAGAGAGAGAGAGAGAGAGAGAGAGAGAGAGAGAGAGAGAGAGAGAGAGAGAGAGAGAGAGAGAGAGAGAGAGAGATATTAGATCACTCGTACAATAATTGATTTACACCGACTGCTTACTGAAGCAAAAATTTTGTCTAGAATATGTACAACCACCCTCCAAGTTATCAAAACCAGTCGTCCAGAATATCCAAGAGAATTGCTACATATTGTGCAGGCAACAAATCGTGTTGACACGAGAATAGTTACAGATAGTCTCAAACTATTGGAACCTAGATATATGTGTAATGTAAGCTCTAGGGCCTTTAAATATGCGGTCCTAAGACTATTGTACCAACCGTGTGTCACACAATTGTACATAATTATTTTGTATATATTATGCTTGTATCTGCGCTCTTCCCTCGCACTAAAAAGAACCTGAATGATCATGTCTCCGTTTTGCTCAGTAACATTATTCTGTCTCTCGAACAGGTCATGTCCTGTTGCCTTGAGATTTTGTATATAAAGAAGAGTGTTCCTTAATAAATAACTCGGTCGCTTCCAATCTGCCTTTGAGTTCACATCCTCTCTATGCCCGTCACACTATAAAATAAGCTCCCCCTAGATATCAGAAAGACTGAATATATTAAGCCTTTCAAGAGGAAACTGAAGACTTTCTTGTTCTCTAAGTACTTCGATAAATTGGATTAGACAATAAACGAGCAATATGCAATGTGACAGTCTTATAAATGTACATCAGATATAACGAAAACTCGATTGATAAATACACGCTTGATACTTAAGATGACTTCGTACCATTCTCGATAAATTATCGTTTTTAAACTATTGTTGTCAAATTGCAAACATGAACAGAGCTAATTTTAAAAGTGTATGCAGGTTGGGTATACTCAAACACGAGCAATGTGCAATAGTTATGTATTCACAATTCAATACATGGTGAACAGCAATGCAATACATGGTGAACAGCAATGCAATACATGGTGAACAGCAATGCAATAACAATGTTGAGGCCACGCTTGCTCCAGCGAGACTGTCCCAGATTCAATATCTCCCGCCTTTAATAGATTATGGCGGGAATACAAATAACTTTCAAAGTGCATTATATGGAAACATCCTACATCCCCTCTCTAAAATAAATGTATTACATTTTTCATGAAATTGAGGGTTTATCAAGTAATCATACAGCAAGAGAAGTATAAGGCATACTGATGACAAAATGGTGTTATATAAAAGATAACACAAATCATATAAGTGGAGCGCGATTACGTGCTCATTGCAAAGTAAGACATTTAGTTGCATGAAATTATCAAATTATTACAAACTGGTCATATATTCAGTACAAAAAAAAAAATATATCAAATTGTGCATAATTAAAGAGAAATCAAATTGTACATAATTGAAAAATCATAAAATATAGTCTTCATGCCAACTCGGAGGATTTATTTTCCTGGTCCCTCTTCTGGGTTGGGGGTTGGCACACGAGTCAGCGGGGGAAAGTGAACGAGTAGGTGGGGGGAAATCCTGCACTCTTATTTCCCGAAGATGTTTTCTGTTTCTCGTTGATATTCTTCCACTACCATCTAGTTTTATGACATATTGGCGGTCTCCTTTCATTTCAACGACTTTTGCAATACGATCCCAGGCCATAGAGACAACATTTTGCACTGCTACTGTGGTACCCGTTTGCAAGGGGCGGAGTCTCTTTGCACTAGAATCATGACGGAACTTGACATTTCTCAGGTGTTTACCCATCTTCTCCTCTCTGTCTATCATAATGTCTGCCCACTGTTCTGTTATCTTATGATAGCTTTTAATCATGGGGACTGAGTCCCTGAGTTGTCGTCCCATGGCTAACTGTGCCGGCGATTTATCGATGTCTCTTAGAGGCGTATTTCTATATTGCAAAATGGCTCTTGCAAAACTATGTGTCGAGGCTTCCGTCGCTTCTTGTGTTATCTTGAATGGTTCTCTTTGCTGTACGTACTGCTGCCTCTGCCCTTCCGTTGGATTGGGGGTAATGGGCTGAGGATATTCTCATCCTAACCCCCCATTTCTGTAGGAAACTAGCCATCTCAGTGCTTACCAAATTGGTGCCACCATCGAGGGAGATTTCTTCCGGGGCGCCCCACTGCATGAAGTATCGTCGGAAGAGGGGAATCAACTTAGCAGAAGTGGCACCATTTGGAAAGAAGGCAATTTCCAGCCAACCAATAAGCCTATCTGCATATACCAGATATTGTTTTCCACACATTTGAAACATATCCGTGACCGTTTGTTGAAAAGGATATTCAGGGGGTGGGGTAGGCAATAGCAGTTCCCTTTGTTGGGACAGAGCGATGATGTCACATGTTCTGCACTGCATCCTCTTGAGTTTCAGTTGACCCTCCATCCCAGGCCAATACACAGCCTGTCGTGCCCTACATATCATTGAATCAGAACTTTGGTGGCCTGAGTGTAGGTTAGAGACAACTTGGTCTCGTAGTGACACAGGTATTGCCAGACGTATGTGCCCGTCATCGTATGAATACACCACCAGTTCGTCCACGATGCCAAGTCGATCCCGTACACTAAAATACGGCTTTATGCTGGAGTCGACTAGATTTCTCGATACCGGCCAAGAACCTGCGGCTACCATACTCTTTAGCAGCTGATATTCCACATCGCTTTCAGCAGCCCTTTTAACAGAATTCCAGTCGAGGGTTATGACGTCATCACTCAGCGACGTCATCAGTGCTGCAACGCATGAACTCTCAACTTCCTCCCCCATCTCATGGTCACTCGCATTTATTGGGCTTCTGATTACTGGATATCTCGAAAGAGTATCGGCTGCTGAGTTTTTCTTCCCAGGGATATATTTTACTGTGAAACTGTATTGTAATGTTTTTTCCTTTAATCGAAGCAAACGAGGATTTGCAATGTCTTTCAATTCTCTGTCCCGAAACACTTTGACAAGCGGACGGTGGTCAGTAACAAGGATAATATTGGGACACCCCAGTAAGAATAATCTAGCTTTCTGAAAGCACCATACCACGGCAGAAGCCTCTCCTTCAACGACTGCATAATTAACTTCTGCCGAGGTTAAATGTCTGCTTCCACAGAGGGCAAGCTTCCACCCCCCTTTGCAACAAAATGGGACTTTATCCTCTTCGCAACTGCAATGTTGTTGTAACATCAGAAATCCCATCCTATCATGCGACCAGTCAGTAATTACTGCAGTTCGCCTGGATTTATCATAGTAGGCCAATCCATCCCCAATCAGATTGCATAAAATTTCTTTAGTCTTTTCGAACGCATCCTGTAACATTTCATCCCAGTATACCTTTCGACTTGTAGACTTTTTTAGGAGGTCTCGAAAGGGTTCCATTAGTTGAGAGGTAGCAACAAATGGGGCCAATTGGTTTACGAGGCCAAACCAAGATCTTATGTCAGTGATGGTTGGTTGATTTGGCATTGGGAAGTTCTTGATTGCAGACAATTTTTCCTCACCTGGCTTGAAATTGTCCCAACCTAATTCATAGTCCACAAAGTCTACCTCGCGTTGGCAAAATTGAAATTTTTCAGGATTGAGGGTAACTCCGTTCTCTTCACATACTTGTAAAAAACTTATCGTATGATAGAACGCTCCTTCCACAGTATCATCATAAAGGAGAACATCATCGACACATTTAGATTTTCTCG
Organism: Palaemon carinicauda; assembly: GCF_036898095.1. NCBI lineage: Eukaryota > Metazoa > Arthropoda > Malacostraca > Decapoda > Palaemonidae > Palaemon > Palaemon carinicauda. The sequence goes on along the minus strand of NC_090748.1, from coordinate 88,849,798 downwards.
GAATGTCCGCTATTACATCATCAAAGCGCTTTGAGTATGCATCCGAGGCAGAGACATGTCCCATTGGGGTCCTACAATACTGGTACCTACCCCATGGGGATATGAAGGTAGTCAGGTGCCGACTTTCTTCATCTAATTCCACTTGGTGAAAACTAGAATAGGCATCTATTACAGTTTTGTATGAACGTACAGGTACACCGGATGCCATGTCGAACGGGGCAAAAGTGTGATGAGTTTCTCTTTTGCAAAATTTGTTTAGCCTTTGGTAATCCACTGTTCTTCTTGGGTTTCCATTCCTTTTAGCCACTACCACCATTCGCGCACACCAATCGGTTGCAGTTCCTGTAGGAACGGGCCGGATTATTCCCAGTTTTACATCGTCGTCCAGCTGTTTTTTTACCTCTTGCTCCCAATGTTTGGGAATTGGAATTGGCGTATGGCATGCGTATGGGACTGCATCAGGGAGAAGGTGGATATGGTGTGGCTTTCCCTTCATTACCGGTAAAGGATTACTTTTAGTATTGAATACCGTACCAGAGAAACGCTCCAAAATCCACCTTTTGAGCTTAGGTACGTTGGCCTCCTGAGAGGAGAACGGCAACTCTATGACGTCACGGTTGTTGCTCACATCACTGGTGACATCATTGGCATCCACACTATTGGGCCGTTCCCTACCAATATTATTTACTGATATCCCGTCTACCTTAACATGATGGGGAAAGTTCGCATCCACTAATCCTAAACACTTACATACATCTATAGATAGGTATAGCCTAGAGACACCGCACACTACTAACACCTCTATATTTAGAGCAATATTTCTACAATGATATTGTACAACGCACACTACCCAGTACTCTCATGGGTTTTTCGGCTGCATGATTGACCTTGGCGTTCGAACGATGCAACGGTTTCACGTTCAGTCCTAATTGATGCAAAACCTTTTCCCCCATAATACAAACTTCAGCCCCAGTATCGGCAATGGCATCAATAAATGCCTCATACATTGGTATATCACGTCTCATTTTATGTTCAATTTTTACATGTACATACGGTAGTTTTCCCGACAATGCTGTCACCTGCTGGACCCCACAATGTTGCACTAATGTGCATGCCGTCACTGACAGTGTCGTCATCATGGTCGACTTCAATGCCTGCTGCCTTGTTATTCACACGTTTTTTTCTGCAATATCTAGCTAAATGACCCTTTATACCACAGTTGTGGCAACACTTCATTTGCATAGCAGCTAGATTTATTTTTCTCATGAATGCGCCCACAATTATCACATCTCTTACCTGACATGAGCAGCTTACTATCCTTCTGTCGACGAAAGTTCGATTTTACTGCCGCAACATCACTATGTTCTGTTTCGTTACTATTATAGGGCAGCAATTCCTTCCCCACCTTGGTGGTAATGATTTTCTGGTTAAATTTGTTTGCCCCACTGTCCCTTTCAGCTGCCTCATATATTTCCCACTTCTGTAGAATTTTGGCGACACTTATATTTCTCGTAGTCCTGGAGTATTTCTTGTTTCAGTCTACAGTTATTTAAACCACTGGCTAACCTGCGAGTCAGCATATAGTCACTCATGTCATTTTGGCACTGAAGGCAGCGGAAAGCACAATCTAAAGCCAATTCCTGACACCGATGCACATATGTCTTCGCGGGTTCCATAGGCCCTTGCTGTGCACTAAAAAATTTATCCCACAGAATTGCACGATTTACAGACTTTTGAGTCACTTCTTGGACGGCATCCAATGCCTGATGTAAAGAAAGGGCTTTCCATTCATCGGCCGTATAACAGGCGTCCAATGCCCTTTGCAACTGATCATCGCAGTTCAAACGAATGCTCAGCACAGCATCTTCAGTTGCAACCCTGCCAATTTGGAACCAATCTGTCATTGACCTACGCCACTTCCTAAATGCTCCTTGTGACATTTCGTACGAACATTTGTCGGGCATAATTGCCCTCATACCTGAGGGGGCACCACTGCTCTGTCGCTGCTGCAAGAAAAGGTTTGCCATTGCATTCAGAAGGTTCTCATTCCCACCATTGATGCGGCCACGTGCAGCCCGTCGAAGGGTCCCTCTTCTTGGTGTTGTTGAGTATCTTGCACCCGACATCTTGAAGGCTTCACTGTAATCCTACTCACTGCGCCATGTATGCAGGTTGGGTATACTCAAACACGAGCAATGTGCAATAGTTATGTATTCACAATTCAATACATGGTGAGCAGCAATGTAATAATGTTGATGCCACGCTTGCTCCAGCGAGACTGCCCCAGATTCAATATCTCCCGCCTTTAATAGATTATGGCGGGAATACAAATAACTTTCATAGTGCATTGTATGGAAACATCCTACAGGAATATTTGGGAAAATGACAGCCACCCAATAACCTAAGATATATAAAAAAATATATAATTACCTTAATTCATATGTCCCTCACAACTAAAAAAATTTTCATTGCTTCTCTGTTCTGGAAAGTGGTACATGGATGTGATGGGCACGCCATCCACTAAGTCACCATTAATGTATCAATTTATAGTTCATATCACTACCCTCAAATGGTGTTTGTTCAGAGGCACATGGATAAGCCACGCACGCCAATCTGGTAGGTCCTTATTTCAGGAACGTGTTAAGCTTTCAGATAAGAAACAATAGCTATATACTGGACGATGAGCGTTTTATGTTTTTAACATTACCGAAATAGATGAATTTACACAATTTCGAAATAAACTGAAGTAATCTCTGGGAGACTCCTGGAGCCTAGTCATAAATAATGGAACTGATGAGAGGGGGTTAATTGTTTTTGTAAAAATAAAAACTTTGGAAACTATATAGAAGCTATCAAGTCATAAAAGAAAACACCCAAAACTGAAAATAAACAAGCGAACAACGCATGCGCAATAACTCAGATCTCTTAAAATTAACAATGGACTTAGGCAAAGTGAGGTTCACATTTTAGCTGATCGATATTAAGTTATAAGCACTAGCCTCCATTTGTCAGAAAAAAAAAACATTACAAAATAACCAGCACTCGTCCATTTCTTAGGTAGAATTCCGTTTAATTAGACATTGCAGTCCTTTTACAGTGGTTCAAAAAGTAAACATTCTTATAAATTCAAACATTAATGCCCCTCTAAAATATTCCCTTAATAGTTCTGTACACAATCATTTGTACTAAACATTGATTATTTTTATAAGTTAATTATTTGCTTCCTTACAAATATTAAAAACAAAGGAACCCCTCTTTAGCCAAGTTCTTATGAATATGCGAACGTAACATGTAAAAATTTTGGTTAATGTCTAGGAGAGGGCAGCATGAAGATATCAAATATATTCAATGCATTTTTACTAGAATGTGTAGGAATGTATGTAAATAGTAGTATACGAGTTAGATAATTTAGTGAAATTCAATCAATAACAGTCGAAATATCGACTATCAAACTCACGCTACTCTTGTTTTCCTCCCAGAATTTTTCTAAGCCTCTTGTTATTGTTGACTGTGTCTTGTTTTTAGCTCAAATGAGCCCTAGAACTACTATAATCCGCAGACAAACTAGTCCACTATGACGTTACACGTTTGGCCCCGACAATCACTGTGGCCATAAGCCCTAAGTCTCTATGGTAACAATTACATTAAACAGGAAATATTGGCATAACATCGATAAAATAGGAACCTACTTCGATGAACACTTACATAAATTAAGTGAATATTCCCAACGCAGTTTACGGGCAACCGAAAACGATGGAATGAACCAATAATAAAAAATCACATCTATAGCAGATTATGAAACCACAAAAAATACCGTTATGAAATTAACAAATTCTCGACTATGAAAACGCCCGGTTACGAAATGACTAGTCGAACTCATCCGCTAGTTCTGATCGGTTATGAAACAAACTAGTTTTTTTCGTAGGTTTTTTTAAGTTGATAAAAATCAAACTTCCAGTGTAATAAATCAATCCTATGAAAAACTTCCGGGCTGAATTAAATAACGCCACCACAATATCTAATTACACAGTACTATAACCATGTGGAAGAAACTACTTTCCTCTAACCGTTCAAGCAATCACATTATACCTATGTTTTCAGGGGCTTTTCTTTATATATATATATATATATATATATATATATATATATATATATATATATATATATATATATATATATATATATTATATATATATACATATATACACATACACATATATACATATATATATATATATATATATATACACATATATACATATATACATATATATATACATATATATATATATACATATATATATACATATATATATATATATATATATATATATATATATATATATATATATATATATATATATACATATATATATATATATACATATATATATACATATATATATATATATATATATATACATATATATATATATACATATATATATATATATACATATATATACATATATATACACATATATATACATATATATACATATGGCTAACCATAGTTTGTATTGTAAATAAGCGATATAATATAATGTATATTGTACTTCATGAACACCTTCAAATGCACTGGGATAAAACAAAATGTTCAAGGCAATCATGTCAAGGCTTTTCTTTATATTAAAACAATAAATGCCATAAAGATGTTAAAGCAAGGATATACCTATATTTTGGATTCTAGAACTTTCAAATATGCGATCATAACACCATATTATATGAGCTCCAACTAAACATCCAAATTTCCTAGACTTTCAAAATAAGGTAAATACTTCCTTGTTTTCTAAGCACTTCGATAATGTGGATTAAACAATAAGCAAGGAATATGAAGTGTGATAATCTTAATATCTAAGAATGGGACAACCCCTTAAGTAACATGTCATCGAACTTTCTTAATACTGCAACATAACTGCCTCCATCCTCCAAAACAAAATTAATAAAACAATTTCCATACCAACAATGACATTCCTTTCCAAAGAGCACAAAACTCTATAACAGGATGCTCCTAACACAAGACCAGCTTCTTGACCATAGATATAATATACTGTATATATAAATAAACTTACTTGTTACGTAATTCTGAAAAGACGAGACAGTATTCCGGGATGACCCTTCAGCGGCTATGCTTCGCTTACCGGAACAATTTCGGACGTTGACAGTGGATTACCCAAGGACTCTAGAAAACGGAAGTGGTTTACAACACTAGAATTTGTTTGAAAATGCTTCCACTAGATACTACAGTGTCGCCATCTACATGTTAGTTTTTTCCCTTTTGCTTTTCGTCCTTGGCGAGGTTAAACTATAATAATAATAATAATAATAATAATAATAGTTTTACTGACTCGTGATTACTTTTGCGTAATGATATAACTGAAATGCAAAAAAAATAACGAATCGTTCCGTCCAGAATGACAACTTGAACATGTACAAAAAAGGATTTTTGGCACATTTCAACTAAACATTGGATTAACAAATGACTGGCTCGCATACGCATACACACTCACACACACACACACACACACACACACACATATATATATATATATATATATATATATATATATATATATATATATATATATAATATATAATTTTTTATGAAAAAACTAGCTTCTCAAACTGTAGCGCTGTAATTCACTTACTAATCGTTTCTCTATGAAAATTAAATGGAACTTATGACCTCGTAGGTAATTCTCAATTATAAAGCAAACACTATCAAAGAAACGGGCTCTGGATCATGGGATAAAAATATTCCATAGGAGGTAGGCCTATTCACGCACAAAATCTTACGCTCTTTGGCGAGTGCGAGGAGTATGACCAAACCATCTCCATCTACCCCTCACCATGATCTCGCTCAAATAAGGCACTCGGGTAATCTCTCTTTTAATTTCATTTTTAATCTTGTCCTTCCATTTAACTCCCAATATTCTTCTAAGAGCTTTGTTCTCAAATCTACAAAATCTGTTGGATATTGTTTCAATGTCATACCACGAGTAATGTCCACACAGTAACACCGATCTAACTAAACTCATATTAGTCAGCAGCTGAGAAACAGACATGGTGACATGAAAGAATTAACTCATTTCCTTAGCATAGATTGATACCGAAATCTTGAAAGACTTCCTCAAAATAGAATTTTTTTTGCACAAATGAAGAAGGACAGACCGAATTGAATCTATTAGAAATAAATTTCCAATCAAGGATTACACCTAAAATTTTCATTCAGGAGATGGAATTGATGCAATGGCAGTAGTACCATCGACATATGCAATAAAATTGTTTTCTAGGCCAAACCACATATCAAGCGTATGTAGTATGAAAGTTAATGAGCTAATAATACTATCCTGAGGAACACCATATACTGTATTACATTTCCGAAGTCACTATGGTGTCCATCAACATCTACTCTTAGTAATCTATTACTTAAAAATTCAAGCATGATGCTAAGAAAAGATCCTCTTACTCCCATCTGTTTAACTTTGAACACAAGGGATTAATTATCAACTAGGTTAATGGCAACACTAAAATCATAGTCAATCATATGAACTTCCTAACCACAATCGAAGGATTTCTGTATAGTAATGGAAATAGTAAGGGCATCACATGCTTCAAGGTCTTGGCGAAAGCCAGGCTGCAAATAAGAGAGAGAGGCGCCGTTGCAGAGGCAAAGCCTCAACCTGAATCTGATCTGATCTGAATATTTGATCACCTTCAGCAAACAAACCTATTTAGACGTTTTGCCAAAAGACGTTCAAAAACCTTAGATAATATGGGAGTTATGGAAATTATTATTATTATTATTATTATTATTATTTGCTCTAAGCTACAACCCTAGTTGGAAAAGCAGGATGATATAACCCCAAGGGCTCCAACAGGAAAAATACTTTTAACCCAAAGAGAAAAGGAAATAAGGAAATAAATAAACTACATATGCTAGAAGAAGTAATGAATAACAATACAAAATATCTTAAGATTAATAACAAAGTTGAAACACACACACATATATTATACACACACACACACACACACACACATATATATATATATATATATATATATATATATATATATATATATATATATATATATATAAACCATGAAGTATAGTGTGTCTGAGTGTACCCTCAAGCTAGAGAACTCTACCCAAAGACAGTGGAAGACCATGGTACAGATACTATGGCACCACCCAAGACTAGACAACAATGGTTTGATTTTAGTGTCCTTCTACTAGAAGAGCTGCTTGCCATAGCTAAAGAGTCTCTTCTACCCTTACCAAGAGGAAAATAGCCACTGAACAATTGCAGTGTAGTAGTTAACTCCTTCAGCGAAAAAGAATTATTTGACAATCTCAGTGTTGTCAGGTGTATGAGGACAGTTGGGAGTGTGTAAAAAATAGGTCAGACTATTCTGTATATGTGTAGGCAAAGGAAAATGAGCCCTCACCAGGGAGAGGGATCCAATGTAGTACTGCGTGGCCAGTCAAAGGACCAAGTAACTCTCTAGCGTTAGTATCTCAACGGGTGGCTGGTGATAACTAACACGGCTTGGGTTACCACTTACACATTTACCTAATGGAGTAACATTGCCAATCCTCCAAAGAGTGCAAAAATAACCTCTCTTTGCTAAATTGGAAAAGAGGCAACTTAGGAGCTAAAAAATCAGTTGTCCTTATAATAAATGAAAAAAAATATCATTTGGGTCTACACCTCTTAACCATCAAGGTCGAGTAAGAATGTTAATTTCATTGGACCGAAAAGCTAAACTAGTTTGTTCAGCTTCACGAAAGCAAAAATGAGGAAGATTAAGTTTATCATTGCTCTGCTTACAATACTGTAAAACACACCAGCTAAAGTGATTGTCTTTACCTTTGGACAGTGATTGACAGAACCATCTGGTTTAAGTAAAGGAGAAAATTTTAAGTCTCCACTATATGATTGGACACATATCCTTAAAATTACCATAAATACACTTAAATACACGTGAAATTATACTTAAGCATGTACAGTATAGCCTGCGTATTGGAATGTACTATAAACATAAAGCATATGCATACACTATATATATATATATATATATATATATATATATATATATATATATATATATATATATATATATATATATATATATGTGTGTGTGTGTGTGTGTGTGTGTGTATACCCTTACATACACAAATTGTTATTTTGTAAATCTTGTAATATCAGTATGTGAAGTTTATTTGGAAATAGACAAAATTTCCAACACTAAAGATATCTCTTCATTCCTGTTAGTAATTGAAATAGAACAAACACACGCAACCATGATCAAAATTTACCCCAATTTTAATGTCAAACATATGGAACTTTAAAAATAGGTTAACAAGAATGTAGAATAGTTACCGCTAATCCGTTGCCATTTTAATACTGTAGAAAAAGAAAACGATTCAGAGAAGAAATAGATTCATAGAAAACGTAATTCAACAATTTTGATTTCATGGGTGACCGATGTAACACACGAGAAATCTATGGACCATATAGTGTGAAATGAAACTCTATTCTCTTTCCAACATACAGTCATATTGAAATATTATACTAACACATGATACAGAATAAGTGCACATGTATCATTAAATACCTTTCTTCATACCTTTGCGGTTTCATTGTATATTATTACATGGCAATGTATCCTAGTATTCCAACTACTTTTTCTTATAGGCAAAATTACGCTCCCTTCGAAAATAACACTCGTTCCCGTCGCAAATGAATAGTTACAGAAATATATATACATCTATATCCGTCGATAATGGGGGACCCCCTTTGGGAACCCGGGGTTTTGGGTGGGGAAAACATACTGGGGAACCGATATATAACCGTAAATCAGTCGTTTTCTTCTCTATACATTTCTTTCTGGTATTTATTATAACTGTAGGAAAAGACAAATCAGTATACCTGGATATATTTGGGAGGAGCCGTTTCAAAGGTTATTTCTTGTAGTAATACAGTAACCAGTACTGCCAACACCTGATGTAGATTAAATGTTAGCATTCCATACCTGATGTAGATCAAATGTTAGCATTTCATGCTAACATTAGCACCCATTTGTTCGTTCGTTCGTTCGCCCCACCTTTCGTCCTGCGCATATATAACCCCCCTGCGCAGGAGTTTCTCTCCCTTATTACTCTTTTTTTACCGTATTATTTTCTCATTGTATATTCGCAGTCACTGTTATTTATCATACATTCCATTTTCCCTTCTTATATTGGGTTTATTTGTTTGGTTTATTTCCTTTCCCATTTGTACGTACGTTCGTTCGCACCAGTTTCCGTCTTGCGCATATATCACCCCCCTTCGCAGGAGTTTCCTCTTCCCTATTACTCTTTTTATTACCGTGTTTTTTTCTCATTTTATATTCCCATTCCATATTATTTATCATTCCTTCCATTTTTCCTTCCTATATTGGGTTTATTTGTTGGGTTATTTCTTTATCTCTTCCTGGTTGCACATATATACTTACTCTGGACTAGTTTTTTTATCCAGTTAATTCTCAGTATGATCATCTCATTTTATATTCCCATTCAATATTATTTACAGTTCATTCCATTTTTCCTTCCTATATTGTTTTTATTTATTTTTGTTGGTTATTTCTTTTTCTCTCCTCTGTGTCTTATAAATCCTTTCTCTGGTCTAGTTTCCGTATTTAGTTCATTCATGTTTACCCGCTAGAGTTCTTTGTTTTTCCCTCAACCAATCACCCTAGGCCTATGCAGATATCTCCATACACCCCCACTTCCTTTATCCCTATTACCGCTCTTTTCCTACGCTTTGTTCCAATGCCTTTACCGTTGTAACCTTTGACCTGGTGAGGTGTTCTGAATAACTAGTGCGGTTTCTATTTTCGTATAGGCAAGTCATTCACGTGTTTTATTGCTATTCTGAATCCATCATTCGTAAAACTAAGAAGAAACGCCGTTGTGGTTATACCGTTACTGCCTATAAAGGTACTTTTTTGGGCAAAAGTCGTCTACCCCCATGGAAGATAATATGTTCCATCCACTTTTTGCATAAACATTCGGACCATGAGACCCTCATGGATGGTATCGACATATGTTCGAAAACTAGTGTCGATTGGAGAAGTTTCTGTTCCCAGGTTACCGAATACTTCGACGTTTTCTTCATAAAAGTAAGTCATTCCTCAATAGCCATTATACGTGTTTTGTGACCGGGGTACTTCTAGGCAAGGTTAGGTGGGTTTGTTAGGTTCTGTGGTCTTTCTGTACTATTTATATATTGTGTAACAGTTATATGGAACAATTATTTAATATTCGAATGGAAATATTTATCATTTCTTCCACTAGTAATGGCATCGTGTCGTTGGTAGTTGGTGTTCCATTCGTCACCGTTGGTAGTACTGTGAAACAAAGTAAGCCATTCCCCAATGCTTATTATATGAGTTTTGTGACCGGTGTACTTCTAGGCAAGGTTAGGTGGGTTTGTTAGGTTCTGTGGCCTTGGTACTTTTTATTTATTGTTTAATAGTTATATGGAAAAATTATTTAGTTTACGTATGGAAATATTTAGCATTTCTATCTCTAGAAATGTCATCGTGTCGTTGGTAACACTGTGTACCATTCGTCAACGTTGGTTGTTCTGTCAACCATTGGTAACGTTGCTAATGTTATCGTCCCCTACATCTGTTGTTTAAATATTTTAACTCGGTATATATGTCATCAGTGTTAATATTTATATGGTTCATTTGTATTGTATTTCATAGTGTGATTTCGCACAGGAAATATAGGATTTCCTATAGTAGATATCGTGATTTAACTGGTTTTCTCATTCATTTCATCCGTAATATCATCAACCAATTCGTCAACTTATAACTAACCGAATTGGTTGATCTGTTTGTTTGCGATTGAAATGATCATCAAAATCGGTTAAATCACGTTATTTGCTATAGGAAATCATATATTTCTTGTGCGAAATCACACCATGGAATAATATACAAAATTACCCAGTGGGCCTATGTGAATGTATAGGTATAAATCCACTAATGCATGAACACCTAACCCAAGTATTAAAATGTACATATTCAATTTTAACAACATACGTTTGCAACGCCTCCATGCATACAAATAGCTCTATGATAAGTAGTAGTAATAGTAGTAGCAGCAGTCGTAGTAGTAGTAGTAGTAGTAGTAGTAATACGATTAAACATGATAGTTACAGTCATTTTGTAGTGCATACATATATACCTGTCAACAGTGAATTCTAGTAAAAAAGCGTCTATAGTTAATATATATCAATCTGTATTCATTGGTTATTAAAAAGTAGTCGTTCTTCAAAGTGTTTTTCATAAAGATTGAAGATAACAATAACAATCTATACAAATAAAACAGTTTCTCCGTTCGTCACGATTTGTATCTCAGAAAGTTGACTTTATTCAATCATAAATATGTTACGGTAGTCTATTGAAAACATTCCTGGGTTTCGGGACTAGCTGAAGCTCGATAGTTTCTTGTAGTGCCTGCAACCTTACCATCCTTGTGAGCTAAGGTGGAAAGGGGGGGGGGGGGTCAGGAAGCTTATAGTTGTACCTGGTGAGTAATCAGCAGCCATTGCCTGTCCCCCCACCCCCACCCCAAGGTCCTAGCTTGGATGGAGAGGAGGGCTTGGGTGCTGATCATGGTCAGTCTCTAAATCCTTCTCATTGTACCTTGTCTCTACCCTTTATGAACGACCTATAGATATGGGCTCGAGAAAAAAAAAAAAAAAAACTTAAAAAGCATCCTGAAAAAAAAAATCTGTACGATGAAATGAATGGCCTTTGTATCCATCATATTGATCTTTCTGCCAGTCATAAATTGACTCTTGGACGGTTACATGTACACGAGTAGCATACTCAAACACACTCAGATATATATATATATATATATATATATATATATATATATATATATATATATATATATATATATATATATAATTGTCTAAGTATTTAATTGTGTTCCTAGAAAATGACTCCCAATAATCCCCAGTCTCATAATAATAATAATAATAATAATAATAATAATAATAATAATAATAATAACAATAATAGAGCGATCTTATATCAAAACAATCACTTAAACAAATATCCCAAAAGATTTTACACTGAAGATAATGACGTAGGCAGAATTTCCCAACAATGCTAAAAGGTTAATTACCTTGAATATTCTCTTTATTCCTATCTCATTCCCGGCACGTTTCCTTGGTAGCCATCAATATAAGGTAAGTAGTACTTCATTTTAATGACTATTGTTATTCAAAATCTTATGCAATTTTTTTACTGACACTACACGCACCAGATTCAGCGTGTCTAGTAGATATCACTTGCACTTACTGAACAGCTTATAGAACGTTCAGTACGCTTCCAGAAGGTTAAATTCATAGGCTGCACCACCACTTCCACTGACTGAAAAGCCTCTAAAACGTTTAGAACGCTTCCCGAAGGCTAAATTTACTGACTACACCACCACTTCCACTGACTTAACAGCCTCTACAACGTTTAAACCCGCTTCCAGGTGGGGGAAGGCTAAATTCACTGGCTACACCACCACTTTCACTTAATGAACAGCTTCTAGAACATTTAGAACGCTTCCCGAAGGCTAAATTCATTGGCTACACCACCACTTCCACACACCAAAAAGCCTCTAGAACGTTTAGAACGCTTCCAGAAGGCTAAATTTACTGACTACATCACCACTTCCATCGACTGAACAACCTCTAGAACGTTTAGTACGCTTCCAGAAGGCTAAAGTTACTGGCTACGCCACCACTTCCACTGACTGAACAGCCTCTAGAACGCTTAAACCGCTTCCAGATGGAGGAAGGCTAAATTCACTGGCTTCACCACCACTTCCATTGAATGAACAACCTCTAGAACGTTTAGTACGCTTCCAGAAGGCTAAATTTACTGACTACACCACCACTTCCACTGACTTAACAGCCTCTACAACGTTTAAACCCGCTTCCAGGTGGGGGAAGGCTAAATTCACTGGCTACACCACCACTTTCACTTAATGAACAGCTTCTAGAACATTTAGAACGCTTCCCGAAGGCTAAATTCATTGGCTACACCACCACTTCCACACACCAAAAAGCCTCTAGAACGTTTAGAACGCTTCCAGAAGGCTAAATTCACTGACTACATCACCACTTCCATCGACTGAACAACTTCTAGAACGTTTAGTACGCTTCCAGAAGGCTAAAGTTACTGGCTACGCCACCACTTCCACTGACTGAACAGCCTCTAGAACGCTTAAACCACTTCCAGATGGGGGAAGGCTAAATTCACTGGCTTCACCACCACTTCCATTGAATGAACAACCTCTAGAACGTTTAGTACGCTTCCAGAAGGCTAAATTTACTGACTACACCACCACTTCCACTGACTTAACAGCCTCTACAACGTTTAAACCCGCTTCCAGGTGGGGGAAGGGTAAATCCACTGCCTACACCACCACTTTCACTTAATGAACAGCTTCTAGAACATTTAGAACGCTTCCCGAAGGCTAAATTCATTGGCTACACCACCACTTCCACACACCAAAAAGCCTCTAGAACGTTTAGAACGCTTCCAGAAGGCTAAATTCACTGACTACATCACCACTTCCATTGACTGAACAACCTCTAGAACGTTTAGTACGCTTCCAGAAGGCTAAAGTTACTGGCTACGCCACCACTTCCACTGACTGAACAGCCTCTAGAACGCTTAAACTGCTTCCAGATGGGGGAAGGCTAAATTCACTGGCTTCACCACCACTTCCATTGAATGAACAGCCTCTAGAACATTTAGAACGCTTCCCGAAGGCTAAATTCACTGGCTACACCACCACTTCCACAGACCAAAAAGCCTCTAGAACGTTTAGAACGCTTCCCAATGGCTAAATTCACTGACTACATCACCACTTCCATTGACTGAACAACCTCTAGAACGTTTAGTACGCTTCCAGAAGGCTAAAGTCACTGGCTACGCCACCACTTCCACTGACTGAACAGCCTCTAGAACGTTTAAACCACTTTCAGATGGGGGAAGGCTAAATTCACTGGCTTCACCACCACTTCCACTGAATGAACAGCCTCTAGATCTACACCATCATTTTAAACAATCTCCAACAGAGTTTGTAGATTTGAGAACAAAGCCCTCAGAAGAATATTGGGACCTAAGTGACAGGACAAGATTATTATTATTATTATTATTATAGGTAGTAGGTTGGCCTGGGCACCAACTGCCTGTTGAGATACTACCGCTAGAGAGTTATGGGGTCCTTTGACTGGCCAAACAGTACTTCATAGGACCCTTCTCTCTGGTTACGGTTCTTTCCCTTTGCCTCCACAGACACTGAATAGTCTGGCCTATTCTTTACAGATTCTCCTCTGTCCTCATACACCTGACAACACTGAGATTGCCAAACAATTCTTCACCCAAGGGGTAAACTACCGCACTGCAATTGTTCAGTGGCTACTTTCCTCTTGGTAAGGATAGAAGAGACTCTTCAGCTATGGTAAGCAGCTCTTCTAGGAGAAGGACACTCCAAAATCAAACCATTGTTCTCTAGTCTTGGGTAGTGCCATAACCTCTGTACCATGGTCTTCTACTGTATTGGGTTAGAGTTTTCTTGCTTGAGAGTACACTCGGGCACACTTCTATCTAGTTTTTCTTCCTCTTGTTTTGTTAAAATTTTATAGCTTTTATAGGAAATATATATTTTAATGTTGTTACTATACTTAAAATATTTTCGTTTTCTTTATTTCCTTTCCTCACTGGGCTATTTTCCCTGTTGGGGCCCCTGGGCTTATAGCATCCTGCTTTTCCAACTAGGGTTGTAGCTTAGCATTTAATAATAATAATAATAATAATAATGATAATAATAATATTATTATTATTATTATTACTTACTTACTAAGATACAACCCTAGTTGGAAAAGTAGGATGCTATAAGCCTAGGGGCTCCAACACGGAAAATAGCCCAGTGAGGAAAGGAAGCAAGGAAAAATAAACTATTTTAAAAACATTAACAACGGAAAACTTTAAAAGACCTCAATAAGCCCCTTTACGGAGAGAGAGAGAGAGAGAGAGAGAGAGAGAGAGAGAGAGAGAGAGAGAGAGAGAGAGAGAGAATTAATACACTTTCTTCAAGATGAGAAAGGAATTAAGGATGGGGTCTGACGTGAATAAATGTTGCGCAGGTCATGTTCGGTTCACGTCAGACACTAAAAAAAAAAACCTGCGTGACAAATCTGAATTAGCATGGATGACCTTTCTGAAGTAAGCATCTTATAGGCCAAAGAAATACGTTTAAAATACGTCTAATACTTTCAGTGCGAGTGAATGCCATCGAGGGATGTGTCAAGTGAATGGCAGTAATGTACTAAATTCATTCCAGCTAAAAAATAACCTGCCAATTAACTAAGCTTCTTTAATGCTACTTCAACCCCATGACTCACGGTTCTTAATTTCATGATATTTCTTCATGGTTTGGCGACTTAAATTTTTATATAAATTATCTTTTTTTTACTGTTTTCATAAGATTTTTTTTACTTACTATTTTCATAAGATTTTTTTTTTTTTTTTAAATAAAACTGACAGCATCCTTGAATGCTACTGACGCAATACCGTGATTTTCTCTTGCTTTTTTGACGCCAGGTCTCAATAGAGGATAAGCAGGTAATATTTCTTAATTTCCTTTTTATATCTTGTGACCATTTCTAAATCTTCATGTAATATATATATATATATATATATATATATATATATATATATATATATATATACATATATATATATATATATATATATATATATACAGACAGATCAAGATAACACTATAAAAAAGACTGATGAAAAGAAGGCTTGGAGCAGGGCGCCAATAGAAATTTGCTTTAAAGTATGAATATGGAAAATTTTCAACAAAAGAGGAGTGATAAAAGTTGCAGAGGGTTTTTAAACAATGCTATACAATAGTGATATATGAAATAACTTTGCCAATAAAAATACCGAAACACCTAAGCCAGTAGCAAAAGTATCTGTAGGAAAAGTTAAGAAAGCATTAAATAGGATGAAAAGAGGCAAAGCAGCCGGGTAAGATAGTCTAACAATTGAATTAATTATAGATGGAAGAGATTTTACAGCAGTAAAATTCGCTGCACTTTACAGAAAATGTTAGGAAGAATTCTTTACAACTACAACTTGGAAAAAATTTATCATACTAATTCACAAATTCAGTGGTATATAAAATATTTGCAAAAGTCATATTAGGCCGAACAGAAAGACAGCTAGACTTCAATCAATCAGGAGAGAAGCCAGGTTTTAAAAGCGGGTCTTCAACAACTGACAATATTCATGTAATTACCAGCCAAGGGAAAATTAATAGAGTATGTCAACCCTTTAGGTTGAGAAGGGACAGCTGAGATGGCTGGGACATTTAATGAGAATGGATGGAAATAGAATTGCAAGGAAGAGATGGGACTGGACGCCTGGTGGGAGGAGATCAAGAGGTAGACCACGTAAACGCTGGAGGGATGGAATTGAAGAGATTCTGACAAAGAACAACATACCAACAATTGAACAGCTGAGAAGAGAAGGAATTTTTGAAAACAGAATTGAGTGGAGAAGACAACTGATTCCACTGACAGGCTGAAAGCCTACCTAGGAGTGGAAGTGAAGTGAAGTGAAGTGTGAACCCTTTAGGTATGTCATTTATAGACTATGAGAAAGCTTCTGATTCTGTCACAAACTTCAGCGGTAACGAAAGCCCTTGAAAGACAAGAAATAGGTGAATCGTATATTAGAACACTTGAAGATGTCTATGTATATGAAAAGTACAGCAACCATAAAATTAAATAAAAATAGTGAGAAAATCCCAATCGAGAAAGGAGTTAGACAAGGAAACTCCAACTCTCCTAAATCATTCACAGCATGTCTATTAGTTTTTAAAGATTTAGATTTGGAAAATGTAGGAATTAATTTCAATGGGAATACCTTAACAACTTAAGATTTGCAGACGACATACTTCAATTTAGTGAATCATAGGAGGAACTGCAAAAGATGATAGAAGATTTGAATAGAGAAAGCAGAAATATAGGACTGAAAATGAATATGAGTACAACTAAGATAATTTGAATAGAGAGCGCAGAAATATAGGACTGAAAATGAATATGAGTACAACTAAGATAATGTTCAATGAAAAGGCAGAGAGACATTAAATAATGGCTATGGACGAACGTCTAGAGATTGTTAATGATTATTCATAATTATTACAGCCAGTGTTTCCCCAAGGACATGAAACCGAAATTAAAAGATGGAAAAGCATGGGATAGAGAGCTTTTGGAAAACTAAATGAGGCAATGAAAAGTAAAATGACACTTTCTCTAAAAGAAAATTCTTTATCAGATGGTCTTACCAGTATTAACTTATTCAATAGAAATTTGGAGCCTCACTAAAACCTTAGAATATAACCTAGTTACAACTCAAATAAGTATGAAAAAAATAATGATGGGAATAACACTAAGAGACAGAAAAAGAACAACATGGATATGAGAGCAAACTAAAGTAGAGGATATTATAACAACATGTAAGCAAAAGAAATAGACATGCAGGCCATATAAAGAGAATGGCTGACAATAGATGGACTTAAGAATAACAAAATGGATCCATGCATAGACATTACAAAAGAAGCAGGGGAAGGAAGAGAAGACGAAACTGAAGAAACTAGTACAGGAAGACCATAAGGAAGAACATGTCTGGTTCCTTTGTTCTGCAGTGGACTAATAAAGGTTGATGATGATAACAGTGATGATGGTGACACACACACACATATATATATATATACACACACACACACACACACACACACACATATATATATATATATATATATATATATATATATATATATATATATATATATATATATATATATGCACTGTTGTAGTGGTATAATGGAGACGTTTCTGTCTGGTGATCACCGGATTGGTGTTCGAATCCTGTTCTAGATCGATAGTTTCTTGTAGTGTCTGCAACCTCACCATCCTAGTAAGCTAGGAATGAGTGGTTTGGGGGAGCCAGTAGGTCTACTTTCTGAGTCATTGGTAGCCATTGCCTGGCTCTCCCTGGTCTTCGCTTGGTTGCAGTGGCAGCATGGATGCTGATCATATGTACATAAGGTCAGTTTCTAGGGCATTGTCCTGCTAATTAGGACCTTGTGACTGTCCCTTGCCTCTGCCATTCATGAGCGGCAAGCATGTGTAATTAAAACAAGCCCATTTAAGGGTTGACATCAGAGAAAGACCGAAACAACAGTCACTAAAATAATTCATCATCAACATCTGAATGAGGAAAGAACTTCATAAAAACATCTCGACGTCAGTGGCATTATGTACACCTGCAGAAAAACCTTTTAAATCTACAGCATTTCCAACGATTCACGTCTCTATTACCCTCGCTTGCTTAGGTACCTTCTCGATTAAGTGTATAGGGCACCTTTTCCAATACATCTATCATGCTTTTTCTGGGCATTTTTCTCATCCCTCTTCCCTGATTTTGCTTTGGAATCTATCTCTGTACTTACGCTAATCTACAAACTGTTTCTCAGACTCTCATCATACATCCATTTTACAGACCTTCTCACACAACATGTCCCCTATGTAATAAAGAGTGTCTGGCTATATATATAAAAATACATACACACATACATATATATATATATATATAAAATTATTTATATATATATATACATACAGTATATATATATATATATATATATATATATATATATATATATATATATATTCTTTTCGGTCACACTAGACTCTCCTCGTCCTTGGGTAAGGGGAGAGGGAGTATTCATACCTTGGTGAGAGGGGGTACGTGTGCGTATGTGTGCATATCTGTCTAAAATTTTGACGGCTAAATATTTTGCCGTCATTTTTGACGGGTCGCTTACACTAGTATACAAGATAAACAATGCACCTGAACATACTAACTTTCTCCTTCAGTTGTATTCAATATCCAATCTTCATTTCCATTAGACAACTTAGACAAAGAAGATATTGGCTAAATCCTGTAATAATGGGAAAGTTAATATTAGACTGAAAATTAAAAACAAGGCTATCATTGTCATAATCATTATTATCATTATCAATATTATCGTTAAAATTCCTCTCAAATAAGTTGATCATTTCCATGAAGTGTCAATGTACTTCTTGAAAACGATGTTATGTTCATCACAAGGCGTTCCATTTAAGTTCTCCATGTTCATCATCATCATCATCATCATCTCCTCCTACGCCTATTGACGCAAAGGGCCTCGATGAGATTTCGCCAGTCGTCTCTATCTTGACCTTACAAATCAATACTTCTCCATCCTTCACCTACTTCACGCTTCATTGTCCTCAGCCATGTAGGCCTGGGTCTTCATACTCTTCTAGTGCCTTGTGGAGCCCAGTTGAAAGTTTGGTGAACTAATCTCCCTTGGGAAGTGCGAAGAGCATGCCAAAACTATCTACACCTACTCCTCACCATGATATCCACTGTCTTGGGGTAGTTCTCTTGCTTTACTATTGAAGTACCATCACAGATTCACCAGCTAGACCAGATAGAACCGTTTCTGGCCAACTCATGAAAGGAATAAAGAATTCCTAGTAGTTAAGCAACCAGCGGTTTTAAACAATAAACAGATAAAACAGGAAAAGATGCCATTTGGGTCTTTTCCTTCATAAACATCAAGGGGAAATAAACAAAAACAAAAAATCTAGCATCATGTAAACAGGAGTGATATATTTTGAGTTTTTCGTAGCTTATTATTATTATTTTTTTTTTTTTTTTTTGCAAATATGTGTTCCTTTTTTCAATTTGAGGCTTAAACAAAGGAGAAACTATCCAGTCTACCACAAGTTATCCCTCAATTTGTTTTTTAATTTACCAGAAATAATAGTGATTATATAACACCAATAAAAATACAACAACAACATAATAATAATAATGATAATAATAATAATAATAATAATAATAATAATAATAATTAGAGGGGCACACAGTAAAGCGCAGACCTCCGCCGCGGCAGCTTATTAGTCGATCTTTTGCTCGACCTTAACCTTGACCTTTGAACTTAACATGTATAAATTGAAGTGGATTTTCATATAAACAAATATGAACCAAGTTTGAAGTCTCTGTGACGACGATATCCAAATTTATGGCTGATTACGTAAATTGTAAATTTTGCTTGACCGTGACCGTGACCTTGACCTTGATCTTCCAAAATTTAATCATTTCCAGCTTTTTACATAAAAGTTAATCCCTGAAAATTTCATTACTATACGATTAAAATTGTGGCCATGAAGCTGTTCACAAACAGACATACACTCACACAAATTACAAACACACAAACAGTTGCGAAAACATAACCTCCTTCCAACTTCGTTGTAGGAGGTAATAAAAACTTTAACAAACATTGTGAAGCAATACATTTATCAACTTGCATTGGGTGTGTTAAGCTACAACCACGCTCACACAATCTTTAATAACAAAGATTTTAGTGTGATGCAAAGAGGTTGCAACTGATCTTATACTATAGATGCTATGTGATGACTTAGATTTTAACTTATGCTATTTAATTAAATTTGACCTTTTTTTTTTTGTTCACATTTTAGTGTTCATTTTCAAAAGCATTGCAACTATCATAATAAACTGAATTTGACTCAGAAGAGGTAGCCAGATAGGAGAGTTTATGATTTTACTACTACTACTACTACTACTACTACTACTACTGCTGCTGCTGCTGCTGCTGCTGCTGCTGCTAGTAGTAGTAGTAGTAGTAGTAGTAGTAGTAGTATTAGTAGTAGAACTTCAAAAATTTAAACTTGCAGCAAATGTTTTTATGTTAAACAGGCTGACATAATTAGTTTTCTAGCTTACATTGAAATATCTGTTTTGATGTTGTTACTGTTTTTAAAATATTCTATTTTAATTTTTCATTACTTCTAATATAATTTATTTATTTATTTATTTCTTTTCCTCACTGGGCTCAATATCCCTGTCGGAACCCTTGGGCTTATAGCATCCTGCTTTTCCAACTAGGGTTGTAACTTAGCTAGTAATAATAATAATAATAATAATAATAATAATAATAATAATAATAATAATAATAATAATAGTAATAATAATAATAATAATAATAATAGTAGTAGTAGTAGTGAAGACATTACACTGTAGCTACAATGGACATTAGTTGCACTTTTTTTTTTTACAATGCTGAAAATTATGTAATTCTGTGAAAGTGCCTCATACACTTAGTAAGCTTCACTGTGCAAGACATTATTTTCCTGATTTCTTCATTTATAATTTAATACCTATTTGTAACTACTTTTTCGTTTCACGTCCAGTAAAAGATCATATTTTGCAGGTTAAAATTATGAATATCATTACCGTAATCACGTTACAGATAAAAATTTGAAGCCTTCAGATAAAAATCGTATAAACACATAAAAAAAAAAAAAAAAAAAAATAGCCTTATTTTCTTAGAACCGTCAGAAGTCGGCCTTGGGATATGAGATTTACATTTTACGTAATCGATAATTTTCGAAGAAGATGCCATAAGGTTTTGAAGTGATATTTGATTGCGAATTGATAGAAGAGTTAGAGAATATTACTGTTGACATCTGATTGAGAATTGATAGGTTAAGTTAGATCATATTACAGTTGATATCTGATTGAGAATTGATAGGTTAGCTTAGATAATATCACTGTTGACATCTGATATGTTAAGTTAGATAATATTACAGTTGACGTCTGATTGTGAATTGATAGGTTAAGTTAGATGATATTACTGTTGACATCTGATTGAGAATTAATAGAAAAGTTAGATAATATTACATTTGATATCTGATTGAGAACTGATAGGTTAAGTTAGATAATATTATAGTTGACATCTGATTGAAATTGATAGGTTAGCTTAGATAATATTACTGTTGACATATGATTGAGAATTGTTAGAAAAGTTAGAGAATATTACTGTTGACATCTGACTACGAATTGATAGGTTAAGTTAGATAAAATTACTCTTATAATATTGTGAGGTATCTGTATTAAGTATTTAGCAGTTTTAGCCATTTTTGTGACGTCGTTATCTTAATAATAGATATTATCTTTTGGGTAGTATTATCAGGGTACAATTTTGTACAATTCCATAAATATTATGATCTATAGAAATATGTGATTGAATAAGTATTTTAGAAGATCTATAGAAAAAAAGTGATTGAATAAGTATTTAAGAAGATCTATAAAAAAAAAAGTGATTGAATATTTAAGAAGATCTATAGAAAAAAATTATTAAATAAGTATTTAAGAAGATCTATAGAAAAAAGTGATTGAATAAGTATTTAAGAAGATCTATAGAAAAAAAGTGATTGAATAAGTATTCAAGAATATCTATAGAAAAAAGTGATTAAATAAGTATTTAAGAAGATCTATAGAAAAAAAGGGATTGAATAAATATTTAAAAAGATCTATAGAAAAAAAAGTTATTAAATATGTAATAATCATAATAATATTACTAATAATAATGATAATCATAAATAATCTTAATAACAACATGCGGGACTTTAGTTAAAAAGGTCAAGATGAGGAAAACTGCAAAAACTGCAAAGTAAAATATCTTGACTAAATTCGCTAGTAAAGGATATGAACGTGACTAGAGCTCCGGGATTTTTCTTATCGGTCCAACCAGCTTGGCATTATGGAAATAGAACATTTAACGAGCGTTTGAGACTGGTCATGAGCTCATTAAAGCCAATTTTTAATATACTGTCTGAAAAAAATCACCGATTTTTATTAAGGCGGGAAAAACCTTAACTTCTTTAACCTTGCTCAAGCCGAACATTATTGACTTTCTTTTACTATTATTATTATTATTACTACTACTACTACTACTACTACTACTACTTTTATCATCATTATTATTATTATTATTATTACTGCTACGACTATTATTATTATTATTATTATTATTATTATTATTATTATTATTATTATTATTACTACTACTACTACTTTTATTACTATTATTATTATTATTATCATTATTATCATTATTATTATTAATAGCTAAGCTTCGACCCTAGTTGAAAAAGCAAGATACTATAAGTCCAAAAGGCTACATCAGGGAAAAATAGCCCAACGAGGAAAGGAAATAAGGAAATAAACAAACAAGAGAATTAATGAACAATTGAAATAACATATTTTAAGAACGGTAACAGCATCAAAAACTCAGTTAAAGCTGATATATCACAACTGAAATATACTGTAAACACAGGTCAGACACGTCATACATGAGATAAGACATATTCATCAAAATCTGACATTTATTGCTATCGACTGTAATGTCATAGTCGACAAGGAAGTATCCAGGCAAAATAAAATTATTAATAATGACATTATTAATAACTTAAGAATGTTCTTTCGAGGAGAATATTTAATTTTACGCCACAGTGTTCTTCCAACAGTTGCTATTTTAAAGAAGATAGTTTGATAATTTTCGTTCGTTTTAGATCTTGTAGCATGATTGAATACAGATTTAAATATAAGGTATGTAACAGTTGTCATATGTAAAAGAATGCATACAATTGACCCTTCTTCTTATTATTATTATTATCATTGTATGTATGTATGCATGTATGTATATATATACACATTTATATATATACATATATATATATATATATATATATATATATATATATATACATATATATATATATAAATATATATATATATATATTTATACATATATATATACATATGAATATATATATATATATATATATATATATATACACATATATGAGTATATATATATATATATATATATATATATATATATATATAT
>NC_090748.1:88805893-88810893 GCF_036898095.1 Palaemon carinicauda | reverse complement strand
ACTTTTTCTATTTCATAGCGACGTCGCTTATTTTGTTAAAGGAAAATAAGTGACGCCACTATGAAATAAAAAATAATTTTCTTATCACAAAATAGCATAAAAATATATTCCTTTTACAAAATAAAAATAATATTCCTTTCACAAAATAAAATGAAAAATATATCCCCTTAACCAAAAAAAAAAAAAATAAATAAAAAATATTCCTATCACAAATTTTTTTTTATTTTTAATTTTTTGGGGGGTTTTTTATTTTTTTTATTTTTTTTATTTTATTTACATTTTTTAGTTGTTTTGTTTCTGACTTTTTTTTTAGGGTTAAGGATGCTAGGCTTAACTGCCTAGCCTAATGATGCTTGGCTTGCCTGCCTGACATAAAGATGCTTAGCTTAACTGCCTGGCAAAATGATGCTTGGCTTAACTGCCTAGCCTAGTGATTTTTGGCTTAACTGACTGGTCAAATGATGCTTGGCTTGACTGCCTGTCCTAATGATGCTTGGCTTAACTGCAAGGCCTAATGATGCTTGGCTTAGCTGCCTGGCCAAATGATGCTTGGCTTAACTGTCTGGCAAAATGATGTTTGGCTTAACTGCAAGGCCTAATGATGTTTGGCTTATCTGCCTGGCCTGATGATGCTTGGCTTAGCTGCCTGGCCTAATGATGCTTGGCTTAACTGTCTGGCAAAATGATGCTTGGCTTAACTGCCTAGCCTAGTGATTTTTGGCTTAACTGCCTGGCCTAGTGATTTTTGGCTTAACTGCCTGGCCTAATGAGGCTTTGCTTAACTGCCTGGCTAATGATGCTTGGCTTAACTGCCTGGCCTAATAATGTTTGGCTTAACAGCCTGCCCTATTGATGCTTGGCTTAACCACCTGGCCTACTGAAGCTTGCCTTAACTGCCTGGTCTAATAATGTGTGGCTTAAATGTCTGGCCTAATGATGATTGGCTTAAATGTCTGGCCTAGTGATGATTGGCTTAAATGCCTGGCCTAATGATGCTTGGCTTAACTGCCTGGCCTAAGAATGTTTGGCTTCACTGCCTGGCCTATTGGTGCTTGGTTTAACTGCCTTGGCTAAGGATGTTTGGCTTAATTGCTTGGCCTAAGAACGTATGGCTTAACTGCCCGGCTTAAGGATGTTTGGCTGACCTGCCTTATCTAAGAAGTTTTGGCTTAACTGCCTGGTCTATGGATGCTTGGGTTAACTGCCTGGCGTAATTATGTGTGGCTGAACTGTCCGGAAAAAAACCGAATCGCTTAACTGGCTGGCCTAAAAAGAATGGCCTAGGTGACTGGACTAAGAATGTTTGGATTGAATGCCCGGACTTGGGATGTTTGGCTTGAATGCCTGGACTAGAGATGTTTGGCTTAACTGATTTGTATAAGGGTGCTTGGCTTAACTGCCTGGGCTAAAGTTGAATGGCTTAAATGCCTTGCCTTAGGATCTATGGCTTAGAGGCCATACCTAAGGAAGTTTTGCATAACTGCCCCAGCTAAGGATGTTAGGCTTAACTGACTGGCCTAAGAATGTTTAGCTTAACTACCTGGCCTAAGGAGGGATGGCTTCACTACCTGGCATAGGGATGCTTGTCTTAACTGCCTGGCCTGATAATGCTTGAGTTAAATGTATTGCATAAAAATGCTTGGCTTGGATACCTGACATAAGGAAGCTTGCCTTAAATGCCTGCCATAAGGATGCTTAGCTTAAATGCCTGGCACAATTATGCTTGCCTTTGCCAAGCTGAATAATGTTTGGCTTAACTGCAGAGCCTAATAATGAATGGCTTAAATGCCTGGCCTAATGATAAATGGCTTAAATGCCTACCCTAATAATGAATGGCTTAAATGCCTAGCCTCATAATGAATGGCTTAAATATCTGGTCTTAGGATGAAAGGCTTAAATGCCTAGCCTTGTAATGAATGGCTTAAATGCCTGGCCTTAGAATGAATGGCTTAAATGGCTGCCCATAGATGAATGGCTTAAACGCCTGGCCTTAGAATGAATGGCTAAAATGCCTAGCCTTATAATGAATAGCTTAAATGCCTGGCCACATAATGAATGGCTTAAATGCCTGGCCTTAGGATGAATGGCTAAAATGCCTGGCCTCATAATGGATGGCTTAAATGCCTGGCCTTAGGATGAATGTATTAAATGCCTGGCCTTATAAGGAATGGCCTGAAAGCCTGGCCTTAGGATGAATGGCATAAATGCCTGGCCTTAAAATGAATGGCTTAAATGAATGGCTAAAAGCCTAGCCTTAGAATGAATGGCTTAAATGCCTGGCCTTAGGATGAATGATTTAAAAGTCTGGCCGAAAGATGAGTGGGTTAAATGCCTAGCCTTATAATGAATGGCCTAAAAGCCCTGCTTTAGGATGAATGACCTAAATAGCTGGCCTTATAATGAATGGCCTACAAGACTGGCCTTAGGACGAAAGGCTTAAATGCCTAGCCTCATAATGAAAGGCTTAGATGCCTGGTCTAAAGATGAATGGCTTAAATGCCTAACAATATAATGATTGGCTTAAATGATTGACCTTAGTATGAATGGCTTAAATGCCTAGCGTGAAAATGAATGGCTTAAATGCCTTGCCTTATAATGAATGGCTTAAATGCCTGGCCTTAGAATGAATGATATAAAAGCCTGGCCTTAGGATGAAAGGCTTAAATGCCTAGCCTTAGAATGAATGGCTTAAATGCCTGGCCTTAGGATGAATGATTTAAAAGCCTGGCCTTAGGATGAGTGGCTTAAATGCCTAGTCTTATATTGTATGGCTTAAATGCCTGGCCGAAAGATGAGTGGGTTAAATGCCTAGCCTTATAATGAATGGCCTAAAAGCCCTGCTTTAGGATGAATGACCTAAATGGCTGGCCTTATAATGAATGGCCTACAAGACTGGCCTTAGGTCGAAAGGCTTAAATGCCTAGCCTCATAATGAAAGGCTTAGATGCCTGGTCTAAAGATGAATGGCTTAAATGCCTAACAATATAATGATTGGCTTAAATGATTGACCTTAGTATGAATGGCTTAAATGCCTAGCGTGAAAATGAATGGCTTAAATGCCTTGCCTTATAATGAATGGCTTAAATGCCTGGCCTTAGAATGAATGGCCTAAAAGCCTGGCCTTAGGATGAATGGTTTAAATGCCTGGCCTTATAATGAATGGCTTAAATGCCTGGCCTTAGGATGAATGATTTAAAAGCCTGGCCTTAGGATGAGTGGCTTAAATGCCTAGCCTTATAATGAATGGCCTAAAAGCCCTGCTTTAGGATGAATGACCTAAATGGCTGGCCTTACAATGAATGGCTAAAAGCCTGGCCTGAGGATGCTTGGCTTAAAATGCCTAGCCTTATAATGAATGGCTAAAAGCCTGGCCTTAGGATTTTTGGCTTAAAATGCCTAGCCTTATAATGAATGGCCTAAAAGACTGGCCTTAGGATGAAAGGCTTAAATGCCTAGCCTAAGGATGCTTGGCTTTAGGAAAGGGTCGAGGGAACCAAGCCTGCAAATATAGAAGTTGGCGAAACCCACCTGATGAGCCCTTTGGTCTGGGCGAAACTCCTAAGTATGTCACAGTTGTAGTAATAGTGGTAGTAGTATGTATGAATGGAATCAATATGTATGTATGATTATACATACATATATATATATATATATATATATATATATATATATATATATATATATATATATATATGTATATAATTTATATATATATATATAATTCATATATATATGTATATATTTATAAATACACAATTATATGTATACATATGTATAGACATACGCAAACACACACACATATATATCTATATACAAATATATATATATATATATATATATATATATATATATATATATATATATATATATATATATATATATATATAAATAAAAGACTTTTTAGTCAAGACATAATAATTGCCAAACTAATCCTCGATAATTTTTGTCAACAAGTTCTTGGCGAGAAGGGTTTGGTAAAAAACACGGCAAATATAAGTTAGAATCCTTATAATTATAAAACTAGGATCGGATCGTGTGATATTATATTGAATTTGTGTTCATACATATAATTTTGTGTTTCCCTGGCCATCACACACCATACAGCTCTAACAAATAGTACTTCCCCAGCCCGTCGTCCTGCCCCTTCTCGGCGTCCTTGCCTAGCCCCTCACACCCCCCCCCCCCCCTGCTCGTGGTCCTCCCTCCTAACTACTAAACTCTTCTACATCTGAAGTTCTGGAATCTATAGATAGTGGGGGTCACAGTGGGGCACCGGAGACGAAAGGACATTTGGATTTGACTGTACGTTTCCATATCCTCTAAACTCTACATATTCAACTAAGGACAGATCCAGAACATTTCAATCTCCATCCATAAAAAAAACCGGAACCTAAGCTCTCGGGAATGCTATTCGGATGGGAACATTCCAAAATTGAAAAGACATTCCAAGAAACCTGAAAAGTCCTGGGAATGGAGAGAGAGAGTCCAAAGTGAATAGGAATTCCTCCCTCCTTTTCTTATGAGATCCCCTTGTCGAGGAGGCGTGTCTCGAAGGTGTCTCTTGATATGATCTTTCATCCAAGACAAAAGGACGTTTGCTTTGTGGAAACCTTTGAGCTTCCTAATGATATCCTTCCAGTCCTTCCAGAGAGCAGCCTTTACGTCTCCTTTCTCAATCCCGCTTGGAATCTTACGAGTACTGTGGGCATTCTCATTCATGGCGTCTTCACCTTCTGTGTTTATGGGTCTTTTCAAAATCCCTTTTCCCTCTCAATTGGTATTTCTTCTTCTTGCTTTTCTACAATCGGGCACCTGAGAATGTAAGATAGCTATCGTGTCTTGGCATTCCCACCCACTTTTTCGAAAGGGTAATCTTCTGGCCAACACAAGGGATATCTTATTTAAAACAGTCTATTATCTTTAAAGTGCTCATTTAAGAAAAACTTCCATTTCTCTTGAGAATTCTTTTTACTCTTCCCTTTTTTTAAACAGAACTTGTT
>NC_090748.1:88785893-88798393 GCF_036898095.1 Palaemon carinicauda | reverse complement strand
CCCTGGTCCGGCAAGCTTGAATATAGACAGTGACTACCACTTGGCCAAGTGGTTTAGTCACTGTCTATACAAGCATGCCGGACCAGGGTTCGATTCCCGGCCGGTCACAAGCTCTTGTCTTTGTGTGATTTCGCCTGGGGCTCTGATCCCGAGGTCGTTAAGAGAACCCAGACATTAATGTATCAAAAATATATATGGCTTATTTGAATATGAAAAACACGTCTAAATGTGCAAAATTTATCACATACATATGTATACAACAAATGCAGCCGTTTATAGTCCACCACAGGACATAGGCCTCAGACGTGTCCTTAGTCATGTGTAGAGTTTGGCCATTTTCATCATCACGCTGACCACTATGGATTGGTGATGGTGGGAGAAATTACCCTTTCACCACGTTAATGTATCTTTACTCAGAAATATATATATATATATATATATATATATATATATATATGTGTATATATATATGTGTATATATATGTATATATATACAGTATATATATATATGTATATATATATATATATATATATATATATATATATATATATATATATATATATATATAGTGTGTGTGTGTGTGTGTGTTCGTGTGTATAAGCAAATACCCAGGTAACGCGAGTATAAACGTGGCAGTAATTGGCACTGACCACTCAATTATGTACTTACACAAATACACACACACACACACACATATATATATATATATATATATATATATATGTATATATATATATATATATATATATATATATATATATATGTATATATATATATATATATATATATATGAATTATACAAATAATTACTGCAGACATATTGAAATTTTGCACACACATAAACGAGCAAAAGATATGTCAAACCTATTTTAATAATAATAATAATAATAATAATAATAATAATAATAATAATAATAATCAAATTCCAGAGACAGCAGCCATAGAGAAACATTGTCTTCAATGAGCTCCAACACAAAATGCTTCTCCTGTGTCAACTTCGTAGGCGGAGGTAATAATAACAATAAAGGGTATAAACATTGGCACGTGGAATTTTAAAAATTTGACGCCTAAAGATTAAAAAACGCGTCAAAATTTTGCGTAAAAATTTTGACGTCTAACTTTGATACAAAATTTTGATGCATAATTGCCCACACACGTTTAGGCGTTTTTCCCATCAAAATTTCAGTATCGTCAAAATCTTCGACATGGATGCATCAGTGGCCATAGCACTAGTGATGGCATTGGACTTTGATAAACCTCCTGGTACACGTCGGAAATGGTCAAAAGACTAAAAAGTTTGATCAAAAATTTTGACAGGAGCCCACACACGCATCAAAAATTTGACGACTGTCAAAATTTTGACGACTCGTCAAAAAATATCAAACAGATTTGATGAATCAATTTTGCTTCAAATATTTTTTTGACATCAAAACGTCCTACACACACTCAAATTTTGCATCAAAAAATTTGGATAAAAAATATTTGATGCAAATTTTGACGCTTTTTTTGAACGTGTATGGGCCCCTTGAGCCTCGGATGGGTGGATGTTTTGAATTTGAGCAATGGTGTTCAGTGCAAGGGCGGGCAGGCCATTCAGCACCGTATTGCAAAGGGGACGAATCTTGCAATTTCACTATGGAGTTGAAAATTATGAGATGTATAGGAAGATGGTTATAAATACGAAGAGAGAACGAAGGGGACATAAAAGGGCAGGCAAGAAGGTAAATTGCAAAGACCGTTTATGATTATTATTATTATTATTATTATTATTATTATTATTATTATTATTATTATTATTATTATTATTATCACCATAAATGAGGCAATATTTTCTTTTTAAAAACCCTATTATTATTATTATTATTATTATTATTATTATTATTATTATTATTATTATTATCATTATTATTATTACTATCATTATTATTATTATTATTATTATTATTATTATTATTATTATTATCATTATTATTATTATTACTTGCTTAGCTACAACCCTAGTCGGAAAAGCAGGATGCCATAAGCCCAGGGGTTCCAACAGAGAATATAGCCCAGTGGAGAAAGGAAACAAGGAAAAATAAAATATTTTAAGAACAATAACATTAAAATAAATATTTCCTATATAAACTATAAAAACTTTAATAAAAAATAGGGAGAGAAATAAGAGAGAATAGTGTGCCCAATTGTACCCTCAAGCAAGAGAACACCAAGGATTTGCAATAAGAATGATCAGCACTAAACCTTTTATATGAGTCTTGCATTGCTATTTCAACAGAGATGCGATTAAAATCCGGCTTTTCTTCGCAGGCCACAAATATTAAAAACATCCCTACCCTGATTTTCCATTTACAAATGATCAAACAATGCATCACATTTTCACAAATCTGATAAAAAAAAATAGTTACAGATGGTTTTCGAATTATTGGAACCTAGATATATGTCAACTGTACGTTCTAGACTCTAGAGCCTTTAAATATACGGCCCCGAGACTATCCAATAAGCTCCCACGAGACATCCGAAAGACTGAAAATATTAAGGCTTTCAAGAGGAAACTGAAGACTTTCTTATTCTATGAGTGCTTCGATATTGACGATTTATCCATAAACGAGCAATATGCGGTGTGAAATATTTAATGCTTTCGAACGAACATCATAAAATGACTGTGGAGGTCCTGTAGAGAGTAAGGTTCCCCTGCTGTATAGGACCAGAAATATAGCCCTTGAAGTAAGTATAGGTCTAAATTTCTGGTTTCAGTGATCTGACGGACAATGGGACCAAAAATGTTGATAAAATCTAACATTCTTATGACATTCAACTTTACATACTTCATGTGAAGACTGTAGGTTGACTTCGCATACTGAAATCAGTCGACTTTACATACTGATATCAGCCCAAGTAAAGCTCCTTGAGGCTGACTTTATTATTTAAATGGTAAAAGGCCGCTCATGAATGGCAGAGGCAAGGGACAGTGACATTGCCCTAGCAATCAGGACAATGCCCTAGAGACTGATCATATTTTATACGTTCAGCGCCCAAGCCTCCTCTCCATTCAAGCTAGGACCAGGGAGGGACAGGCAGTGGCTGCTGTTGACTCAGCAGATAGATCTATAGGCTCCTCCAAACCCCCCAACCTTAGCTCACAAGGATGGTAAGGTTGCAGACACTAATGGCACTAACAAGTCTGAGCGGGACTCGAACCCCCGTCTGGCAAACACCAGATAGAGACGTTACCAATCAGGCCACAACAGTAAATATTTGACTTTTAGACATATAGTCATATAAGAGATGAAATAATTATCATCCTTTCTGTTGATTTTCTCTACCATGAAATTTAAGGTTATTCAATCGTTTGATTTTATAATCTGGTGTCTTTCGGTAAAAAAGAATATAAAATAAATATCCAAATATTATAAAAAAATATAATATCGTTTCGATTTTTTCAAGTTACTTTTATTCTTTAGAGTTGAAATGCACTGTAATTTGCAGGGGGCTGTAATAGCGGTCTGCAATGCATCTCTCTCTCTCTCTCTCTCTCTCTCTCTCTCTCTCTCTCTCTCTCTCTCTCTCTCTCTCTCTCTCAAAAGTGGAATATTATTAATGGTCACTACATTTTTATTTCTTCTTCTACATAAGGATGAGGTTGCAATATCCAAAACCTAGTCTCGTAAATAGCTCTCCGCAAGAAACATGGTAAACAGAGAAGTATATGGTAAATGGGTAGCATAGAGACGCTTCAATGAGGAAAATAAGTAAAATAAAATAATGTTCACCGTTTTGGACACATCCATTCTATGAGCTTTAAATAAAATGCTTGTGGCTCATCAGTGAAATATATAAAGTATGGTATTGGGTAACTCTTAATTTAAAAAAATTCAGTTCGTTTACAAAATACTCTTCCGCTTTAATAATTCATAACTATAAAATCCTCAGTCAACCCTTGCAAATGAAAATCAGCTAATCTTACAAACGTAATCTACTTCTGACCAAAATAAAAAAATGTCTTCTTAGTATTGAGGGCGACTGAGCATCAGCATTTGTCAGTGTGATCCAATGCACACTCAACAGAAGACGCACAAACAAATTAACACAAGAACACAGGGCGCAAGATTCCAAACAACTCTTCACAATACAAACAAAAACCGAAATAAATCGCCCGGCAGGTTTCCTACCCCCTTCTCGACGTCTTTGAACGCTGGAGATCTATTCTGGGCCTTTGAAAAGGTCCCTTCCACTCGGACGAGCAAGGAAAGGCATCTCAAGAAGATTTCGTGCCAGAGGTTTGATGGTTGTGAGTGATTCAAGTCCAGGCTGCTCTTGATCCGATTTCTTGACACGCATAACCTTTCATTGGATTTTCTAGCAGGAGGGGATACTAGTCGAAAAGCGTCCTTGATAACTATAATCATACCACTCCAGTTGTAGTATAACGATGAAAAAAATTAAATATGGATTTCTTATTATCATTATCATCACTGACAGCTAGGCAAATTAACCCGCTTTGAGAGATGCACAATTTCGCTTTATCTTTGTGACTTCTTGAATACATAGATGTGAAAACAAACTTGCCTGACTCAAATCAAATTGGCCAAAATCGACTAATTATACGACATAAATAATTTTATTTGATATATGGAATTTGGGTCACATAGCCTGACTCTGCGGCCTGGAACCCATTCAACATCGAAGTGAAAAGGGGGGGTGGGGGTAAACGGGGGGACTATGATTAAAATTTATAAAAAGTTGGACATCACGATGAATGAAAGGAAGCAAGAACAGAGGTTAAGTAAAAAGTAAAAACTTAGAAATGAATGCAAGCTGCTGCCAGTAATGCCTACAAGGTCCACTGAACAGAAATATGTCAAACCGTGGCCTTGGACCTTTGACAAGAATCGGCATTTTGTCTTCGGTGTTTTGGAACTAGATTAACAGTTTGTATGACAACTCAGAATATATTTTATATTCTTGCTTTCCAGATCCTCTTACGACGATAGTTTACGCGGAGATGAAAGGGTCAGCATCACTACATCCTAATCTCCTCCTACGCCTATTGACGCAAAAGAGCCTCAGTTAGATTTCACAAGTGGTAGCACTTCTGCCCGAAGGGGTCAAGTGTTTATAAAGCATAATGCTAAAAAAAATCATTACTAAAATTCTTATAGATTAACACATTAACCTAAATCATCACCAATTCTGGAGATAATAACATTCTTATTTATATCTATATTTTTACGCACCAAGTCTGATTAGTTTCGCATTGTTCGTCTTTTACTTTCTTTGCATAAAAAAACTAGCTGTCTAAGACTACAGTGTTATAAAGTAGCAAAACTCCCAAGGCACTTTGTGTACCTTATCAACTATATGTAAAAAGTAGCTCAGTAGCGAATAAGATTCTTTGCTAAAAGTATATAGATGTATTCAGTATCCCTATGTTAAAAAGTAGTTTCAGTTTCTAGTCAAAATCTAAAAGAACCTTTCAAAGTCTCCATTTAAGATTGAAATCGGTTTTAAAGCTAGATCTGATACGAGATTGAAAACAGCTGTCAATGTCTCCAATGTATGATTACAAGATCCTTTTAAAGTCTCTGATTCAAGATTAAAAGCAGCTATCAAAGTCTACGATATAAGATTAAAAAACAGCTATCAATGTCTCCAATATATGATTACAAGCTACTTTTAAAGTCTCTGATTCAAGATTAAAAGCAGCTATCAAAGTCTACGATATAAGATTAAAAAACAGCTATCAATGTCTCCAATATATGATTACAAGCTACTTTTAAAGTCTCTGATTCAAGATTAAAAGCAGCTATCAAAGTCTACGATATAAGATTAAAAAACAGCTATCAATGTCTCCAATATATGATTACAAGCTACTTTTAAAGTCTCTGATTCAAGATTAAAAGCAGCTATCAAAGTTTCCGATATAAGAATAAAAAACAGCTATCAATGTCTCCAATATATGATTACAAGCTACTTTTAAAGTATCTGATTCAATATTAAAAGCAGCATTCGAAGTCTACGATATAAGACTGAAAGCAGCCTTCAAAGTCTGATTCAAGATTAAAAAGTTATCAAAGTCACCAATATAAGAGTAAAAGCGACTTTTAAAAGTCTGATTCAGGATTAAAAGCAGCTATCAAAGTCTTCGATACAAGATTACAAACCACTGTTAAAAGTCTGATTCAGGATTAAAAGCAGCTATCAAAATATACGATATAAGATTACAAACTACTTTTAAAGTCTGATTCAGGATTAAAAGCAGCTATCAAAGTCTTCGATACAAGATTACAAACCACTGTTAAAAGTCTGATTCAGGATTAAAAGCAGCTATCAAAATATACGATATAAGATTACAAACTACTTTTAAAGTCTGATTCAGGATTAAAAGCAGCTATCAAAGTCTTCGATACAAGATTACAAACCACTGTTAAAAGTCTGATTCAGGATTAAAAGCAGCTATCAAAATATACGATATAAGATTACAAACTACTTTTAAAGTCTGATTCAGGATTAAAAGCAGCTATCAAAGTCTTCGATACAAGATTACAAACCACTGTTAAAAGTCTGATTCAGGATTAAAAGCAGCTATCAAAATATACGATATAAGATTACAAACTACTTTTAAAGTCTGATTCAGGATTAAAAGCAGCTATCAAAGTCTTCGATATAAGATTACAAACTACTGTTAAAAGTCTGATTCAGGATTAAAAGCAGCTATCAAAGTCTACGATATAAGAATAAAAGCAGCCTTCAAAGTTTCAGATATTAGATTAAAATGATTATACTTCAAAATCTCCGATATAAAAGTCTCTAATATAAGATTAAAAGCAGATTTTAAAGTCACTAATTTAATATTAACAGCAGCTTTCAAAGTCTCTGATTTACGATTGAAAGGGGTTATCAAAATCGACGATATAAGATTAAAAGCAGTTTTAAAGTCTTCGATGCAAGATTAAAAGCAGCTTTTGTTTCCTTTCCTCGCTGGGCTATTTTCCCTGTTGGAGCCCATAGGCTTATAGCATCCTGCTTTTCCAAGTAGGGTTGTAGCTTAGCAAGTAATAATAATAATAATAATAATAATAATAATAATAATGCCTCTGTTATTAGCATAAAATTAGCTTTCAAAGTTTCTGATCCGAGATTAAAAGTAGCTTTTATAGCAAACGATATGATAAGGAAGTAACTTTCAAAGTCACCAATGAAAGTTAAAACGCAGTTATCAAAATCTCCATTACAAAATACAAAAATTACTTTCAAAGTTTCTGGTCTAAAATTAAAAACACTTTCAAAGACTCCGATATAAGAATAAAACAATAATTTAAATAAGAAATGTTTAAGTTGTTCATAGAGGAACAAAACGTAACACCTCCAAGACATCCTGTCCTGCTCTTCAAAACGAAAACAACAACAACAACAACAACAACAACAACAAGCGTAATCTTCAAACTAGATTCTCTATTCTTGAATAAGAATTTCTGGGGTCATTCAGTAAATATGAAACAAAATTCAAAATTGCAAAATTGCGCTAGACATGTTATAGCTCCCCAGTAAGAGCAACATAGTTAATCTATTATCGTCGAATAAGATTTACATTTATGAAAACATGAATTGCAATGTTCAATCCTTCACTTTTCTGGTACTTACTTGGTTTGACATCGTGAGCTCTTACCTAAGTTATGATATATTGAAGGACATGAATTATCAGTTTCAATTCAGCTTTTACTTTACTCGTTCTGTTTTTTTAACTATCTATGATTCACAAATCTTTAAATAACTATGGGTGTCTGAGATTCAATATGATTATAAATACGGGTGTGAGATTTAATATGATTATAAATACGTGTGTCTGAGATTCAATATGATTATAAATACGGGTGTGAGATTTAATATGATTATAAATACGTGTGTCTGAGATTCAATATGATTATAAATACGGGTGTCTGAGATTCAATATGATTATAAATAAGGGTGTGAGATTTAATATGATTATAAATACGTGTGTCTGAGATTCAATATGATTATAAATACGGGTGTCTGAGATTCAATATGATTATAAATATGGGTGCCTGAGATTCAGTATGATTACAAATACGTGTGTCTGAGATTCAATATGATTATAAATACGGGTGTAAGATTTAATATGATTATAAATACGTGTTTGAGAATCAATATGATTATAAATACCGGTGTGAGATTTAATATGATTATAAATACGTGTGCCTGAGATTCAATATGATTATAAATACGGGCGTCTGAGATCCAATATGATTATAAATACGTGTGCCTGAGATTCAATATGATTATAAATACGGGTGTCTGAGATCCAATATGATTATAAATATGGGTGTCTGAGATTCAATATGATTATAAATACGGGTTTCTGAGATTCAATATGATTATAAATACGGGTTTCTGAGATTCAATGTGACTATAAATATGGGTCTTAGATTCAATATTATTATAAATACGTGTCTGAGATTCAGTATGATTATAAATACGTGTCTGAGATTCAATATGATCATAAATACGTGTCTGAGATTCATTATGATTATAAATACGTGTCTGAGATTCAGTATGATTATAAATACGTGTCTGAGATTCAGTATGATTATAAATACGTGTCTGAGATTCAGTATGATTATAAATACTTGTGTCACTGATATTCAATATCATTATAAATACGGGTGTCTGAGATTCAATATGATTATAAATACGGGTGTTTGAGATTCAATGTGACTATAAATATGGGTCTTAGATTCAATATTATTATAAATACGTGTCTGAGATTCAGTATGATTATAAATACGTGTCTGAGATTCAATATGATCATAAATACGTGTCTGAGATTCAGTATGATTATAAATACATGTCTGAGATTCAATATGATTATAAATACGTGTCTGAGATTCAGTATGATTATAAATACGTGTCTGAGATTCAGTATGATTATAAATATGTGTCTGAGATTCAATATGATTATAAATACGTGTCTGAGATTCAATATGATTATAAATACTTGTGTCACTGATATTCAATATCATTATAAATATGGGTGTCTGAGATTCAATATGATTATAAATACGTGTGTCTGAGATTCAATATGATTATAAATATGGGTGTTTGAGATTCAATGTGACTATAAATACGGGTCTTAGATTCAATATTATTATAAATACGTGTCTGAGATTCAGTATGATTATAAATACGTGTCTGAGATTCAGTATGATTATAAATACGTGTATCTGAGATTCAATATGATTATAAATACGGGTGTCTGAGATTCAATATGATCATAAATACGGGTGTCTGAGATTCAATATGATCATAAATACGGGTGTCCGAGATTCAATATGATTATAAATACTTGTGTCACTGATATTCAATATCATTATAAATACGGGTGTCTGAGATTCAATATGATTATAAATACGTGTGTCTGAGATTCAATATGATTATAAATATGGGTGTTTGAGATTTAATGTGACTATAAATACGGGTCTTAGATTCAATATTATTATAAATACGTGTCTGAGATTCAGTATGATTATAATTACGTGTCTGAGATTCAGTATGATTATAAATACGTGTATCTGAGATTCAATATGATTATAAATACGGGTGTCTGAGATTCAATATGATCATAAATACGGGTGCCTGAGATTCAATATGATCATAAATACGGGTGTCTGAGATTCAATATGATTATAAATACTTGTGTCACTGAGAGTCAATATCATTATAAATACTGTTGTCTGAGATTCAATATGATTATAAATACGTGTGTCTGAGATTCAATATTATTATAAATATAACAGAGGTATACAAACGTCTGAAATAAGGGCAATATATCTCACACAATATGGCCAGGGCACCAGCTACCCGTTGTGATACTGCCGCTGGAGAGTTCTGTGGTCCTTTGACTGGCCAGACAGTACTGCATTGGATCCTTCTCTCTAGTTACGGTTCACTTTCCCTTTGCCTACACATACACCGAATAGTATGGTCTATTCTTTACAGATTCTCCTCTGTCCTCATACACCTGACAACACTGAGATTACCAAACAATTCTTCGTCTCCCAAGGGGTTAACTACTGCACTGTAATTGTTCAGTGGCTACTTTTCTCTTGGTAAGGGTAAAAGAGACTCTTTGACTATGGTAAGCAGCTCTTCTAGGAGAAGGACACTCCAAAATCAAACCATTGTTCTCTAGTCTTGGGTAGTGCAATAGCCTCAGTACCATGGTCTTCCACTGTCTTGGGTCAGAGTTCTCTTGCTTGAGGGTACACTCGGGCACACTATTCTATCTCGTTTTTCTTCCTCTTGTTTTGTTAAAGTTTTTATAGTTTAAATAGGAAATATCTATTTAAATGCCATTGTTCTTAAAATATATTATTTTTCCTTGTTTCCTTTCCTCACAGAGCTATTTTCCCTGTTGGGGCCTCTGGGCTTATAGCATCTTGCTTTTCCAACTAGGGTTGTAGCTTAGCAAGTAATAATAATAATAATAATAATAATAATAATAATAATAATAATAATAATAATACAGGCACTCTGCCATATGTTTTTGAAAAGCAGATATAAAGGTTAAAAAAGAAAAAAAAAAAAAAGACATTAACCTCGGAAGACGTGAAAGCTTCACTAAAAAGAGGAGAGATAAATAAGGTATTTAAGTAATATTTTCTTACTAAGAAGCAATGGACTGGTTTCATTAAATTCTCGTCTATTCAAAGTCTTACAATTTACATTCGAGTCTGAGCTATTGGCATAATATAAAAGTAAAAAACATTAATTTCATCACAATCATTCTTTATGATTTCTCATTTTATGTTTTATATATGGCATATATATATACGCACACACACACACACACACACATATATATATATATATATATATATATATATATATATATATATATATATATATATATATATATATATATATATATGTATATATGTATATATATTTGAACATTCTTACTAATCTTAAGGCATTTTATAGTCTTTATCCATTACTTTACATAGTTTATTTATTACCTTATTTTTGCTCCTCACTGGGCTATTTTTCCTTGTTGGACCTCTTGGGCTTCAAATATCCTGCTTTCCAACTATGGTTTTTAGTTCAAGTTAGTAATATTAATAATATAGAACTAAACAAAATTTGCTTGTGGGATACTTTTCCACATAACATAAAGAAAATGATAGTATAAAAAAAGTAAGTATCATTAGAAATTAGTACTATAAAATAAGTATCATTAGAAATTAGTACTATAAAAAAGTAAGTATCATTAGAAATTAGTGCTATAAAAAAAAGTAAGTATCATTAGAAATTAGTACTATAAAAAAAGTAAGTATCATTAGAAATTAGTACTATAAAAAAAGTAAGTATCATTAGAAATTAGTACTATAAAAAAGGTAAGTATCGTTAGAAATTAGTACTATAAAAAAAGGTAAGTATCGTTAGAAATTAGTGCGGAAGAGGGGCAACAACCACCTAAAAGTCCTGGAGAAGCGATTAAGTACCACTTTTCACTGGTTTGCAATGGGGACAACACCCTTCTCACCGACTTAAAAAAGGAGCAAAACAACATTACATAATCCCATTAACTAATATAATGTGATCCTTGTATATAATTCCTTTTTCAAATAACAAAAGAAAAAAAGGAATAATGAGGAAAGAGAGAAAGTTGGAACTCCATTCAGCAAAAGCCAAAAGACATGCCATTTGGGGAAAGAAATATTAATGGTAATTTTTTTTTTTAATTCTGAAAAAAAAAAAACGGAGGCAAAAAGAGAATTCCAAAAATTAGCAATATAAGGAAAGCCTTGTGGGGATGAGTCATTTTTCCCAGTATGATTATTTTAAAAAAGCCATTTTATATTCAGAAAATAAAAGTTCAAAAAGTGAAAAATATATTATATAAGAGCATACAATTAATGGAAAACAGCCCAGGGTTACCCCTGGAAACTGTATCTACACAACATAATCAAATCTTTGTAAGGACAACGCTTCATTTTGAAGAAATTATCCTATGATTCTCGAACGAGTTCCTTAAATACTCAGTCCCTCATACGCAAAAGCATTTCAAAATTCGATAGACTACTCTGGCACTTGTTACAGAGGTCATGAGTTTGAAGTAATCAGTCACAAGAAGGCCAAAGAAGTCTGCAGAAAAGTCTTCATGAAAACATGTGAGAGTGTTATAACAAGAAAAACTTGTTAGACAACATAGGAATATTTTATCATTGAATTATAAAAAAGGATATAATAAATTTTTAATTTGCAAATTTGACTGAAGGACAATATTTAATAAAAGATAAGCAATTCCACAATTATCATTATTATTGTTATTTTCGTTTTTGTTGTTGTTGTTGTTGTTTTTATCATTATTATTATCATTACTTGCTAGGCTACAAACCTAGTTGGAAAAGAAAGATGCTGTAAGCCAAGGGGCCCCAACAGGACAAATACCCTAGTGAGGAAAGAAAGTAAATAAACTACA
>NC_090748.1:88780893-88783393 GCF_036898095.1 Palaemon carinicauda | reverse complement strand
AGAGTGTGTTACAAGGATTTTGGATGTCTCAAAGACTTTTTTAGCCCATCCGCGGAGACTCCATTTGCTCTTTGGTAGAGCGAATTAAGTTTGTTATGAGATTTTATGATTTTGTCAAACTTATTCTTGAGAGAGAGAGAGAGAGAGAGAGAGAGAGAGAGAGAGAGAGAGAGAGAGAGAGAGAGAGAGAGAGAGAGAGACCATGAAATTCGGAATAAGGTTACGCCAAAAAAGCTCAACGGGGAACACTGGAGAAAAGCGACCAAAACAGAGCCGAGTTAAGGGAATGTCTTCACGGGGAAAATTCACCTGTATTGTCCATAATTACCTGAGCTAGAGGCATGGGG
Organism: Palaemon carinicauda; assembly: GCF_036898095.1. Lineage (NCBI taxonomy): Eukaryota > Metazoa > Arthropoda > Malacostraca > Decapoda > Palaemonidae > Palaemon > Palaemon carinicauda. The sequence goes on along the minus strand of NC_090748.1, from coordinate 88,783,046 downwards.
AATACTAGAAAAGAGCTGCCATAAGGTCGAGAATCGTTAAGATAAGAGAAGGAAAGACGACTTTATGGTCATCTGTAATATCCCGATTAAAGGCATGCCTCTGTTTATTGCTCTTTTGTGTACCGCTCTGACAAGAAGTCTGTATGTACTGTACATCATTCGAATCCTTAATGGACTGCTTTTGAATGCTAATGATAATGACATATACTAATGATCCATTAAGGTACTTAAGTACTCCAGGATATAATTTCTCACAACGGCGTTGCTAAGAACAAGCTAAACTTTCGACGTAAAGTCTAAGGAAGCACTGGCGAACAAGGGTTCGTTACTGATTCACCTGTGCAAAGAATGGATGCGGCGTTAACTAATTCTTGTTTCATTTTAAAGCCATCAATTTGAGGGAAAATAGTCAAATACTCGACACGCCGTTTCTGCCTGCTTCTACATTTCGTTGATATATACTCTGGTGCAACACCTTTTCACGAAAAGAAGAACAAGTCTTGTCTAATATATCGAAATAAGTTTAATTCTCCTGATTCTTCAAATGGAAACAAATATCATTACCATCATTTACACTATTATTGCAGTTATCAGTTATTTCTCTACTTGTTAATATCTCATTTAAAAGTTTAAAGGCCGCTCATGAATGGCATAGACAAGGGACTGTGACAATGCCCTAACTAGCAGGACAACGCCATAGAGAGTAACCATATATACATATGATTCACTCAAGATAGGACCAGGGAGGGCCAGGTAATGGCTGCTGATGAGTCAGTAGATAGATTTATAGGCTCCCCCAAACGCTCCACCTAAGCTTATCTCTCGACAAGGATGGTGAGATTGCAGACACTACAGGAAACTATCGAGCCTGAGTGGGACTCCAACTCCAGTCATGCAGACCACCAGGCTGGGACGTTTCCAATAAGTCACCCATTCTTGTAATTAACCTATAAGAAAATACCACACTTTCTATCTAGTTTCTCTTCTGCTTGTTTTGTTAAAGTTTTTTATAGTTTAAATAGGAAATATTTATTTTAATATTGTAACTATTCTTAAAATATTTCATTTTTCCTTATTTCCTTTCCTCACTGGGCTATTTTCCCTGTTAGGGCCCCTGGGCTTATAGCATCCTGCTTTTTCAACTAGGGTTGTAGCTTAGCATTTAATGATAATAATAATAATAATAATAATAATAATAATAATAATAGCAAGAGCAACCATAAATGCCTGCGTTTCTCAGGTGAGGTCAAAGCTGAAGCGAAGGACTTCATGGTATGATATTGAATATTTTACCTGTAATTGATATAGCTACTTTTTTTATTTCATAAATCTTTTAGATTAAGATTATCAAGGCCTCTGATGATGTGGTGTAAAGGTCGTTCATGATGGGCAGAGGCAAGAGACTGTGACAAAGCATTACAAACTGACCATATATACATATGATCAGCGTCCATTCCCCTTCTTCCCCCAAGGACCAAGGAGGGTCAGGCAATGACTGCTGATGACTCAGCAGGTGGACCTATAGGCTGACACCTGTCTCCTTAGCTCACAAGGATAATGAAGTTGCAGAGACTACGAGAAACTATCAAGGTTAAGCGGGTCTCGAACCCTCGTCCAGCATATCGCTAGGCAAGGGCAATTTCAATCACAGTTCGTCTTAATCCGGGACTTTGAATTGAATGCGAAAATTCTACTGGTTCCGGAAAACTACAATAATAATGAAAAAGTGATTTCGTCTTTTGATAGCGTCAACGGCGTCTATTTGCCATAAGTGCAAACTAAAATAAAATTATTTAATTCTTCCTTCTGTTTCTTGATATATATTTCATGTTGACGGTATGTTGATTTATCGTGATTTTCAATCACACATACTGATATGGTATATACATTTACATATAATATATGTATAACATATACACATAAAAATGCACACGCACACACACACACATATATATATACATATATATACTGTACATACATACATCTCCCCTATATAATATACAGCAAGTGTCTGGCTACATATATTAAACTCTCCCCATCCCTGGTGTAGGAGGAGAGAAAAAGTAGTCATATACCTGATGAAAGGGGCTGCATGTGCGTGTGTGTGTGTGCATATGAATCTAAATATTTAACTGTCATTTTTGGTGTCTTGT
>NC_090748.1:88778955-88780393 GCF_036898095.1 Palaemon carinicauda | reverse complement strand
GCTCTGATTCTTCACATGGAAATATAAATTGTATTTTCCGAAATGGGAAACGGAAAGCTCAACAGTAGGAATATTTGAAGAATGTTCATAGTAACCAAAATCTCGTTAAAAAGAACTGGAACTTAGAATATTCCCCGGAAAGATTCACTCTTAAGAAATATTGCAGGATGTATGCTGTGCAAACAACGTTCCGCTCATTCAATTTTAAGAGAGAGAGAGAGAGGAGAGAGAGGAGAGAGAGAGATGAGAGAGAGAGAGAGGAGAGAGAGAGAGAGAGAGAGAGAGAGGGGGGGTATTTATATATTCAGGTATGCTAATCAGATTTTTATGATTTAATGTGGGTAGGATGAGTGTAAGAAATTTGTCTGATTTTTCGTTTCCGAATCAAGCACGAGAGAGAGAGAGAGAGAGAGAGAGAGAGAGAGAGGAGAGAGAGGAGAGAGAGAGAGAGAGAGGTGTTTGTATAGTCCTCTTACATATATTTATTATCAATATTCTTAAAAATTAGCCATTTCATCCTTGCATAATAGGAACATCGACAATGTCCTCAAGTTTCAGTTATATTTTTAAGTATCGTGAGCTCTCGTTGAAAAATAAATGCCATTATATTTAAAGATGAGAGAAACTCTGTCGTGTGGAAGTCCCTAATTAAATTAGGATTACACGCCAGTTTTGCCTTGTCAGACGTGATGTCATAGTTGATCTTCTTTGTCAAGTGAATATGAAAAAATAATGGAGAAGAAAATAAACTTGACGTGAAACGCATTTCTCAGGTTCGTTGCATGTGAAAATGTATGTATATGGACACAAGCTCGTGCGTTTACACACACACACACACCTACCTACAGTACACACACACACACACACTCACATACAGTACACACACATTTATATATATATATATATATATATATATATATATATATATATATATATATATATATATATATGGTATCAATTTTATTGTTACTGAGCTTTTTACATTAATTATCCATTACTTCTCCTTTAGTTTATTTATTTATTCATTTCTTTTCCTCACTGGGCTATTTTCCCCTGCTGGAGCCCTTCGGCTTGTAGTATCCTGCTTTTCCAACTAGGATTGTAGTTTAGCTACTAATAATGTATATATATATATATATATATATATATATATATATATATATATATATACATATATATATATATATATATATATACACACACACCCACACTAAAGATTTACAAATATAATAATGATTAATCTCTTTATAACTCCTTATTTAAAAATAACTTGGAATAATCAGGTTATTTGAACGTCCTATCGACGAAGCTAGACGTTGGTTGTTATAAAATTTAATCTTTTCCTCATTGGGCTATTTTCCCTATTCTAGCCGTTGATCTTGTAGTATCTTGCTTTTCCAGTTAGGGTTGTACTTTAGTTAATAATAATAATAATAAT
>NC_090748.1:88771455-88773955 GCF_036898095.1 Palaemon carinicauda | reverse complement strand
ATGTCTGTCATAAATGCATGCGATAAACTTTTATGATGGATGATAACTGCAAATGTTTAAGATTACATGAACATTTTATATACACTTTCATACAAAGTCTTTTAATTTCAAACTATCATGGACAAGTTTGTAATATTTTTGTCACTTGAAGGATCGCTTATGAAGAGAAGTTTTAAAAGAAACAATAATTATAGCCATTATTCTTTTAATATATATTATAAACCTTCTACATACCATTTTACATTCATGTAATAGAAATCATTAGTGAACGCTTTTTTCATTGATTATATTCTCATGCGATCAATTTTTTTATTAATTGTCAATTTCTAAGGTTTTTATCTTTTCTCCCACTTAAATTTTACTAGGAATATTCAATTTCCTCCAAGATTGCACTCCTGCAAAGCCACCTCCTCGAATAAGTCTCCTAATCATCCTCGGTAGCGTAAGACATGGCTCTGCAATGTTTGTTTGTGCAAATGTTTGTCCTAGCGATCACAGGCAGCGATAAAAGCGCTATAGAACGCGTCGACAGCCTATCATGGCTGGTAAATAGCTTCGCATTGGTCCCACGTCGTTCCTCAACTGCAGTGCTTCCATTAGGGAAGGCAAACCAATTTACGTTCGGTTTCTGGTTAAAGCCAACAGAAGGTTTCCGATGTTATTGTGATAGCGCCTAATGGAATGCGGCTGCCGTCAATCCATTGCATATTATAGTGGGAGATGCATAGTTTGCGATAACGTATTTAACCGGTTCATACACTTACATGATGTTTGATATTATGCAAAATGTAGGTGTGGGATTATTTTTTCAGATCTTTTGATCTTGTTTTTATTTTTTGTTTATTGTGAGGGACTTTCATGTACTTTTTTCGTTTTTAATTTGTTCATTCGCTTCTTTCTTTTCCTACCATTTTTCTTGTATTCCAATGTGTCTTGTCATATTTACCACGTAAGAAGTCGCGTAAAATATCAGGTGACTGTTTATTCATTATTTTCGTTGAGTCATTAATCAAGGACAAGTGAAATGCCGAGGTTTTAAAGGTTGCTGATAAGGGACGGAGACTGATTACATATGGTTAGTGCTACTGCATTAGACATGTGTTTAACAATTTCCCAGAATGTGTCCCTTTGTGAATTGGTATACATTATATGTATATGTAAATGAACGGCGACTGGTGGGATGATTAACACGTGAGTTCCAGTGGTTTGATGGAATTAATTGATTCATATGGATATTGGGAGGAGAGTGATGGAAACGGGGGTACAGGAAACGAGAAGGAGAGGGAGACCAAAGCGAAGGTGGGTGGACTGTATGAAGCATGACCTTCGATCAAAGGATTAACCGGTGATGAGATGTGGGACAGAGGTAGATGGAGAAAGCTGACCAGAAACATCGACCCCACATAGAAGTGGGAAAAGATGTAGACAAAGAAGAAGAAGAAGATATATGTGCACACATATATGTATACAAATACACACACACACATGAGAATGTGGCAGAGATGAGAATGTTGAGATGGATGTGTGGGGTGACAAGAAGAGATAGGATACGGAATGAAGTAATTAGGAGTACCACAGGAGTTAGAAAACTATCAGATAATATCCAAGAAAGTAGACTGAGGTGGTACGGTCATGTCAGGAGAAGAGATGAACAGTATATTGGGATTAGAGTGATGGAAATGGAGGTACAGGGAACGAAAAGGAGAGGGAGACCAAAGCGAAGGTGGGTGGACTCTATCAAGGATGACCTTCGATCAAAGGGATTAACCGGTGATGAGGTGTGGGACAGAGGTAGATGGAGAAAGCTGACCAGAAACATCGACCCCACAAAGAAGTGGGAAAAGATGTAGACAAAGAAGAAGAAGATTGATTCTTATGGATGAATACTCATATGCGTCAAGTGCTTCGATTTGTAGCTGTAGAGGATTCATCAGTAGCGGATTGTGTATTAGTTAAGATACATTTTTCTATCTGTTTTCCCATTTCCTTTCCTCACTGGGTTATTTTCCCCGGTGGAGCCTTTGGGCTTATAGCATCTTGCTTTTCCAACGAGGGTTGTAGCTTGACTAATAATGATAATCATCATCGTCATCCTCCTCATCATCATCATCATCATAATACAGGGAGTGCATTAGAAAAATAATGATTTATAGGTGTGCGTATGTTGAAAAACGGAAAGGAAATATGACAACACCTATGTATAGGTGTATTGAGATGTATGAATATACAGACTTCTGATAATGAATAGGATGTATGAATAAATCAACGAAAATGTGTAGGGTGAACAGAGGTTTTATTGACCAAGGTTAATTGGAATGCCTAAATATACTTATGCATATAGCTGTGTAAAATAAGAACGATCCATAGATTTGCATTTAAAAAGGGCAGATGCATAGAGAAGGAATTCACGCTAGTGCCCTGAGACTTCCTACACACGACAGAAAAAGCTTCCATGATTAACGGCTGTTGTTTGGAAAATGGAAAACATGAATAGAAAACT
>NC_090748.1:88758955-88766455 GCF_036898095.1 Palaemon carinicauda | reverse complement strand
CTTGCAAATATACACGGTCAACATTTGCTTCTCCTATGTTGAAACTCATAAATAGTGTCCTAAGCAAACACGTTAATCGACTTTTCATTATGGATCTACAGAGATTATCTTGAACGGTGCGATTCTACTTTAGTTACTACTTTTATTAATATCATATTTTTTTTCACCAAAAATATAATGGAAATATAACACATATCCGTTTATATAAAAGAGAGGATGTTAACATTTTTGACAGAGTTCTAGCAATCATGTATAATAAAAGAAAAACTTGAATTCAGAAAAAAAGAGCTAGGTCAAATAATTTGGTTTCTGGCTGAATTAAACTTGATTATATATGATTATTTTATATATAATTTTCTATTGTGGATGCAATTATAGAGAAGACACTTTTAATGACACATTTTTTTTTTTATCTAGGGTAATATATTTTTCATTATAAAATGAATGAAAATGTGCCCTCATTTAGTGATATTTCCTATTTCATTTTGTAATGAACATTTATGTATGTTTGTTTTTAGTTTTTTACCAATATTGTCATTTTTCCCGCTTTTTATGGCTTTCTGTTACGGTTTCATGATTAGTTGATAATGATGCGATATACTTTAAGTTTTTCATCAAACGTGTCTTATGATATCAGAGTCTGCAATCTCTTTGAATACATATAGTTTGCTTTGAAATTTTTGTCTTCATTATCAAATACTGATTTTGATAATATAAATAATAACTATGATTATAAGTAATACTGCTAACTCAATTGTTTTATTATTATTTTTATTATTATTATTATTACTACTACTACTACTACTACTACTACTACTACTACTACTACTAGTCAAAAATGTCGACTAAATCTGTAAATAAATATGCACACACACTCAACCCCCTCACTCAGGTATAATTACTGCCACCCCTCTTACCCGAGGAACGGGGAGTGTAACCGGAAAGATATATATATATATATATATATATATATATATATATATATATATATATATATATATATATATATGTGTATATATATATATATATATATATATATATATATATATATATATATATATATATATATATATATATATATATATATACATATGGCCATTATGTAGGGGAGATTATTTTTGTTGTTGTTGTTGCTGCTGTTATTACTCACAACAAATTAATCAAAATAGAGGATATCCGTGTTATGTCGCATAAAATCCTAATAATAGTGAATAATGAATCCATATTTTCATTCTGGTGCAATAATGCAACACCAGCCTGCATTTTACTGCCTCTTATTTCAAAGTCCCCCAAATGAAATTAAAGCTTTAAGCATAAAAAAATATTATTTCCCTTTGGACATGATTTTATTTATCAGTACGTTGTCATACGAGTGACATTGTATAATGTAGAATTTATGTTTCTTGTAAAGAATACACCTGTTCTAAATTGATTAATGTGATATATTTATATTTGCATGTAGATAGATAGATTAATTATATATTTACATATATCTATCTATCCATCTATCTATCTATCTATATATATATATATATATATATATATATATATATATATATATATATATATATATATATATATCATATAGTTAGATGAATACGATCAGATGTTGAAAATAAATGGGAATGCTATGTGCTGGCTGAAACGCCCATATATATCATTATATATACACACACACACACATATATATATATATATATATATATATGTGTGTGTGTGTATATATATATATGTATGTGTGTGTGAGTGTGTGCGTTTGTGTATGTATATATATATATATATATATATATATGTGTGTGTGTGTGTGTGTGTTTGTGTGAGTGTGTGTATGTGTTTGTTATATATACGATCATGTCAGGCTGTAAGTTAATATTTGATTTTGGCTCTACTTCTCCCACTTCTAATTGTATTTGTTGATTGTATTTCACATTTATTTACTTATTCAGAATCATGTGATGGTGTAAATCTTAACCTGTAATTTACCCATTTCTACATTAGCCTATTAATATTATTATCATAGTATAGGATACGAATAAGAGGTGGAAGTTTAAGCAAATTAATCTTAATATGATAATTGTATCCATATATAAATGAAATGACGTTTCCCATAGCAATCTGTTATGTTCTTATTCCGCTAACATGAAAAGTTATTCATTGCCAAGCTCGCACAAGAAACCTATCCATGAGGGAAAGTCCCCCTGAAAATTACTGTAGTTATCCCCGTAACGACCCTAATCACCAGCGAGAGCCAATTCACGTGGATTACATAATAATGCTTCATTAGACAATTAGATTGGTAATTAGATATACAATATGGCCACTCAGTCCTAATGGCGACTCGTGGTTTATTTACCGAATACATTTTCTTTTTCTTTATGGGACACCCGGCTGGGAGGACAATTTATTGTCCTTTTGTTCGCATCTCGTTGTTATCCAGTTCTACTCCCAACTGATAAGGACTTTAGCTAGTTTCAGTAATGGTCAAGGATACTTTTGTCAGAAGTTCGTTCTGACACAATGCAGTATTTCTTAACTTTTTAAAAGAGATCTGTTTATTATTAATATTTTTTTCATAGTCTATAGACACCGGTGGTTTATAGTGTGGGGTTCTGAGTTGCATCCAGCTTCCATAGTAATCTTTTATTTTCCTCGTTATATGTGCTTTTTCAAAATAGCTCGATCTTCTGCACAATTCCTGGGGCTATATCGGTTCCTACCTTTTCTTGATTCCTTTTCAATGACTTGGGTATGGTCCCTAGTGGTCCCGTGATTATTGGCAACAATTCTACATGCTTATTTCATAGCCTTCTCAATTAAATTCGTAAGTCCTGATACTTTTCTATTTTTCTGGTCCCTTATCTTCCTTGGATCTTTCAGATGCTTAGTTACTGTTGGCTGTACAGGAATATCTTCCGCTCCTGAGTCCCACAGTACAGCGACTTCTATGAGTTATACTTTTTTTCTTTGTGTTGTTATTATTATTATTATTATTATTATTATTATTATTATTATTATTATTATTATTATTATTATTATTATTATTGATCAGAATCAGCACACAATATCTTGTGTAATATCGGTAAATTTCTGCCTCATGTTGGGTTCGAACCTAAGCTATACTCTCCAATTTAAAGGCACGGTAAAACACTGCTGTGCAAGACATTGGTCTTACTATGTGAATCCTGAAGTACAGTGGTACTTATATTCCCATCCCTTTTATGATCCCTCAGAGGATCATTGGTAGCTACCTGGCCTTTCATTTGTAGAGTTTAGTGTTGACCTCAGTGTGAATAAGAGATTTATTTCTATTGCACACGATATTGTGTGTTGATTTCCATCCTAATCACCAAGAAGTAGCAATTCGGATCAAATGTATCAATTAGGCCAGCTGGTGGGCCGGGAAATTTGGTCAAATTCGCTGGTATGTAAGATATAGGATTTTTGCCAGATAACTAATTGGGCATATACTGTAATTACTTATGTTGAGCCTTCGTTTGTTCCCCCTGGTGAGAAGATTGCTAGCTACCTTACCTTTCCTTTGAAAACTTAAAGGTTCTACCCTAAGGTTACGGGGAAATTTGTTATTATTATTATCATTATTATTATTTTAGCCAAGCTGTCAACTTAGATAAAAAGCAAAATGCTAAAGGCCCAAGGGCTCCAACAGGGAAAGCAGACCATAGCAGAAATGGAGTTAAGAATATATCATAAAAGTAAAAAAAATGTATTAAAAGTTATAACAATGTTAAACAAATAAATGCCAAAGTAACTATGCTTAAACAATAATACTACCAGTCAGATGTGAGTATTATTCCAATGATACGTAAAAACATCGGCAAAAAAGGGGATGTCAAATATTCTTCCCTGTACATAATGTAACCTCTTTTTCAGCAATTCATATTTAATTAGAAATTATGTAGGAGGGGCGCCTTTCGAGTCGCCAATGCAAATTTAAAGGATTTTATTAAGCGTTATTATTTAGTTTTATCCTAATTCTGATTAGCGCTTATCATCTTTTTTTTTTTTTTTTTTTTCAGGGATAGTTGATGATGATACGATACACAGTTATGTTTTGGTGGCCTATTAGATGACGTCCTTAACTGGTGATTGCCAGACTGGGGTTTGAGTCCCGTTCAAACTCGTTAGTTCCTTAGGTCTCTGCAACCTTACCATCCGTTTGAGCTTAGGATGTGGGTTTTGGGAAGCCTATAGGTTTATCTGCTGAGTCATCAGCAGCCATTGCCTAGCCCTCCCTGGTCCTAGCTTGGATGGAGAGGAGGCTTGGTCACTGATCAATATATAGTATATGGTCAGTCTCTAGGGCAGCGTCCTGTTTGATAGGGAAATGTCAATGTCCCTTGCCTGTGTCATTCATAGTGGCCTTAAAAGCCTTGAAGAAAGGTTGTTCATCAAACGTATAGTGTGGTAGCAAAGAGGCTGCAATCTCTTCAAATGATTTTGGGAGAATTTTTAAGACACGTGAAATGGCAAAGATGCAATGGGATGACTTCCTTTCGTACAATGGAAAATATCGTCTCAAAATATGTCCAAAATAAAGACACTAATGGCTAATATTTTTGTCAACTAAAATGATTTTATGCAAAAGGTGGAAAGGATGAAACTAATATATGCTATATAACTATTTATGTTTTATGTAGAATTTTTCGTAAAAATACAGTATTTCATTTGATGAAGAAGTGTTGAAAAATTGGTCTTTGCTCTTAGCACCCTAGAACTTGGCAGATTAATTTCTATTTTATTTCATCCAAGTATTGGCAGGTCAAGTAATTATCAAACATCTATTTAATATATAATGAGTCTTAGGAAATGTTTGTATGACAGTTCGTGTAGTCCATTCCTCCCACGTCTTTTACCCCCTTCGTTTTTACCAGTGTAATTAAAACCCCCCAAGAAAGGACCACCAGCTTTTAGGAATACCGAGGCCGAATCTTTTGTTTCTTTTCTTTTAACTTTTCTTTCTCCGAACCCTTTAATCCTCCCCTATGTGGCTATGGTCCCAACGCGTCTCCATTTATCTTCGCCGCAAAGAAAATAAAAAGAAAGTTTTTTGGTCCTTAAATGAAACTACGGAAGAGATTGAAGTTGCCGCAGTTGGAAGGGTGAAAATTAAGTTGAACATATCTCATTAAGGAGAAAGGATTTAAAATATTATTATCATATCTTTTCATGAAAATTTTTATTTATTGAATGAGACCTCTGCAGAATTACAAGCTTTACATAGTAATAATTAGTATATATGAATTACATATATATATATATATATATATATATATATATATATATATATATATACATACATACATACATACATACATACATACATATATGTATATACATACTCATTATTACTATGTATTGAATGGGAGCTCTTTAGAATTACGAGCTTTGCATCGTAATAATTAATATATATATATATATATATATATATATATATATATATATATATATATATATATATATATATATATATATATATATATATATATATATATATATATATACACAGTATATGTGTGTGTATGTGTGTGTCTCTTAACCTCGAAATCCTTTTGCCTCGGGAAGGAATTATATTCTTAGGGGAATCGTATCTATACTGATCATAATTCAGTTATAGGCTTAGTTTTAAAGTTTCAAAGACATCAAAACTCCATAGAGACTTTAATTTTCGATTTAGATAGATACATTTATCAAACTGATGGTCGAAATCAATAGATTAAGGTTATTAACACAACCTCAGTAATTGCTAGAACGTCCTTAGTATTTTTTAAGTACATTTCGGAGATTTCAAAATAAACTTTTGTAAATGAAAGTAGAATATGATTTTATTAGATAGATCTTAGTCATAATTAATCGTTACAAGTAATTGACAATGACTGCAAATATACATTTTCACAGGCTCTAGTCTATGATATTAAAGATGGATTTTTCAATATTATAGATCATAGACTATAACAATGTACCAACCGTGTTTCACACAATTGTACATAATTCCTTTTGTATATATTATGCTTGTATCTTCGCTCTTCCCTCGCACTAAAACGAACATGAAAATTCTTGTCTCCGGTTTTGCTCTGTAACATTGTCTGTCTCTCGAACATGTTATGTCTTGTTGCCTTGAGGTTTTGTATATAAAGGAGAGTGTTCCTTAATAAATAACTCAGTTGATTGAATCCTGCCTTTGAGTTCACAACCTTCTCTCGGCTCGTTACAACAACATGCATTTAAAGTAATGCACGGCAATGAATAAAGAATAAATCGTTAAGTAGTACAAACAAGGTTGACTTGAGTGAGAGTTTTGTCAGTGGGAATGACATGAAATAGCTCGCCTGTGTAGGCCTACCCGCATATTTAGACCTTGGGCCTACCCTACCTCGACTGAGATAGTACGCATCGCTCAATGCCATCAGTGGGCCATGTGGCCTAAATTTGATTCATTCAGTCATTCATAATCATATGGTTCCTATAATATTGACTTTGAAGTATCGTTTTCCGTGGAGGATATTTCCATGCTAGAGGTCTTTGCTAAGGTTCCTTTCCATGGACTAAAACCTATTTCAATAACTATATATATATATATATATATATATATATATATATATATATATATATATATATATATATATATATTACTTGATAAGTTGGAAAAGCATGATGCTATAAGCCTAAGGGCTCCAACTAGGAAATTAACCCAGTGAGGAAAAGAATTAGGAAATAGACAATAAGACAAGTAATGAACAATTAAAATAAGATATTTTAAGAACGGTAACAACATTAAAAGATATATTTAATTTTATAGATATACAGTATATATATATATATATATGTATATGTGTATATATATGTATATATATACATATATATATATATATATATATATATATATATACACATATATATATATATATATATATATATATATATATATATATATATATATATATATATATATATATCTTGGCTAGCAGTGTAAGTCTTTTCGGTACAAGTAGTTTGACTTGCCCTTTTCGATCTTTCAGCAAATATATTTTAAAGAATAAGGAAATTCTTAAACACTTGCAAGACACCCAAAAGCGTGGGAGCGCCACCATTGACAAATTCACTTACAAATGTTAGAAGTTCATCCCCATCTAATTGCTCTCTCATGTCATCTTGAGTTAGAGACATTGATTTTAAGACCAAATTGAACACCATTAATCAGTTACTTCAGTTTATCAATTCATGTTTGCATATTTCAGACATTTTTACTCGGTAGTATTCTGTCATAAGTCTCTATATTTCTTTAGAGGCGGAATCCATAATACATTTTATGAAAGCCATAACAGAGTTGCCAAATTCTTTGCTTTTCTAAATTTCATGTCCTAACAAAAATACTGTATGGTTACGTCTTAACCTCGTCTAAATCCTACCTATATTTAAATTGTATTCAGAAGGACTATTTGAGAATGCCTTTGCCCCTATTCAATACTGGTATGATGCCTC
>NC_090748.1:88748955-88751455 GCF_036898095.1 Palaemon carinicauda | reverse complement strand
ATGATTTATGGTATGATAAAGAAAATTATATCACGAGGAACCTCAGAAAATTATATTACGAGGAACCTCATTACATACCATAATTTGAATTCAGATTGACTGCCATTGACATTATTTTTGTTTTATTGTTTTACATGAAAGTGAATATAGGATCCGTAGTTGGGAAAATGACAGGTAATAACATATTGCGTATATAAGCAGTAATTGATTGAAAATTTGTAATATTCACTTTTTTTAAAGCAATTTCAAAGGAATTGATTGATAGAAGTAAATAGATGTAGGCACTACATCTCGCTCTTTTATGCTGCTATTTCCTGTGAAGTGTAAACTTAAGGTTTCCAGTAAGTGAATGTTTCAATGTTTATTATTATTTTCCTCTACCTGAATTTACAGGTTTTAGTTTTAATTCGAATGCAACAGATTTGTGTAAAGTGTTCTGAAAATTGTTAAGGATCACTTGAATTCAAAGTAAATCAAAGTACAAAATGCTAAACTTTACTCTATTGCAAAATCGTTCTTATTATTTTATGTCACATCGTTTATATAATTTTCTTATTCCAGTCTATTTTATTTTTCAAGCTTCCCAAATCAACAAATTTGATCTACGTATATTCTTTCCCAATTCTTTATCGTCTTATCCTCACCAATCCTCCCACTTGATTTGAAAAGTACAATCAGGCCCCAGAGTCCAAAAGTTTTAGTCCGGACGAATAAAATTTTCTCGAAAAAAAAGCTGCGGTTAAAAAAAAAAAAAATTGAAAAATAAAATCCCCTGTTGAGATTAGGCTGCGTTGACGATTGCACCTCCTTCGGGATTCCTCTTGGGACCTCCTTCAAACGCCAGGGAGAGTAAAGGATTTTGGCAGAACCGCTGAGTGTGTGTGCGCCGTTCTCCTTCCTCCTTCAGAGACGACCTCAAAGACGCTGGAGGATGGAATGGCAAGAGGGCGAAGGATGCGATTTCAAAGGATTAACTTCAAATGCTTTAACTGCTTCTTACTTGGAAGGAAGGGAATTTCGATATCACAAATTCAAGTTCGTCCTCTTAAAGCGGTTCTGTTAATGCTTCTTTATTGTTACTGCTTCTGTCTTTTTCTATTTCTAGTATGAATTTAATTTTCCAATGCGTATATTTGGATGAAGACGATGCATAATTTTAAACGGATTTTCTGTCATTTTAAAGGTTTAAAGTCCGCTCATGAATGGCAGAGGCATGGGGCAGTGACATTGCCCTAGCAAGCAGGACAATGCCCTTGAGACTGATCATATATCATATGATCACCACCCAAGCCCCCTCTCCACCCAAGCTAGGAACAGGAAGGAGCAGGCAATGGCTGCTGATGACTCGGTAGATACATCTATAAGCTCCCCCATGACACCCCCCCCCCCCCCATCCTTAGCTCTTAAGAATGGTAAGGTTGTAGACACTAAAGGAACTTAGGAGTCGAGCGGGACTTGAACCCCCGTCTGGCGATCGTTAGACAGAGACGCAACCAATCAGGCCACAACAATGATATAATTTTACCATGTCTCGTTCAAAATTGATAAACTAGAAAAAATTTGAATTCATTAACTTTATGTCTGGCTCATGTGCGAAAATTTGGACTCGTGTCCTCTTCACGTCACCTAAGAAAAGATTCTCAGGTGATAGGCAACAGACAGTCACTGGAGAACCTTTATCTTAAAAGGGTATGATGTTTAAAAAGTGTCGGGTTATCAATCATCCCCTGAGATGGGGACAATCAAAAACTGTCACTCAAGCCCATAGAGAAAACGTCTGTTACTAAAACTATCAGCCATACCACCATCACTTAAAATACACCTGATAGTACAGTATACATCATGGATTTTAGAAGCCAATAGTTTCGGTTGCGAAATCAGTGTCCAGGGGTTCATATCAGGCCTCTATATGCTTTAATGTTTTCTACCACATTAAAGGAGTAAATCCTCATCAGGATAGACGAATTACCTTGGCAATGGCCAACTTGGTTCAAGCGTAAACTGTTTGGAAGTATCCTAAAGCGGGATGGCTGCTTTCAGCATAATGCAGTTTATTTGCTACTACTGTGAGGACAAAAAATACATAAAACATGTTAAAAAGCACTACAATTCAGATCACATACTTTCCTTTTCCTATTCTAATGGAATAATGACTGGAAAAGTCAAGTTAAAGGGTGTTTGTGTTACAACACTGGCAAAACCCTATGTCTGTTAGCGCCTGAAGCGGCTAGTGTGAACCAGCAGCTGGTAATGTGACGTCACACTTCGGCTCTGTTACTTTTTTTTTTTTTCAAAGAGGAAAAGGAGAAAGAAATGAAATACTCTTTTAGACAATTTATTTGGGAACCAAACTAGTATCAGTAGTGGAATAGCAGAGATGTTATCTTTTTGCGTAAGGTAACCTACGGTACCAGAGCAGATACCAACACGGTACAATCAGTTGGACAAAGTTTGTGAGTACCTGTGAATATCAAATATGTTAGGAACACGTTTTCTTGAT
>NC_090748.1:88743568-88748455 GCF_036898095.1 Palaemon carinicauda | reverse complement strand
AAAAAATTCGTTTTTGGCCAGGTTGGTATTCGATGCATCAATTATCTTCTTTTAAAACTTAGAGACGCCGGAATTCAAGCCCTTCAGCCAGTCTTCGCCCCACCCAGTTGTAAGAGCCTGAGTAAAGACGAGAATAGAGAGTAGTGCAAGAGAGCCGACTTATTTTTAGAACACTTCACCACGGGCGATCGTTTCAATAGTGCTGCCAGGATAAGAAAAGGGCCTATTTTAAAGTAGAGAATTGAAGAGTTGCGTTTTTTTGTGTTTGTGCTTGCGTGTGTTGGTTTATCTAAGTAGTTTGGTTAACGAGAGAAAGTTCATCTCTTAACAGAAGTTAAGTATAAATGCTCTGGAGGAACTGTACTGAAAGTCAAGTTAACTATATATATATATATATATATATATATTATATATATATATAGTATATAATATAATATATATATATATATAATATATAGATATATAGATATATATAGATATATATTATATATATATATATATAGTAATATATATATTATGTATATATATATATTAAAGTATTCATATCGGCAAAAAGCATTTCGGAAAGAAGGATCAATATATGAAAAAAAAATATGGATGAAAATTTTAAGGCTGTTAGCAACAACGAAAGTAAGAAAGAAAGGAAGAAATGTCCCATTATATTGTTCCCCTTGCGTGCAACGAGACCATAAAGTGAACTTCAGAACAAAAGCGGGTAACTGCCCTAAACCAAAGGGGACTGAGGGGAAAAAGCCTTTTAGAGAGAGAGAGAGAGAGAGAGAGAGAGAGAGAGAGAGAGGAGAGAGAGGAGAGAGAGAGAGAGGAGAGAGAGGAGAGAGAGAGAGCTTTATATAGAATGAAATAAAAGAACTATAGATGGTCAGTGGAAAAAAGATGTCAGAAATTGATCTCTCCCCTATTTTTTAGAGAGAGAGAGGAGAGAGAGAGAGAGAGAGGAGAGAGAGAGAGAGAGAGAGAGTGAGAGGAGAGAGAGAGAGAGAAAAAAGCTTACTTTCTGTTTCTTTTTCATAGCAAGAGAGATTTGGTAAGAGAAAATTAGCTGTATGCCATCTCTGATTTTCTAGAAGAAAGGAAGGATTTTTCCTCCCAAAGAACTGTTAAGAAAAATCTACTTGATACAGGAATCCAAAAAGATGAAAAGGCTATAAATAAGTACCCAGGCGGCTTTGCCACTTAAAAGGATGTGGGGGGGGGGGGAATACAGGAATCCAAAATGATGAAAAGAAGGCTATAAATAAGTACCCCAGGCGGCTTTGCCACTTAAAAGGATGTGGGGGGGGGGGGGATACAGGAACTCCAAAATGATGAAAAGGCTATAAATAAGTACCCAGGCGCGCTTTGCCACTTAAAAGGATGTTGGGGGGGGGGGGGATACAGGAATCCAAAAATGATGAAAAGAAGGCTATAAATAAGTACCCAGGCGGCTTTGCACTTAAAAGGATGTGGGGGGGGATACAGGAATCCAAAATGATGAAAAGAAGGCTATAAATAAGTACCCAGGCGGCTTTGCCACTTAAAAGGATGTGGGGGTCTCTTTTTATCCTCTGTACACTTCTTCTATACTTCTTCATGTGCTACTCTCTCTCTCTCTCTCTCTCTCTCTCTCTCTCTCTCTCATCTCTCTCTCTCTCTCTCTCTCTCTCTCTCTCTCTCAACTGTACTGAACCCATCGATTGAATTATAAGGAAGCATATAATAATAAACTTACGCACACCGAATTGACCTAACCTACGGTCCTGCATCCTACTGGAAGAGGGCCAGGGCGCTGGGCCCTACCTCCGTGACACCCCCCCCTCCCCCCTCCCCCTTCTTCCTCTAAGCCAACCCTACAAGGATGCCGTAATTGATGGAAACAGATTTTGCATATATCCTTTGCTCTTTGTCGTCATCTCAATGTTATGCCCCTTTTTTTCACTATTATTGTTAAGATACAGGGGTGAGGGTTTCAGGGGTTAAACTTAGCATCTACAATGAACTCGAAGTAGACATCGTCAAAATATATTGTAAAACCAACAGAAAAGAAATATGTTTGGCTCAATTATAAATCATAAACGTTAAAAAAAAACACAATTCGTTGATTTCACTAATTATATTGGTACAGTCAAATCCAAATGTCCTGTCGTCTCAGGTCTCCCACTGTCACCCCCCCCAATATCTATAGATTCCAGAACTTCAGGTGTAGAAGAGTTTGGTAGTTAGGAGGGAGGACCACGGGCAGGGGGGGGGGGGGGGGTTGAGGGGCTAGGGGGAGGACGGCCGAGAAGGGGGCAGGACGTAGGGCGGGGGAAGTACTATTTGTTAGAGCTGTATGGTGTGTGATGGCCAGGGAAACACTAAATTATACATAATATCACACGATCCGATCCTAGTTTTATAAGTTATAATGATTCTGACTTATATTTTCCGTGTTTTTTTACTATACCCCTTCTCGCGAACAACTTGTTGACAAAAATTATCGATGATTAGTTTGGCAATTATTATGTCTTGACTGAAAAATCCTTTGTAAACACCAGCTAGGAGTCCTCTCTCTCTCTCTCTCTCTCATCTCTCTCTCACTCTCTCTCTCTCTCTCTCTCTCTCTCTCCTCTCTCTCTCTCTCTCTCTCTCTCTCTCTCTCTCTCTCTCTATATATATATATATATATATATATTATATATAATTTATATATATATAAATATATATATATATATATATATATATATATATGTGTATATATATATATGTATATATATACATATATATATATATATATATATATATATATATATATATATATATATATATATATATACTGTATATATAATGTGTGTGTATGTTTGTGCATCGAAAGAATGTGATCCTAAAGGCGGGGAAGGAGGAATTTTGTTTGAAAGTAATTCACTATCAATTGATCAGTATCATAATATTTCGGGCAATGATTCCAAATCATATTTACTTTGTATAGATTCACTTGTTATTCGATATAACATTCTTACAGAAAAGTAATAGGCTAAAATAATGAACTTTTGTATAATTTGGAAAATTTCTTACTTATACCCTATTCCCGAGTCCAATAACAACTCATTTTTCTTAGATAGCATATCTACAATTGGTATGCAACAGTGCAGCATATATGAATATGTATTTCAGGAAACACTAGTTTTCGTGTGAGCAGTCAATTATCAGAGGGCAACTGCAAATAATCTTCATATTTCTTTATATCCTCCCCTAGCTTACACTACGTAAGGTTCGGTTAGGTGTGTTTTTATGGCTTTTCTCAGTCTCGTTAAGTTTTTTTTCCTTTATTTTTTCTTTTTAAGATAAGGTTTATATTAAGGTATGAACTTTTGTGTCACCAAAAATGAATTCTTCTGCTTTTTGTAGATTCTATGAAGACAAGTTGACTTGATGCTTGAAATGTTTGCACGATCGAATATCTCTATGATAGTTACGAACTATATGTTTAATAACAATGAGACAGATTGGGTGAAAGGGCGGGCAGATTAGGATGTCTGTATTCACTTATACAAAATGCAATATTGTTTTAAACTGCTACTATGGTATGGAAACACATGTTGATTCTATGTTCCCACTGAATAAGCTCT
This sequence comes from Palaemon carinicauda, assembly GCF_036898095.1. NCBI lineage: Eukaryota > Metazoa > Arthropoda > Malacostraca > Decapoda > Palaemonidae > Palaemon > Palaemon carinicauda. The sequence goes on along the minus strand of NC_090748.1, from coordinate 88,744,850 downwards.
GGTTCCAATGTTATTTCCTGGTTAACAAGCAATTATATTCAGTTAGTATAAAGATGGTTGATAAGAGACATCATAATTTCATAGTTGTCTTTATTTAGATTGTAATATGACCCCAGGAGTATGGTGTAAAAAGTAGACTGCAGTGACCAAATGCAGTTGCTTAGCTTACTGAATATAAATATTTGCTGAAAAGTAAAAAAAAAATTACATTATTTTAATTCTTATTCAAGAATCATTCATATATACAATGTAAACTAAACGCCCCTTAGTTTGATGTCCATCCACCCACCATTATTATTATTATTGTTATTATTATTATTATTATTAGCTAAGCTACAACCCTAGTTGGAGAAGCAAAATGCTATAAGTCCAAGCAGAGTGAAAGTATTAACAACCACAATTCAAACTCGCTCTCTTCTTTAGATGGCTTTGCACGTTTGTTGCTCTCCAACTTCCCATTAACGAACCATTATCGCCCATAGGTTCTCTATGGGGTTGAGGTCGCTCCCCTTGGTTGGCCTGTTTATTACCTTGATTTCTGGGTGATGCTCTAACCAAGCTCTAACTACTGTGCTGGTATGGATGGGGCTATTTATCGTGCTCTAAAACGATTGGGTGTGGATTGGGAATGGCCATGGCCTCACACTGTGGGAAGGAGGACATCCACATAATTATTGCTCGTGAACCTTCCAAATAATCATCCAACTCCACAAATTAATACTAACTTTCACTCATAGCTCTTTTCTGAATATTTGTCTCATCATAGCGGGTATTTCGTCACCATCCAGCAATGCCTTGTTCGTGCTTCCACTAATGTAAAATATTTTTCATCTGTATAGATGACATTTTTCCAAATGGAGTGATCAACGTGGAAATATCATAAAGGAAATCCAAGGCAATATTCCAGTGTTTCTATGTTAATTTTTCTTCATGGAATCACTGTCTTGACGATTGACTGCTCACACACACTAGTGTTTCCCGAAATACTCATTCATATATGCTTAATTGTTGCATACCAATTGTAGATATTCTATCTAATAAAAACGATTTGTTATTGAACTCGGAAATTGTGTGTTAGTAAAGGTTTTCAGTCTGGAAAAAATTTCCAAACTATACCCAAGTTCATTACTTTAGGCAATAACTTTTCTATTAAAATGTAATATCGAATACCACAACAAATGGGTATATACAACGTATTTATAATTTGGATTCTTTGCCGAAAATATTATGGTACAGATTAGTCGATGGAGAATTACTTTGAAACAAAATGGTCTCCTTCCGC
>NC_090748.1:88733568-88738568 GCF_036898095.1 Palaemon carinicauda | reverse complement strand
TGTCTGGACTAATGATGGGTGGCTTAAATGTCTGGCCTAATGATGATTGGCTTAAATGCCTGGCCTAATGATGCTTGGCTTAACTGCCTGGCTTAAGAATGTTTGGCGTAATTGCCTGGCCTAATGGTGCTTGGTTTAACTGCCTTGGCTAAGGATGTTTGGCTCAACTAACAGGGCTAAGGATGTTTGGCTTAACTGCTTGGCCTGAGGACGTATGGCTTAACTGCCTGGCTTAAGGATGTTTGGCTGACCTGCCTTATCTAAGAAGTTTTGGCTTAACTGCCTGGTTTATGGATGCTTGGGTTAACTGCCTGGCATAATTATATGTGGCTGAACTGTCCGGAAAAAAAAACCGAATCGCTTAACTGGCTGGCCTAAAAAGAATGGCCTAGGTGACTGGACTAGGAATGTTTGGCTTGAATGCCTGGACTAGGGATGTTTGGCTTAACTGATTTGTATAAGGGCGCTTGGCTTAACTGCCTGGGCTAAGGTTGAATGGCTTAAATGCCTTGCCTTAGGATCTATGGCTTAGAGACCATGCCTAAGGAAGTTTTGCGTAACTGCCCCAGCTAAGGATGTTAGGCCTAACTGACTGGCCTAAGAATGTTTAGCTTAACTACCTGGCCTAAGGAGGGATGGCTTCACTACCTGGCATAGGGATGCTTGTCTTAACTGCCTGGCCTGATAATGCTTGAGTTAACTGTATTGCATAAAAGTGCTTGGCTTGGATACCTGGCATAAAGAAGCTTGCCTTAAATGCCTGGCATAAGGATGCTTAGCTTAAATGCCTGGCACAATTATGCTTGCCTTTGCCAAGCTGAATGATGTTTGGCTTAACTGCAGTGCCTAATAATGAATGGCTTAAATGCCTGGCCTAATGATAAATGGCTTAAATGCCTACCCTAATAATGAATGGCTTAAATGCCTAGCCTCATAATGAATGGCTTAAATATCTGGCTTATGATGAAAGGCTTAAATGCCTAGCCTTGTAATGAATGGCTTAAATGCCTGGCCTTAGAATGAATGGCTTAAATGGCTGCCCATAGATGAATGGCTTAAACACCTGGCCTTAGGATGAATGGCTAAAATGCCTAGCCTTATAATGAATGGCTTAAATGTCTGGCCTCATAATGAATGGCTTAAAAGCCTGGCCTTATGATGAATGATTTAAAAGACTGGCCTTATGATGAAAGGCTTAAATGCCTAGTCTTATATTGAATGGCTTAAATGCCTGGCCTTAGGATGAATGTATTAAATGCCTGACCTTATAAGGAATGGCCTGAAAGCCTGGCCTTAGGATTAATGGCATAAATGCCTGGCCTTAAAAGGAATGACTTAAATGCCTGGCCTTATGATGAATGGCCTAAAAGCCTGGCCTTAGGATGAATGGTTTAAATGCCTGGCATTATAATGAATGGCTTAAATGCCTGGCCTTAGGATGAATGATTTAAAAGCCTGGCCTTAGGATGAGTGGCTTAAATGCCTAGCCTTATAATGAATGTCCTAAAAGCCCTGCTTTAGGATGAATGACCTAAATGGCTGGCCTTATAATGAATGGCTAAAAGCCTGGCCTTAGGATGCTTGGCTTAAAATGCCTAGCCTTATAATGAATGACCTACAAGACTGGCCATAGGTTGAAAGGCCCAATTGCCTAGCCTTATATTGAAAGGCTTAAATGCCTAGCCTAAGGATGCTTGGATTTAGGAAAGGGTCCTGGGAACCAAGCATGCAAATATAGTAGTTGGCAAAATCCACCTGATGAGCCCTTTGGTCTGGGCGAAACCCTCAAGTATATCACAGTTGTAGTAATAGTGGTAGTAGTATCTATGAATAGAATCAATATGTATGTATGTATGTTTATACATACATATATATATATATATATATATATATATATATATATATATATATAAATTATATATATATTGATATAAATACACATATATGTATACATATATACATATGTATAGACATACACAAACACACACACATATATATATATATATATATATATATATATATATATATATATACAAAAAAAATTTTAGTCAAGACATAATAATTGCCAAACTAATCACCGATAATTTTTGTCAACAAGTTGTTCGCGAGAAGGGTATAGTAAAAAAACACAGCAAATATAAGTTAGAATCATCATAATTATAAAACTAGAATCGAATCGTGTGATATTATATTGAATTAGCGTTCATACATATAATTTAGTGTTTTCCTGGCCATCACACACCATACAGCTCTAACAAATAGTACTTCTCCCGCCCTACATCCTGCCCCTTCTCGGCGTCCTCCCCTAGCCCGTCACTCTCTCTCTCTCTCTCTCTCTCTCTCTCTCTCTCTCTCTCTCTCTCTCTCCCCCCCCTGCCCGTGATCCTCCCTCCTAACTACCAAACTCTTCTACACCTGAAGTTCTGGAATCTATAGATATTGGGGGTGACAGTGGGAGACCTGAGACGACAGGATTTGACTGTACAATTATATATAAAAAAAGAATCAACGAGGCAGCATCGTTCTTCAAAGATTCATATAAAATTACCTTAAGGTGACCTAGGAAAGAAACGTAGGTTAGGCAAGGCGTTCCAATGATTAAACACTAAAACATAATATGTAACAAGCTTTGTTAAGTCGCAAATATGTTTGAGAAATAATTCCTCCTTGGTACTGATAAATTTCATATATATATATGACTTTGACATATGTTTGCATTTTAGACTGAAATTCAAGCTTGGTGAGTTGGTTTCAAATAATACTCCTGCAATTGAAACTAATCAGAATATCAATGATCTTCGATAGTTTCCCGATATATACTTACACTCCCATGATTATTTGCGATTGAATTTGATATAAACTTAAGCAGTTTAAGTATAGACTGACAAACAGAAAGATAAAAGCAATAAATAAGGGAAAAGAAATTTCCAAAAAGAGAAGTTATTTCCATTCATGTCACACATGCATTTTCAACAGCCCACCTCTCATATAGACCAGTATGGTAGGAAAATTTAACAAGAACCAGTCTAATAAAACGAGTTATACCCAACGGGAAAATTCCATCGGAAATTCTATTTATATTCCGTTGCAAAAGACAAATTCAATTCTCTAAATGAATTGCAGCATCGGCCTAGTGCAGTGTGTCTCATCGATGCAGAATTTGTATCCCAGGAGTTTTCATCTATTTTGAATGGACAGAATGCCAATATGACTGAAATTCTTCTTAATTAAGTGAAATTTCGAATCACGAAGGCAGTACCAGTGGTAACGGAAAGTAGCATTTATTTAGTTTACTTTGATCCGCACTTTTCTTCTAACGTTGATAAACAACAATAAATGCAGCCTTTTCTCGTCCACGGGGGTGGGGGGCGGACAAAGGCCTCAGACATTTCAGCTCATGTCTGGAGTTTGGCCAGTTTTCATCACCAACGCTGGACAGTGCGAATTGCTGGTGGTGGAAGATTTTCGTGTGATCGCTAACAGTAAACCAGCCTAGTATAGGTGGCCCTGACTAGTACAGCTTCGTTGATCATGCCGATATTTTAAAGCTCATGTTTGTTGGTCTGCTTCAGAAAGCAAATTATAATGTAAAAGGATACAAATTCTATTATCACTTTCCAAATTAGGCTTGTTATCCATTTAAGCACTGTTCTCTAGTCTCAAGTAATGCCATAGCCTCTGTATCATGGTCTTCCACTCTCTCGGGTTAGAGTTTTCTTGCTAGAGGATACACTTAAGCACACTATTTTATCTGTTTCCCTGTTGAGTCCTTGGGCTTATAACAACCTGTTTTTCCAACTACGTTGTAGCTTAGCTAGTAGGTTGTTGGACAAGGAACCAGCCACCTGTTGAGATACTACTGCTAGACTATTGGGTCTTTGACTGGTCAGACAATAGTACATTGGATCCCTCTCTCTCTGGTTAGGGCTCACTTCATCTTTGCAGACATACACTGAATAGTCTGGCCGATTCTTTACACATACTCCTCTTTCCTCATACACTTGACAACACTTAAATTCTTCTCTCAAGAGGCTAATCACAGCACTGTAATTGTTCAGTGGCTACTTTCCTCTTGGTAAGGGTAGAAGAGACTCTTTAGCAATGGAAAGCAGCTCTTCTATGGGAAGGACACTCCAAAATCAAACCATTGTTCTCTAGTCTTAGGCAGTGCCATAGCCTCTGTACCATGGTCTTCCACTGTCTTGGGTTAGAGATCTCTTGCTTGAGGGTACTCTCCGGCACACTGTTTTATCTTGTTTCTCTTCCTCTTGTTATTTTGAAATTTTATCCTCTTGTTATTTCTTAGTTTTTATAGTTTATATATGAAAGATTTATTTTCATGTTGTTATTGTTCTTAAACTTCTCTTGTAGTTTTTCCTTATTTCCTTTCCTCACTGGGCTATTTTCCTTGTTGGAGCCCTTGGGCTTATAGCATCCTGCTTTTCGAAGTTATAGTTTAACAAGTAATAATAATAATAATAATAATAATAATAATAATAATTGGCAAAATTTTTTAGCGTACAAAGTCTAGAGCTACCACATCATATTTTAAAGTCACTTTATAGCGAAGTACATCTGAATTAAGTTACAAAGGTAACTGTCTAGAATTTACTATCCTGATCAATGGTGAACGAAGTGGTTAATTCCACCTATTTTGTTAATGGTTCAGAGATGGCCAAAATAATCTGTTTTAGATCCTGATCTTATTGATGAACACTTGAATGTATTTAGTTGCCTTTGGTAGAAACTTATTATTGCTGAATATCAAGATCTACTGGGTCTGGAGTTAGTAAGAGGATAATGTTTAGGGGATCTCGATCAGGTTTCATTAGCATTATGCGTTGCCAGAAACTTTAGATCGAAAAAATATTGGTGCTCAATTTGCGTTAAACATTTTGGATCACAGTGCAAAACACGGGAATATAAGTGTCTGACGTCCCATGTGTTGGTAGGCCTGATGTCGGAAGGTGCCATTGAAGGAGAATTGCCTTTATCCCCTT
>NC_090748.1:88723568-88728568 GCF_036898095.1 Palaemon carinicauda | reverse complement strand
AAGTACAAAACACCTGAATTCGACAGGTATAAGTACAGCAGAATTGTCATTGACTTTTATCTTTCTTCATGGCCAAGTGGTTTAGTCACTGTCTCTACAAGTTTGCCGGACCAGGGATCGATTCCCGGCCGGTCACAAACTCTTGTCTTTGTGTGATTTCGCTTGGGGCTCTGATCCCGAGGTCGTTAAGAGAATCCAAACATTAATGTAGCAAAAATATATATGGCTTATTTGGATATATATACTGTGTGTATATATATATATATATATATATATATATATATATATATATATATATATATATATATATACACTTTATATGTATAAATATACTGTGTATATAAGTATATATCTTGTAATAATAAAGAGTAAGTGTCTGGCTATATATATATATATATATATATATATATATATATATATATATATATATATATATATATATATATATATATATATATATATATTCCGGTCACGCTCAGCTCTCCCCTTTCCTTGGGTAGGGGAGAAAGTAGTCATACCCTGGTGAGAGGGGTTGGGTGTGCGCTAAATATTTGTAATTTTTGACGGGTCACGTACACTAGCGTACATATATGTATGTATGTATGTATATATTATAATATTTATTTTGAAAGAATTACATGAAATAATTTGATCATCGTCAAAGCCAGATATAGTTCTGTTTTGCTTTGTCAATTTCGTTTCACATTTATAAATCATTGCATAGTTTTAAAAAAAGGCTCATGATCTTGGCAACAACGGTAATAAATCATTTAGTGTTCTGTATATATAAATGAAAAGTTAATTCCAATTATTTATGTAAATATTTGTGTAACGTTAAATATTGGTTAAGCCTAACGTGAATATCAAAAGTTAACGTCAATCAGTTTTCCAGCTGCATTCGAAAAGATTAATATTAATTGTTTATGTAACCTTACATGGGTATATTTCAGTAACTTCATTAATTACCTTAATGTTACGTCTCCCGCTCATTCGTACAGCCGGACACATAAATTCCTGACACACATAGCTCTTGAGGAAATGTACCCTGCCACACCCTTACTGCGCGGCAAATAATTAAAGTTTATTCCAGCTGTGACCAAGTTGTGGAATGGTCTTCCTTATCGAGTAGTTGAATCAGTAGAACTTCAAAAGTTCAAAGTTACAGCAAATGTTTTCATGTTGAACAGGCTGACACAAGTCTTTTTATTGTTTAAATATGACATCTGTTTTGACCTTGTTACTGCTTTTAGAATGATTTATTGTTAATTTGTTTTCATCATTTATTTTCTTGTTTCCTTTCCTCACTGGGCTATTTTCCCTGTTGGAGCCCTTGGGCTTATAGCATCTTGCTTTTCCTACTAGGGTTGTAGCTTGGCTGGTAATAATGATAATAATGATAAAGGGAGAGTTGGCAGAGGTGGATAGTCGAGATACATACAGGAACTCTCACGCAATAAGGGTGTGACAGGGTGCAAATTTACAGAACGTTATGTACCAGAAATTCCTGTGTTCAACTGTACTTTTATGAAATACAAATGCCATTATATGTGACGAACAACCAGGTACTTGATCAATCCCTGGACTTGAGAAAACAAAAAGGAAATGAAGGGAAAGTATTGGATACCGCTAGGCCCCCCCCCCCCCCAAAAAAAAAAAAAAAATGGCAAATCGTCTTTCGAAGGAAGGAAAGTTGCAAGTGTCAGCAGAAATTGAAATGGGAAAGGTAATTCGTAGCTGAGCATCAAACGAAAAAAAAAATCACTATCAGAGAAAAAATAAAAGTATTGGAAGAGATGCACTTATGGACTCTAGGTAGAGAATCTCTGTTTAATAAATACACTTTTGGACTCTAGGTAGAGAATCTCTGTTTAATAAATGATGTTGATTTTAATGATAATAGCACATAATTGTTGTTTATATTAATTGTTGGTATATTATCTGGCCGTCTGTTTTGGAAAATGTCCAAACTGATCAGCCTCTGTTAGTGGCGAGACAGATTGAAAATGATCGTCTGGACTCTCCTCACCCTCTTCGCCTTTAAAGATTTTTTTTTCTTTTTTTCAGGTAATATGATTATTTTATTAGTAGTTGCAATGTTATTATTTTTGTATTATTAGCAGCGCTAGTATTATTAATATCTCTGATATTATCATTTATATTATTATCATAATTATCATCGCTCTTAATTAAGATTTTTACTAGTGTACCCGATCCGTCAGAAATGACGGCTAAATATTTAGTTAGATGTGCACATATGTACACACACAGGTTCATCCCTTACCCGTATCCTCTCGTTAGGAAAGGTTAAGCCTGACTGGAAATATATATATATATATATATATATATATATAATATATATATATATATAGTGTATGTGTGTAGCCAGATACTTGCTCCTTATTATATAAGGGAGGTTATCGTTACGATTTGTAGCAATTTCCCAATCATCTTAAAGTACAATTTTACTCCTTAGCAACACATGGCATTTTCAACCTCTCTGCCTCTACAGTAATTATGGCCTCGTGTGTTGCCATAAATTAGACCATAATTCGAGCTTCACCACCAGTTCTGAGAGTATCACGAAACTTTCCAGTTTGCAGCCAATAACTAATAGAGATTTTATTTGGGTGAAATCCAAGCAACCGCAATTAAGATTTGGATTAAAATCTAAACGGATCATCAATGGTTTACTTGGTGTCTGGAAGACATAAATAATTCCTTTAGATTGTAAATCCAATAAGACTTCGAACAAGCTCAGGTTCCAAGAAACCATAACCGGTTTTTTTATTGGCAGGAGGGTTTTATAAAAGAATAAACCTAATAAGTAGGAGGTGTCCAAAGCATGGTAGTAAAAGAAAAGAAACAACTTGTGCAATCCAAGGGTTGCTGATTTAAAGGTTTAAAGGCCGTTCATGAATGGTAGAAGCAAAGGATAGGGACATTGCCCTATCAAGCAAGACAATGTCCTAGAGACTGATTATATTACATATGATCAGCGCCCAAGTCCCCCCTCCACCCAAGCTAGGACCAAGGAAGGTCAGGCAATGGCTACTGATGACTCAGCAGATTGACCTATAGGCTCCCCGAAACCCCCCATCTCTAGCTCCCAAGGATGGTGAGGCTGCACCGACCAAAGGAGCTAACGAGTCTAAGCGAGACTCGAACCCCAGCTTGGCGTTCACCAGTCAGGGACTTTACCACATCGGCCACCGCAACCTTTAATGTGGGTAAAGGTGGCATCATCGCTTATCGTATAGTTCAGTTAATTTACAAATATAGTAGCAAGTTTCCTATTAATTCTCAGTAGCCGAAATGTGTTTTTCAAGCCACACTTTGCACCAATGATTTCAAGCTCAACCTTGTAGTGCAGGTTTCTTGAACATTTTCTTCAAAAATTATTTATTTATACCAATAGCGAGAATGGTATGAAATTACGCGAATTGTGCTATTTACATTTTAGGCTTGTCAGTGATTTAACAGATCATTTAGGAAATAGCCAAATGTTTAGTTTATCGTGAAATAAATAAAGATACCTAAACAAAGCTACCGGCGGCCAGTGAGCTGCCTACTTCTGTCTAGATGTTTTATTTCATATCAATGCTAACCCGGAACCTTGGTGATTGAAAGATACTTATGCTTTGCCATATGATACCGTATGTAGATTATTTGTGTTTTAATGTTTTATCATGAAATCTTACTTAAAGTATTAATGGTGCTTAAAGAAGTAGTAATAGAGATGATTACCTGTTTCCACAAACCGTGGTGCTGTACTTTTCATTTTGTTCATCTTAAGGCTCAGATGGCATTTCTGCATATCGATATGTCTTGTTGTGAGATAATTAGGTATTTAAATTATGTGGTTACTCATCACGTCTCTAATTTGAACCCACTCCCTTTTTTGCTAATGTAAACCTGATCTCCCAAAAACAATGTCATGTAAAATGTTAGGCCGCCTCATACCTCATGCCAGTGTTCAGTACTGTGTTAGGTTAGATTTATTCTAATCTAGCAGATCATTATATCTGGCCAGTTAGTCTGAGCTGTGTGGAAGACCTGTTAGCAATGAAAAAACCTAGAAATCACTGGAATCCATTGAAAAATCCTTGATTGTACTTTCGTTGTTATTTGGCTTTAGCAACTGATCAGCCTCATTAACTCCAAATGATGAACTGAATAGGAAGTATAAATTTCGATTGAAAAATATTTCGTGATTAGTACGGTCAGACTTATTTGGCGGGTTTAATATTGGCGCAATTCTAATCAAACGGTTCGTGTATGAGACTCTAGGTCACATAATCGCTTTTTATTTAACTTGTTTTAGTACTTTTTTTTTTTTTTTTTGCTATAAAAGAGGGACATTTAAAGGCCAGTGATGAATGGCAGATGCAAGGGACAGTGACATTACCCTAGCAAGCAGGACTGCCCCAGAGACTGATCATATATATATATATATATATATATATATATATATATATATATATATATATATATACACACATATGATCAGCGCCAAAGCCCCCTCTCCACCAAGCTAGGACCAGGGAGGCCAGTAAATGGCTGCTGATGACTCAGCAGATGGTCTACCTCCCTTAGCTCACAACAATAGTGAGATTGCAACCACTAAAGGAACAAACGAGTTTGAGCGGGACTCGAACCCCAGTCTGGAGATCACCAGTCAGAGACGTTACCAAATAGGCTACCACAATCCCTGTACTTTCGGTAGGACTTGCTTTCTTCGGTTTAATTCGTATACTGAGTACATCCTGAATTGGTTCAAACTGCTTTGAGGTAATCTGAATGTTTTTAAAAAGAATTTTAAAAGGAGTACTTTACAGTACTGTCTTGGGAATGAAACTTCAAGTACTTCAGTATTTTTTATCAAATACTGAATATTGTTTCTTCTCAGGTGTGTTTATTTAATTGGGGGAAATTCTGGAGATGCCTTGAGTTTTACTATATCTGTAATTACTTATTTCTTTTATATGAAACATTAGGTGCTT
>NC_090748.1:88708568-88721068 GCF_036898095.1 Palaemon carinicauda | reverse complement strand
GTGGCTTGAAAGAACACACAAACAAACAAACACACACAAAGAACGCCCAACCAATAAGAATTGTAGGTCGAGGGAATTGCCAAGCAGGCAGGAGATGCCAAACTCACAAAGGATAGAGTCCTTCCAGAAAGGATAGAGTCTATCCACGATCTCTCATATGTAAACATCAAAGGCTGAAGGCTTTCCTTTTCCTTTTCTTTATATTCTTTTTTGTTTGACGTATTCTTCTGCTATTACTTATTTGCCGTGGTTTCTTTGTAGTTTTATTTACCGACATTCACACACACACACACACACACACACACACACACACATATATATAAAACATACATATATATATATATATATATATATATAAATAATTATATATATGTCTTCTATTATTTTTTTTTTTGGCTGTGAGTTTTTTTTATTTTAATTTACTTAACATTCGTGTAACGGATTTGTTTTTTAATAAATGTGTAATAGATGTCTGTTTGCTTATATAAGCATATTTTTATTTGTACCATGAATATATTTTTAGTGATTTATACCCCAGTATGTATATATATATAACATATATATATATATATATATATATATATATATATATGTATGTATGTATATATACATATACACACACAAACACACATATATATATGTATATATATATATATATATATATATATATATATATATATATATATATGTATATATGTATATATATATATATATATATATATATATATATATGTATATATATATATGTATATATATATATATATGTATATATATATATATATATATATATATACATACATACATACATACATATACATACATACAGACATACATACATACTTACATACACGACAGTTAAAACTAACAAACGTAACTATTTTGCGGATAATGTGCCACTATGCCACATCATTTTCACTATACCATTATTATTATTTGCTCGGGTTACAGAAATTATGGATGCGAAATGTACACCCAAAACAATATTGTTATCGGATATTATAACTATATATGTTGAGTTCGATTGTCAACGAGATGACGAAATTAGAGTATTCCCATCATAGCTCTTGACAACTGTGACAGTAAAATACTTGTCATGATCATCATTATCTTTTGTGTCCTTTAGGTAATTAACAAATTTAACCGTTTAGTATTTCATGAAGATTATCATGATTTTAGGATTCAAGTGAATATTTTAACAAATTTTACCGTTTAGTATTTGAAGGAGATTTTCATAATTTTAGGATTCAATTTTATATTTTAACAAGTTTAACCGTTTAGTATTTCATGAAGATTATCATGATTTTAGGATTCAAGTGAATATTTTAACAAATTTTACCGTTTAGGATTTGAAGAAGATTTTCATAATTTTAGGATTCAATTTTATATTTTAACAAATTTGACCGTTTAGTATTTCATGAAGATTATCATGATTTTAGGATTCAAGTGAATATTTTAACAAATTTAACCGTTTAGTATTTGAAGGAGATTTTCATAATTTTAGGATTCAATTTTATATTTTAACAAGTTTAACCGTTTAGTATTTCATGAAGAATATCATGATTTTAGGATTCAAGTGAATATTTTAACAAATTTGACCGTTTAGTATTTCATGAAGATTTTCATAATTTTAGGATTCAATTTTATATTTTAACAAATTTGACCGTTTAGTATTTGAAGATTTTCATAATTTTAGGATTCAATTTTATATTTTAACAAATTTGACCGTTTAGTATTTCATGAAGATTATCATAATTTTAGGATTCAATTTCATATTTTAACAAATTTGACCGTTTAGTATTTCATGAAGATTATCATAATTTTAGGATTCAATTGAATATTTAACTTGAGCCATAGGTTTAGAACCTTTCAGATTGTTCAATTATTCTCTTTACACTACATCTATATATTTTTAACCTATTGTCATCAAATGATATAAGATATTTTTATCATCGTAACTTTATCAGCATCATTTCTAGCATATGAATTCATCTTTATCATGCATTTGGGCTCATGTCAAGATCTTGATCCTTTTTATAAATATTCATGAGACATTTTTATCATCGTAGATTTATCAGCATCATTTCTAGCCTATGACTTTACCTTTATCATGCAGTTGTGGTTATGTCACGATCTTAAACCTTTTCATAAACGGGTCATTATTTTATCGATCGTCTGAACAGATTTTCAAACGTTTTGTTTGCAATAATTTTATTAATTTGAAAGTCAACGAGACTAGGTAGGTCATTAGTCATCTATCAAAATTACGTAATCATTACTGTGTTAAAATGTTTAAAGGCTACTCATGAATGGCAGAGGCAAGGGACAGTGACATTGCCTATCAAACAGGACAATGACCATGCTACGTATGATCAGCGCCCAAGCCCCCTCTCTACCCAAGCTAGGACCGAGGGGGCCAGGCAGTAGCTGCTGATGACTCCCCCAAACCCCTCATCCTTAGTTCACAAGGATGATGAGGTTACAGCGACCAAAGAAACTAACGAGTTTGAGCTGGACTCGAATCCCAGTCTAGAAATTACCAGGCAAGGACGTTACCACCAGGTCACCATAGCTCATTAATTACTGTTAACTGCAAAAAACTTAATCATTTGTCAATTTAGTTTTATGTTGATTAAAATGGCGACCAAAAACAAAATGAGGCGATATTTATGAGTGCTTTGGAAGCATGAAATTTCCAGTTTCTTACTTGACCAATACCTTATGATTTGACCCTCCTCCTTCCACCCCCCCCCCCCCCCTTCAGCATCACTTTACCTTGACTCATCAAATGTTTCAACAAGTTTCAACAACACTTGATATAGGAAGGGTCTCAAACCCCGCTGAAAGCACGTCACCCCCCTCAAAAAACACCTGGTTGCTTAATGACCTCCCAGGCTTCAAGAACATTACTGGATCTCTACTAAAGCTAGGGCCAGGGAGAGCCAGACAATGGCTGCTGATGACTCAGTAGATAGACTTAAAGGCTCCCCCAAACCTCTATCCTTAGCTCAGAAGGATGTTGGGGTTGCAGGCATTACAAGAAACTATCCTGGCATCTACAACTGGACATGCTACATACCCTGATCCTTCCCTCCCTCCCCTCCCCCCTCCCTTTCATGCCTCATAGGATGAACTTAACCGTAAGCTTATTTCTATCACCAATATTGTTTGTAACAGTATCAATAATATATTTTAGAATATTATATCTCACTTTATAAATACTCATTATTATTATTATTTATATTATTATTATTATTATTATTATGATTATTATTATTATCAGTATTATTATTATTATTATTATTATTATTATTATTATTATTGTTATTCTTATTTTTCACACTTTTCCATCACATCTTCATAGAATTTAGCTCATGGTTATTTTACCAAACGCACACTGTCACCAAAACAGCAACAGTATCTTTCTGTTTGTATGCAAGTCGCCTCAAGATTTTCGAACATTCCGTAGTGTAAAATCTCGTAACATTTATAAATTCATATTTATTTTTCTTCTTTTAGGTCCAGAAAGAGAAAAGGAGGACGTTATGTGTGTGTGATATGACGATGTTTGGATTTATCAAGTAAAATGTGGCGTTGACGTTTCTTGACTGTTTTCAAGTTCGAAGTGATATAACTAATGATTTTTTTATATTCTCTAGTTCTGTAATGATTACTTTTTATTATTATTATTATTATTATTATCATTATTATTATTATTATTTTATTATTCATTTGTTATTATTATTATGTTATTTACTACTATTATTGCTATTAGTATGTCATTATTATTATGAATAATGTTAAAAATTTTATCGCTTTTGTTCTTAGTGCATTCATTGGTCTATTATTATATTTCCCCTTTTTCATTAGATTATGTATCTCTCTCTCTCTTTTTGTTGAGCTCCTTTGTTTTCGTTCCCTTATCGAATTACGTGTTATCTCATCAGATTAAGCAATATTCACACTCTCTCGCTTATCATTTATTACCCCTCTGATATTTTGTCTAACTTAATGAAACTGTGAGGTGTTTAGGATTTAATTTGTGTTGTCAGTATTTTTTTTTCAATTTAGCCTATATTTTAGTTACAGGTACAATAAAGGCGTGATACTTTGGTATGCATGCATGAATACTCTCATTTATATATATATATATATATATATATATATATATATATATATATATATATATATATATGTGTGTGTATATATATATATATATATATATATATATATATATATATATATATGTGTGTGTGTGTGTGTGTGTATGTGTGTATGTATATTCTTCTTTGTCTGCATCTTTTCCCACATTATGTAGGGTCGATGTTTCTGGCCAGTGTTCTCCATCTACTTCTGTCCAACACTTCATCATATATATGCCCTAGCATTAATTCTAATCTCACAATTACCACTGGCCATATTGGTTTTGGCTAATTATTCGTGGCCGGATGCCTTTCCTGCCACCAACCCTCCCCATTTACCCGGGCTTGGGACCGGCACCAAGTTGAGGTTGGCTTTCCCCCCTCAGTGGCTGGTATATATATATACTGTATATATATATATATATATATATATATATATATATATATATATATATATATATATATATATATATATGTGTGTGTGTGTGTGTTTGTATGTGTATATATAGATATATATATATAATATATATATATATATATATATATATATATATATATATATATCTCAAGGACACATATATAAATAGATTAGATAACTGAATTGTGGATGAAACCTCTATGCAAGAACAACATTTTATGGTGCTAACATCTACACAGAAGGCTAATCAGCAGCTCGTCCAACACCTTACAGTACCGTCCACCCGTATCTCCGACGCTCTCTTTAGCTTCCTGGACATCAAGAGCCAGCCTTTCTAGGTCTTTATCTCCTCTTATTTCCTTTTACTTCTAATTTATTCAGTTTTCATTAACCTACTTTAACCTCCTTCCATATGACTGAGCCACATCTCCTTAGTTAATTATTACTTCTAATATGATACTAATATGAATATTAAGATAGTAATAATATCAATAATGATAGCACGATGATAATATTAATAATTATTATTTTTGATATTATTGTAACAATGCTAGTTGAGCCTTACCAGGAAAAGGAAAAGGCTCAAAGGCAAAGTGACCCAGTAGGGAAAGCAGTTCGGTAGGAAAAACAAATAATAGGAAAATTTGTAAAAAAAAAAAAAAAAAAAACTGATAGATAAATAAAAATATTTGTAACAATATGAACATCACTAGCTTCAAATAGGTACCAGTAGGCTTAGAGTTAGCAACAACATCCCTAAGAAAGTGCCGAGATAGCCAAGGGATATATGTATATAGTGTGTGTGTGTTTGTGTTTGTATGTGTGAATATACATATGTATATATATATATATATATATATATATATATATATATATATATATAGATGTATATATAAGTATATATACTTTTATATAAATATGTGTATATATATATAAAAGTATATATATATATATATATATATATATATATATATATATATATATATATATATATATATATATGTGTGTGTGTGTGTGTTTGTTTGTTTGTTAGTGTGTGTGTGTGATAGACCAGGAAGGAGAGATGGAGAGTGGAGAAACTGGCAGCTAGAAAGTACTCTATCATCCTGCCGATAACAAACAAACCTGTAACCATAAAAAAGGGTGTAAAAATAAGAAAAATTAACGTGTAAGCAAATTCCCAAGATCATCTTTCATGAAAAATTAACCTTATTAAAGAAAACAAGGACATATGGATGTGCGACTACAGTACAGACAGGTAAAGAGGATAGCAGCAAATGCAATGCGGGAATCATTAATCATTAACGGTACATTTGCTATGTCGGAAACCACAGCCCACGTCCAATGGACTCAACAAAAGGCTGAGCAATAATGAACGCACCTACACCGGGATGTAGTTCATGGCCACCTTTTGAAAAGCGAAATAAAACAGAGATGACGAAATATGGAAGAGCGGAAGGATGACTATATGTGAAGAGCGGATCTGTTGCACAGGTATATTCCAGGCATTCGAGCATGTTCCAGCATCCTATCATTACCATTGCTTCTACTGCCTGGATTCCAGAATGGGAGGCCCTAGACGAACTGGAAGAACGGCGTGAAGCGTAAGACGCGAAGTGCAGGCCCGGTAGTACTTCTATTTTGGCCTCAACAGGTGGTTTTTGCAAGCAGGTATATCGAGACAGCCATGAGCCATGAGGCGCTGTGGAGGTCGCCGTGGCCACTTGATAAATCTATGCCGTTAAAGATGCGCTGTCGAAGGGCTTTGCTTCCCTCCCTTTTATGCTCCCTCCCTTCGTCCTTATGCTCTCTCTCTCTCTCTCTCTCTCTCTCTCTCTCTCTCTCTCTCTCTCTCTCTCTCACTCTCATTCCAATGCCTGGTTTCTATCTCCCTTTCAGAGTGAGAGTGATGGAAATTGTCTCGTCTTCTGCACATTTTCTTGTTTAATTCATTTCAAGAGAGAGAGAGAGAGAGAGAGAGAGAGAGAGAGAGAGAGAGAGAGAGAGAGAGAGAGAGAGTGATTGTTTCGTATTCTGCACTTTTACTTCTCCCTGTTGGAGTAATTGGTGTTTGGTTCTGGTCTTAAACATTCGTTCATTTCAACACGGGCCAATGCTTGTGTTTCACCCCTTTAACGGAGGATAGAATCTTCTCTTACTTTCTACCTGGTGTCATCGATAATGTGCTTCCAACATGTTTCGTTGATTTTCGTCCCCTCTCTCTCTCTCTCTCTCTCTCTCTCTCTCTCTCTCTCTCTCTCTCTCTCTCTCTCTCTCAGTATATAAAATTATGTGATTTTACATTAAATTCTTGTCATATATATATATATATATATATATATATATATATATATATATATATATATATATATATATATATATATATATATAGAAGTTTTTATCATCGAGAAGAGAATTAAGAGAATATTATAGAATGGGAGAATTTTTCATTATTATTTTTTTTTTTACTTTTGGTGCATCTAGATTACTTGTGTTTTTTTTTTCTTTTTTTTTTGTGGATAACGATTGCCTCTTGTGTGAGTGCTGTTGTATTTTGTGTAAATCAATCAATCACTTATTTATAAAGTTCATTTATTTACCTAGTTATCTTTCTATACTCGGAATCAGTCAGTCAGTCCTCTCCTTTTTAAACTGTTACCATAGCCTTACATTCCATCATTTCCAACTACTATACATGATGTTTACAATAAACTAGAATTGATTACAATTCTCAAGACTATTCTCTCCTGAAGTAACCTTTTGCTGGAAGACAGATGATATCCGGTTTAAGAAATATGTTCGTTTTAACCAATGAAGAAGATATTCCGAAAGTCCTCAATTGAAGGATCTAATTTCTTCTTATACTTAGTACCGCCAGCTGGGCCTCTCAACTTTTTCCCACTAATAATTGGTTGTTATTATGCAAGAAGGAATGTGGAGAAACTTCCTCCATCTCACTTATTTTCCGGGCCTATTCTATACACATTCTCCCCTTCCATATACACCTGACAACATTAATTTGGAACAGCAGTTTATTGTTATTATTATTGTTGTTGTTGTTGTTGTTGTTGTTGTTATTATTATTATTATTATTATTATTATTGTTGTTGTTGTTGTTGTTGTCATCATCATCTATTATTATTATTATTACAATCTAAGCTACATCCCTAGTGGAAAAAGCAGGATGCTATAAGTCCAACAGCCCCAACAGGGAAAAGTAGCCCAGTGAGGAAAGGAATTAAGTAATGATCAATTAAAGTAAAATATTTTAAGATCAGTAATTTTGACCAGTTCATAGGAATACAGGTAAAGCAGAAGGAAGAAGAATGTTGATAGGGCTTAACCACAGAGATGGCGATAGAACTGTCATGCAACGAAGGAAGACATATAAGAGCTTGGAAAAGTTCCAAAGTCTGGCTGGACAGGAAAAGACTTCTTGGCGAAACTTGCAATCCGAGATTGACGTCTATTGTGCGAAAGAATTCGCTGGACACGTGGCGGTTTTATTGTAAGATTTGGCAGAGGTGGTGGTTTTGTCCTTCAAGTTAATTACTTTGTAACTTTTCGTGTAAATAAAGGTAATATCTTCAATATTTCATATTATACAGGAGTATTCCAAACTTCTCGTTGCAAGGTACAAGATTTGTGCAATGATTTTTTTTCCTCTTGTAAATTTTTATTTAACATAATCATTTTCCTTCGTCTGTTCATATTATCTCTCTCTCTCTCTCTCTCTCTCTCTCTCTCTCTCTCTCTCTCTCTCTCTCTCTCTCTCTCTCTCTCTCATTTCTATGAAACCTATTCCATCCACCTGTTCGGAAGTACACGTGGAAGGTCACCTTTAAAAACCGAGAGAGAGAGAGAGAGAGAGAGAGAGAGAGAGAGAGAGAGAGAGAGAGAGAGAGAGAGAGAGAGAGAGAGACGAGATGAAGTAGGTGCAAATGTTTTGTGAAGCGTACACGAATGAAATCGAAATGCGGGGGGTAACCAGTTAGGTCATTTCATCATACGATTCTGTTCGCAAGTGACTTTACGTAAGACCGACGGGAATGAAAACAAATTGTCTTTTTTTATCTGGATGATCTGAAATGTCCTCGTCCATTGTTCCGTTGCTTTTGTGAATCGTTGTTAATTGGGAAGATTTGGACGCATGATCCCGAACGGTTTAATTCCAGGTAATAACCTACGTCCAGCTTCAATGAATATTTTTTGCAGGATTTCCTATTATTGCGTCAATTATTTATCGCTTGGTTCTTGCGTAACTAGAATGCGTATCATATTTGTAAGTGGTTACGCATATAATTTCCCTTCTCGATTATCTACAATTCTACATAAACAAAATTATTAAGATTATTGTTATTATTATTAGAATTAAAATTCTCAAAATTATGACGATAATAATTTTAATTTTAATAATAATGGTAATTTTAATCATTTTAATGATAATGATAATTTTAATAATGATAATATTAATAGTAATAACAATAATGATGATAATAATAATAATTGTTATTATTTTAGTAATTTTAATAAGGATAATAATTTTAATAACTTCGTGCACAGAAAGTTCATAAACGCCCACATGATTACATGTCTAAAATAATCAGTGAAATAATTAATGGGCTGATAAAACACATGAATATATATTTATACACAGAAGCGTACACATTGTCATCATCGTAATTAGCTGCTGTTTTTTTTATTATTATTATTGTTATCATTGAAACATCTTGGATTTTATTATTTGTAAGGTTGTTTTCCCATGTGTATGTTTATCGTTTCTATTTATCTGATTGTTCTGGTTTCGTTATTTACTTCTGTCTTCTCTCTCATCGCTTTCTTTTCTGTGGAAGTTTGCTTTACATGTTGATATTTTTATTATTATTATTATTATTATTATTATTATTATTATTATTATTATTAGCTAAGCTACAACCCTAGCTTGAAAAGCAGGATGCTATAATGCCAAGGGCTCCAACAAGGAAAAATACCCCAGTGAGGAAAGGAAATAAGGAAATAGACAAACTACCAGAGAAGCAGTGAACAATTAAAATGACATATTTTAAGAACAGAAGCAATATAGCTATTTTCTCATTTTTGACGGTATTGACAATGGTAATAATGATAATAATTATAATAATATTGGAAGTGAACATGAAAAATATCAAATGTAATTTTCTACCTAACGTCGGGTTCGAAGCCAAGACCTCTCATGTGGAAGACATGAGTACTATCAATCATGCCCCAAAACTCATAAAAGAAGTTCAAGACAAGTACTTCCTGTACCCAGGTAGTTCCCTTGGCTGGCTGGTCATATTGCAATCCAGTGAGTTTTTCTTTCATTTCATTTATGACTGTCTGTTAATTTGTTATATTCAATCAGATCATGTCATTTGAAGGAAACGCTGTTAGTTTCTTTGGTCGCTGAAACCTTACCATTCTCGTGAGCTAAGGCTGGCGGTTTTGGGGAGCCTATAGGTCTATCTGCTGAGTCATCAGCAGCCATTTCCTGGTCCTCCTTGGTCCTAGCTTGGGTGGATGGAGAGAGGACTTAGGCGCTAATCATATGTATATATGGTCAGTCTCTAGGGCATTGTCCTGCTCGATAGGGCAATGCCACTGTGCCTTGCCTCTGACATTCATGATCGATCTTTAAACCCTTTAGTGTTCTGAGCTATTAGCTGATTTGGTATCTTAGGTAGTGTAAGTAATTAATTCCAACTTCCATGTGAATATTTTGTAGTTGATTGGTACCTTCTTCGTCGCTCATTTAAAAGGTTTAAAGGTCACTCATGAACGGCAGAGGTGACAATGCCGTAGCAGGATAATGTCCTAGAGACTGACCATATATACCTGTACATATGATCAGCTCCCAAATCCCCTCTCCGCCCAATCTAAGACAAGGGATGGCCAGGCAATGGCTGCTGATGACTTAGCAGGTAGACCTATAGGCTCCCCCCCCCTCCCCTCCATAGCTTACAAGGATGGGGAGGTTATAGACACTACAAGAAACCATCGAGCTTGAGTGTGTCTCGAACCCAAGTCCACCTGATCACTAGGTAAGGACGTTTCCATTAGGTTACCACACCCCTGATTATAATCCTTACATAACATCAAAATCAATTTCTGCATCTGAATGTTACTCCTTGTTCATATTAAGCACTGCATTACAAACAGAAATGGCAATTAATTTTAAATACTGTCACTGGTTGGTCAGGAAGCTGGATAGAGCTTGTTGCTATGTAAGATGCTCAGCGTGACGAAGTAACTTATTTGGTACTGCACGTACAGACCTATATGAAATCTGTGACCTGGTCGGTAACGCTCTCCTCTCACAATTACTAACATGAGGTGGTTATTGGTTGATCAGAGGTTGGGTAAGATTTGCTGGTATCCTAGCTGTACATTCCACCGAGGCGTCCCCCTGGGTACAGCTGTACTTTCCGCTAAGGTAATGGTTAAAGGTTAAAGGTGTCTTATTCCAGTTTCATCAGAATAGATACTCGCCAGAACGTCAGCCGAGCAAGCGCCCCCCCCCCCCCTATGGTATCCAACTACAGCAATGGCCTCCCCAGTAAACAGCTTAAACTCACGGTCCCAGGCTGGGATCGAACTGCTGCCATGCAAATACTAGGTAAAGACGTTACCACATTACTAGCCAGGAGGGTGTACGTTTAAGTAAGGTATCCTCTTGGGTATAACTGTGTTGTTCTGCTAAGGTATACCCTTGGATACAGTTGTACGTTCAGCTCTGGTATCCCCTACGGTACTTTAGTATATCTTCTCCTTCCTTGATTATCTACGAGGTCAAAATAAATTTAGTAGGGTCCTCGTCTCTTACCTATTAGTTCCGGGTTATGATCCTGACAGGAGCTAAAAATTTATCTATAATCATGATAACGCTTTATTGAAGTTAGAGGACGTCTAATGAATGTTTAGAATAATTTTTTTTTTCTTTTATTCATATGTAATTTGGAATTTTCAAGTCATATCAGGAGGTCCTATGATATATAACGAAACGGATGAAATTATAATGAAAATTTATGGAATCTCTAGTACAGGGAACGACATACGTATTAATCTAAAGTTATTACAAAAAGACTAACTCGATCATCAATGAATTGTTATTATTCATCCTTGATTGAATCCTAGAAACATCACATATGGCTATTCAAGTTTTCAACCGAGTTTCTAATAAAAGGCAAAATTTTATTTCGGATGAAGATTCTTCTTTTGCTTCAAATAGTGCAAATTTACATTAGCCTCATCTGACTAAGATAAAAGGCAACATTTGAATAAAATACGAGATTCGCCTTTGGTGTTCCTTCTTGAAAGAATTTAATCAAAGGGAGTTTGGTCTGATCAGCGACCCCGCCCTTGCTTCTTCTCCGGTCTCTCTCTCTCTCTCTCTCTCTCTCTCTCTCTCTCTCTCTCTCTCTCTCTCGTGTGTTAAGTTATACACCCCAGGCCATCGCTTTCTAGACTTTTCAATTAGATTGAAAAATTCTATTGCCTATTTCAGTAACCTGTTTCTTTCCCTCAATTATCAAACAATGGAATTCCTTTCATCACAAAGAGCCCCTTTGTTTAAAGAAACAAGGCATTCCTTTCTTCAAGATCAGGTCTCATTTTCTTTTTTCAAAAGCCCCCTCCGACTCCCTCACATAAAAATTACCCCGCAGGCTCAAACTATGTAAAACTATCGGGTTGTTTGTGCCACTGGGTTCATAGACATAATAAACTGTCGTTTATATAAACATGGAACACGTGTGGCTTTTAAGAGTAGGCCAGTAAACTAAAGATACATCGCTGGGTTTAAAAGCCGCTTATGAATCGAAGAGGCAAGATACAGTGGCAATGCACTAGGTAGAGACTGACCAAATATACGTGTGATCAGAGTCCAATTACCTCTCCGTCCAATGTAGGACCAGGGAAGGCCAGGC
>NC_090748.1:88698568-88701068 GCF_036898095.1 Palaemon carinicauda | reverse complement strand
TCTGGTTCCCTAGCTACCTAATTCGCAGTAAAACAAAATCAAACTTGAAACTTTCTCACACTTTACATCCTCTTTCCATACTACCTCTCTCTCTCTCTCTCTCTCTCCTCTCTCTCTCTCTCTCTTCTCTCTCTCTCTCTCTCCTCTCTCTCTCTCTCTCTCGCTGACCGTCCTCGGAAAGGTTCGATAGAAAACCTATTCAAACTTTTGTAATCGTTATGGTCGCTTTGAAAAGTGCTGACTAACCTCGGATTTATCTCAATAAATGCTCATTGAATGGACTGGAAGGCAATAGAAAATAGTGCTTTTGTGCGTATTTTAATACTTATATAAGGCTGTAAGAAAGTATTATTATTATTATTATTATTATTATTATTATTATTATTATTTAGATTAATGTCGGTTTGTTGGTTTGAAGGATCACTGGAAATTTAACCGAAGCTTTTTCTACAAAAATGTTTTACTAAAGATTCTTAGTCTTACAGAGGACAAATGACTAATGGAGTGAATCTAATTATATTGATAAAGTTTTGTGAGAGTTACAGTTTAAATAAAAGATTTTGTTGTTCTGTCTTTTGTTATTGGTCCTGCTTTTGCGTGTTTCATAATACCGGGCAGTTCCTGGCCTTTCCTAAAGAAAGCTTTTGCCATTTCTGGTTGTTATTATCATGAACTAGTGTAAGCGACCCGTCAAAAATGACGTCTAAGTATTTAGATTGATATAACAAACACACACATTCAATCCTTCCCACCCCCTTCCAGTTTCTTAACTACAACTTGCTGGATCGGCAATTTGTAGGTGTGTGGTTTCCGGGTGTAACTCTCGGGGTATCCCCTTTGACCAGGGTATGACTATTCCTCTCCCCCCTACCCGAGGGACAAGGGGAGAGAGCGTAATCAGTCATAAGTTTACCATTGCTGCTCAGCGTGACAGGAAAGAAATATAAATGGATATAGGCCAGACGCTTACTTTTTACTATATAGGGGAATAACAGTAGCAGCAGCAGCAGCAGGAGTAGTAGTGATTTAGATCTTACTGGAATAATTTATAAGAAAAACACTTATTTGTGATCTTTGATTACGTATTTTCAAATCTTTAAAAAGTAATGTGTCCCTCAGTGTCATGTTTTTATTTTTATTTTTGCAATACTTTACTATCCCACATGTCAGGAAAGATAAATAGATGTTATTGGTAACAGTATTTGGTTGACTGTAACACTTGTTCATAAAAGGATCGCACAAACACTAAGATGGTGAACAGATATATGCAGGAACTTCCTCTGTACTTGGTTTAAGATTCTTCCAGTGAATGTAATTTCCCAATTAAAAAAAAAAGCATCGTTATTATTCTCCTTTATAAAGCGAATAGGCTTGTTGTCCGGAATTATTTCTCATAGTTACCGGCTGTTATTATTATTCAGGGTAGTGGTGGCCTATTGGTAACGTCCTTGGCTGGTGATCGCCAGACTGGGGTTCATGTCCCCTCAAAGTCGTAGGTTCCTTTATTGTCTGCAACCTCGCCATTTTTATGAGCTAAGGATGGGAGGTTTGGGGGAGCTTATAGGTCTATCTGCCGAGTCATCAGCAGTTATTGCCTAGACCTTCTGGGTCCTAGTTTGAGTGGAGAGGGGGCTTGGTAGATGATCATGTTTATAATATGGTCAGTCTCTAGGGCAATGTCACTGTCCCTTGCCTCTGTCATTTATGGGAGGCTTTTAAAACCCTTGATTGCTACATAGTAAATTTCTCAGCTTACATGGACCCTTTGAGGAAAACGTAATACCGAATTTCAAGTAGATTCAAGAACCCCAAATATATAACGGGGAAACACTCCTCTCTCTCTCTCTCTCTCTCTCTCTCTCTCTCTCTCTCTCTCTCTCTCTCTCTCTCTTCTCTCTCTCTCTCTCTCTCCCCCCACTCACACGCACTCATTTATTGATATAATGTGAATATAATTATTACCGTATGTTGACGCACATTTGACTTGGGTCGGACTATTTGTCTGCCAGTTCCATTGAATGTTTCTCAACTCAAGCAGACAATGTTAGCTATATGCGAATTACAGATTTAGGAGGCATGTGTAAGGTGTTGTACCTCTTATCCACGACCACCCGCTTTCTGTTTATCTATACCTTGTACTACATACAGACACATATATACTTTATATATATATGTATTCAGTATATATATATATATATATATATATATATATATATATATATATATATAATATATATATATATATATATATATATAAGATTGTGACGCTACAGTTTATGTAAAATAGAATATAACTGTAAATTTTGACATTCATGTTTTACCCTCTATATTGTGAATGAAATTTCTCGACAGTAAACATCCACATCATCAGCCACTTCACTCAACTACACAAGAGACTCATTAGCAGCTTGTCGAATTCTTAAAACACGCTTTGCCATTTTTGAAATGTCAATGACTTCCTTCATATAAGAGCCAGTCCTTTCGTTTCTTGTATTAGGCT
>NC_090748.1:88691068-88693568 GCF_036898095.1 Palaemon carinicauda | reverse complement strand
CCATTACAATTGTCCTTTAATCTAGCACAATCGTAGGTTGTTCCTTTCTTTTTGTCCTAGGACCTTTCATTA
Source organism: Palaemon carinicauda (assembly GCF_036898095.1). Classification (NCBI taxonomy): domain Eukaryota; kingdom Metazoa; phylum Arthropoda; class Malacostraca; order Decapoda; family Palaemonidae; genus Palaemon; species Palaemon carinicauda. The sequence continues at coordinate 88,693,496 of NC_090748.1, read as the reverse complement.
TCATAGGTTTTTTTCATTGCCCATGGTCTTTAGACCCAGCACAATCTTAGGGCCTTGCCATTGCCTTTGTCCTTTGACCTAGCACAATCATACGTTGTTCCATTGCCGTTGTCCTTTTGACTTATCGCAATCGTAAGTTTCTTCCATTCACTTCTTCCTTAGACTTAGCATTATCTAGGTTCTTCCATTGCCCTTGTTGTTTGACCTATCATAAATGTAGGTTGATCCATTGCCAATGATCCTGAACTTACCACATTGAAAGTTGTTCTATTGTCATTTTCCTTAAACCTAACACAATCGTAGGTTGTTCTATTGCTGTTATCCTGTCACCTAGTACAATCATAGGTTGTTCCATTCTCATCGTCCTTTGACCCAGCACAAAAAGTAGGATATTCCATTCCCATTGTTCTTTGACCGAGCATAATAGTGGGTTGTTCCATTGCCGTTGTCCGTTTATATTATATACTCGTTTGGATATTAGTTTCATTGTCTTTTGACCTAACACTACCGTAGGATGCACCAATCTCTTTGTCCTTTGACCTAGCACAATTTTAGGGCTTGCCATTGCCCTTTGTCCTTTGACCTAGCACAATCATACGTTGTTCCATTGTCGTTGTCCTTTGACCTAGCACAATTCTTTGACTGTTCCTTTGATATTGTCCTTTGACCTAACACAAACGTAGGATATTCCATTCCCTTTGTCCTTCGACTTAGCGCAATTGTAGGTTGTCTCCATTCCTGTTGTCCTTTGACCTAGCACAATTCTTTGACTGTTTCTTTGTGATATTGTCCTTTGACCTAACAACAAACGTAGGATATTCCATTCCCTTTGTCCTTTGACTTAGTGCAATTGTAGGTTGTTCCATTCCTGTTGTCCTTTGACCCAGCACAATTGTAGGTTGTTCCATTCTCTTTGTCCTTTGACCTAGCATTGTTGTAGGTTCTACCATTGCCCTTGTTCTTTAACCTAGCACAGTCATAGGTTTTTCCATTGGTTTTGTCCCTTAACCTAGTACAAATGTAGGTAGTTCACTAGCCAATGTCTTTTAGACCAGCACAACCGTAGGTTGTTCCATTGCCGTTGTCCTTTGACCTACCGTAATCTTGGTTTTGAATTCCCCCAATGAAGGTACTGTGCTTCACTTCTCTGCCTTTCATTTTTTTTTTCTTATATATATTAACTTTGACATTTATGTATTGTTATACACTCATGGTTATCATACTGAAATGTCTCTGTTTCCTTGTAATACTGAGGCTCATTTCTACTCTTTTCTTATTACCCTTTGGGATCTTACTCACATAATAACGTTTTGAATAACAAATGTCATTATGATAACTTCTGCCGAAGTAATCAATAATAATTGGCTATATTTATCAATATATTTCTTCACTTTTAGCCACAAAGTAGTGAAATTTGTTTCAGTTTTATATTACTGTTTGCATAAAAAGTATTATCTTGTAATATGGAATGAAGGAAATTAATAGTTTTTTTCTTGATATTATTTCCTTCAGTTCATAATTATAAAGATTTAAAATCCTTACAAAATTTGTCATATGCCCCATATTTTATTTCACATTCCCAAAAAAATAAGAGGAAAGTGTTCACGCGTACTTCTAGTAAATTTATTTGCCTCATCGATAAGAAATAGTAAAAACTTCTAAAACATTAAGAATAAATCAATTCTTGATTACACCAATCTTCGAAAGGCAGAAACAAAATAGCATCTCAGGAAGTCCCCTTGATCAAAGTCGATATTGAAAAGCACCCACTCTCCCTCCCGGTTTAAATCTTCATGGAAGCGGCCGGAAATTGGTTGCCATATTCTCCAATAATTTGAGTCAATATTGAAAACCACTTCATGATTACGTTTTCATAAAATGAGGCAGAAAACGGTCGCCGTGTTCCCAATAATTTCCACGGCGTTGCAATTAAGTTGGAAAAGACCACTGAACGACGCTAATTTGGTAATGGAGATGAAATCGCTCGGAGAATTGGATCCCAAAGCTCGGTATCGGATTCCACAAGAAGTGACGGTTTAGTGACAATTATTGTGCCTCTCAGTTTATGATGTGATGTTCTCTCTCTCTCTCTCTCTCTCTCTCTCTCTCTCTCTCTCTCTTCTCTCTCTCTCTCTCTCTCTCTCTCTCTCTCTCTCTCTCTCTCTCTCTCAATGAAATGAAGTGGAAAGGATTAAATGAACTGGAATTCAAGAAGGTATAATAAATAGCAGTTGTAATATATGCACACACACCCGTATACTGTGTGTATATATATATATATAGTATATATATATATATATATATATATATATATATATATATATATATAGATATATATATATATATATATATATTAATTATGTGTGTATTTGTGAGTGCGTGTATAAATGTATATACTTGAGTAAAGACCCACTATCTCGAAAAAAAT
>NC_090748.1:88687795-88690568 GCF_036898095.1 Palaemon carinicauda | reverse complement strand
AAGAAAGAAAAGGTTCTCTTGGTTAAAAATAATGGATTTATAAGAAGAGAAGGAAATAATGGATTTGAAGGTGGAGAAGGGTGGGGGGGGGGGGAAAAGAGGAGGAGGAGAAGAGAGAGGAAGAGGAGGAGGGCTGTTTGTTTCAAAGGAAATTATTTGGCTTCCCCCTTATCCTTTGGCTCTTTGAACACTAATCTTACCTTTGATGGTCCCTCTCTCTCTCTCTCTCCTCCTCTCTCTCTTCTCTCTCTCTCTCTCTCTCTCTCTCTCTCTCTCTCTCTCTCTCTCTCTCTCTCTCTCTCTCATGAAAGTCCTTTTTAATCAAAGGATTCTCAGCTCACTTGACCCTATTTCGATGTCCCTTGTACACTATTACATCGATTAAACTTCATTCCACGAGAGCGAAAAGTCCTATTGTATTGAATCATCAGAATTTATCAATACTGTATTTCGTCTGCTAATTTATTCTTTATTCTCCTGTTTCGTTGAAAAAGAAATATAATTGGCTTACAATGTAAGCTTGTGTTTTCTTAATCTTAGAAATTTAAACTGTTTACTGTAGTCTACTAATTTATTCTTTATTTTCCTACTCTGTTCAAAAAAGAATAATTTGCAGTACAATATACGCTTTTGTATCTTCGTCGTAGAAATTTAAACTTTATTCTGTTTCGATTTCTTTTTTACCTGACAGGTAGTTTCAGATTGCAGTTTGTTCCATTGTCGTTGTACTTTGACCCATCGTAAAAAAATGTAGATTGTTTCATTACCATGGTCTTTTGACTTACCACAATCCTAGATTTTTCCGTTGTCATTGTCCTTTAACCTAGTACAAATGTAGGTAGTACCATTGCCCTTGTCCTTTATCCTAGTATAATCGTAGGTTGTTCCATTGCCCTTGTCTTTCAACCTTTCACAATTGTAGGTTTTGCCATTGCCTTTTCCCTTTGACTTAGCATAAATGTAGGTTGTTCCATTGCTGTTGTCCTTTGACTTTCATTGGTCGTTCCATTCTCATTGTCTTTTAACCCAGCACAATCGTACATAGTTCCATTACCTTTATCCTTTGACCTAGCGCAATTGTAGATTGTTCCTTTCACTTTGTCCTTTACTTAGCACAGTCGTAGGTCGTTCCATTGCCCTTCGTCTTTTGACCTAGCCCAGTTGTAGGTTTTGCCAATTGCCTTTGTCCTTTGTCCTAGCATAGATGTAGGTTGTTTCCATTGCCGTTGTTCTTTGACTTCTCACAATCGTAGGGCATTCCATTGTCATTGTCCTTTAACCTAGCACAATTGCATGTTATTTCATTACCATTGTCCTTTGACCAAGCACAATCGTAGGTTGTTCCTTTCCCTTTGTCCTCTGACCTAGCACAATCCTTTGGCTGTTCCAATGTCATTGTCCTTTGACCTAACACAAATGTTGGATGTTCCATTTCTGTTGTCCTTTGGCCTAGCACAATCGAAAGTTTTTCCATTGCTGTTGTCCTTTGGCCTAGTACAATCGTTTGGTTGCTCCATCGTCATAGTTCTTTGACCTAATACAAACGTTTGCTTGTTTCATTTCCCTTGTCCTTTGACCTTGCACAATCATAGGTTGCTCCATTGTCCATTGATGTTGTCCTTTGACATTGTACAATCGTAGGATGCTCCATTGCTGTTGTCCTTTGACCTTACACAATCGTATGTTGTTCTGTTGCCGTTGTCTTTTGACCTAGCACAATCATTTGGTTGTTCCAATAGCATTGTCCTTTGACCTAACACAAACGTAGGATCTTTCATTCCCTTTGTCCTTTGACCTAGCACAATCGTAGGTGCTTCCATTGCCGTTGTCCTTTGACCTAGTACATTCGTAGGTTGTTACATATCCGTTATCCTTTCACCCAGCTGTTAGGTCCTCGCACAATCGTAGGTTGTTCCATTGCTGTTGTCCTTTGACTTAGCACAATCGTAGGTTGTTCCATTGCCGTTTTCCTTTGACTTAGCACAATCGTTTGGTCTTTCTATTATCTTTGTCGTTTGACTTAGCACAATCATAGGTGTTTCCATTGCCGTTGTCCTTTGACCTAGTATAATTGTAGGTTGTTACGTTGCTGTCGTCATTTGACCTATCACAAAAGTAGATTGTTCCATTGTAGTTGTTCTTTGACCTAGCACAATCGTAGGTTTTGCCATTGCCTTTATCCTTTGATCTTATATTATTGTAGGTTCTTTCATTTCCTTCGTCATTTGATGTAGCATGTTCATAGGATCTTTCCTTGTCTTTGTCTTTTTAACCTAACATAAATATAGGTAGTACCATTCCCCTGTCCTTAAACATAGCACAGTCATAAGTTGTTCTATCGCCCTTGTCCTTTGTCCAAGCAGAATCGTAGGTTGTTTCATTGCCCTTGTCTTTTGGCCTAGCACAATCGTTGAATATTCCCTTGTGCTGGTCTTTTGAAGTAGCACAATCGTGGGTTTTACCATTGCCTTTGTCCTTTAACCTAGCACAAAAGTTGGTTGTTCCATTGCCGTTGTCATTTGACCAACCAAAATTGTAAGTTGTTACATTTCCCTTGTCTTTTGACCTAACACAATTGTAGGTGATTCCATTGCCCTTGTCCTTTGACTTGCCACAATCGTAGGGCATTCCATTGTCATTGTCCTTTCATCTAGCACAATCGTAGGTTGTTCCTTTCCCTTTATCCTAGGACCTTTCATTATCATAGGTTTTTTTTCATTGCCCATGTCTTTTGACCTAGCACAATCTTAGGGCTTGCCATTGCCTTTGTCCT
>NC_090748.1:88662795-88670295 GCF_036898095.1 Palaemon carinicauda | reverse complement strand
TCTTAACAAGTATTAATTGGTGTGGATTTTTATACACTCAAATATGAACCAAGTTTGAAATCTGTGACAATGATGTCCAATTTTATGCTGATTACGTGAATTGGAAATTTTGCTTGACTCTGCCCTTGACCTTCCAAAATTTAATCATTTCCCAGCTTTTTGCATAACATTTAATCCTTGAAAGTTTCATTACTCTACGATTAAAATTGTGGCCAGGAAGCTGTTCACAAACAAACACACACAAAATAAAAAACACGGAGTAAAATATACCTCCTTCCAACTTCATTGGCGAAGGTGATAAAACTTCTAGAATACTGTGCAGTACCGAGCTTTATGAAGGAGAAGGCGTGAATATTAGAAATAACTAACCCATGTAAAGGATATGTCAGCAGTTGAGTCTTGCAATAAGTATATATCTAAAATAACTAAATACCGAAACGTGAAATGGGAAAAATCTATTGATATACCGTAGGCAACATCCGCGTTCCCTTTCCATTATACCGCACAGGCAAAAATGAGTCGAGTCTGCCAAGAGCGAATACATTTCATTTATAGATATTTCTGGCAGAATAAAAAGTATATAAAGTTCGAGTCCAGTTTCACGTTACCCATATATTTATTTTAGCGCGATGATAGATGATGGTTTGCATTCGGAAATATTTGGGGCAACGAAAAGTATATTGCTGGTAGCATTTGAATCTTTTATTTTTGAGGAAATTACTTGTTTACCTGAAGGCTTCACAGCTCGTCCTAATTAGGTTTTTATAAGCTTGTTTATAATTTTTCATGTTTTTTTTTAATCTTTTATATTACTTGATGAACCTGCGTTCTTATTTATATACCATAATAAAAATAGCTAAATAGTTAAATGAAGACCGCGCACACGTTAACGATACTGAAGACTTAGATTATGTTCTTAGGCTAACGCCATTAATTTTTCAAATGTTTGTCGATGCAAGTTCTTCGATCAAAATTTGATTGCCAATTAAAGATTACCATTTCAAGGCGGTTGTCAAACGCCCCTTAACAAACACACTCACACAGATATATATATATATATATAATATACATGAGTTGGCATTGTGGCACTATAGCACCTCAATAGAAAGGAGGTGGGCATTGTGACATCGTAGTAATTCAGTAGAAGTGGGGTGACATTTTGACATAGTAGCGCCTCGGGAGTAGTTAGGTGTGCATTGTGACATCGTATCATCGCAAGAAAAGTGAGGTGGGCGTTATAATAGTGTAGCACCACAAGAGAAATTAGGTGAGCATTGGGGCATAACATTTCAAAATAAGTTCAATGGTCAAGGTGACATCGTAGCAGAAATGAAACAAACATTGGAACATTGTTGCACCTCAAGAGTATGGTGTGCAATGTAAAATCTTTGTACTTCAATAGAAGTGAAGTGGGCTTTGCTACATTGTAATATCTTAAAGAAGGGGGCCGCATTATGACATCGTAGCACTTCAAAAGAATTGAGGTGGGAATTGTAACATCGTAAGTCCTTGAGAGATGGGGGAGGGGAGCGTTCTGGCATAGCACATCATGAGAAGTGATGTTGGCATTGGAACAAATAGAAGTGAGGTGGGCATTATAACATCATTGCACCTCAAGAGAAGTGAGGTGAACATTGTGACATTACAGCACTTCAAGAGAAGCGAGGTGATATTACATCGTAGCCATTGTAGGTGGAACTTTTTATTGTTTTAGGAACATGAAACATATTCACTTATGGAAATCCTTTTTTGAAAGGGTCTTGTAGGATGATCGAACTGGTATAATTTCGAGCAAGGGTCGAAGTCATAACGATCTGTTTAAGAAAGAGAGAGAGAGAGAGAGAGAGAGAGAGAGAGAGAGAGAGAGAGAGAGAACCCAAAGATGAAAAACCAAAAAGATTGATGAATTCTATTTGTATAGTGATAGAAGGTAAGGTGTGGGATTTGAGAGAAAAGGTTAGGAAGTGATGAAATTGTTTGATGAATTTGAAAAGGTACTTGATTGAGGAAACCTTCAGTCCTGTATCATGAACAGAGTATTTTGGACAATTGTTGAAAGTGGAACTATAAGTGGAGCAAATCTTAATTATTTGACACTTAAGCATGTTGATAGAAATGAGATGGCACCGGCCACTACAAAATGAACTTGAGGAAGATATATATAAAAGATAGTGTTAGAAGATGTAGACCTGACACAATCTAACCGAAAGGTTAAGGAAGTCTCTATAAATTAGGGTTTATGGGTTAATAATTAACTTAAAAAAACTGGTACATATAATTTTCAATATATATATATGTGTGTACTGTATATATATATATATATATATATAATATATTTATTCATTTATAATTTATATATATATATATTTATATACAGTATATATATATTTATATATATAATTATATATATATATTTGTATATATATATATATATATATATTATACTGTATATATTTATATATATTTATATATATTTATATATATATAATAATTATATATATATATTATATATTTATATAAATATATATTTATATATATATACATATATATACATATATTTATATATATACATATATACTTTATATATATTATATATATATATATATATATATATATATATACAGTATGTATATGTATATTTCCTTTCGCACATACAAACATACTTATATTTTTTTTTCACACCACCACAGTGATTTGCGTCGCACATGACAGTTTAGAAATAACCCCAAACTTCCTCATGTACATTTGCAGCGCAAAAGGAAATTCAGGCAGACCCCAAGAACTACGTTTACGACTCACGCTTATTGCGTTACCGGCAAAATTTCCCTCATTACTGCCACCTCTGAGTTACAGATAAGTGTTGCCATTTTTGGGACTGAGATTTCGAAATGCTATTTAATTTTCTCGCCAGCTTCGTGAAGAAGGAAATGGGGCAGACCAATATAGAGGTAAAGTTTTGTTCGTTGAAAAAGCTTCAGTACTAAAGAGTGCTGATAACGATGGCTCTTCGGCCTTCAGATTTAATTTATTTTAATTAGGGTTCTTCAGAAATAGTCTCTGTCGAGTGATGTGATTCTCCTGGTTGTATTTGTTGATGATATGTTTATTTGCCTGTAATGTTCATTTCACGTAAGATTGGAAGGAAATGTACATTGTATTTTCGTTTATGAATATTTTCATACTTTCATTGTGGAGATAACGAATAAGGAAAACAATATACCAGGCAAGAAAGGGTAAATTTTACGACATAACTAGTTAAAAGAATGCTTCTGTCCTTATACGGAGTATTAAGAATATAGTGTGCTTAAGAAATTCTGTTTCTTGAGCTAAAGTTGTAATAAGAAGTTGAAATAGATTGATTTATAAAATGCTCTTTGGCGTTGTGAACTCCAAATGTCATTGACAAAATCTGAGATTGAAAACCCTTTGCCCTTTTTTATCTTATCTTAGTGGCTAATCTTAGTTAAAACCAGTTCAGCGAGGACAGTGAGTTACATATTTGAGGCCTTCCTGGAACAAGTGGAGTGTATTTGCCTTTCAATTCCGAGGGAAATCTAAGCTACGTTTAGTTGAGGAATATTATTAGCCGTTTAAAGAGACGAAAAAATACGAATAAAAGATGAAAGGCAAAAAGGAATGCAGCTGAGGCGGAATTTAGCTGCACAAAGCATAATGTAGTAAGTACCCCTCTGCACAGGCAAGTTACCATAATACTAACGGTATAGTTTTCTATGTCATGAATTCATCCTACAGCATTGGTTAACCCTATTGGTTTGATAAAGGCTCTTATTTCAAGAAGCCACAAGTATTGTACTGACTGCACAAATATAAACTCAAAGAAAATGTTTCTGATTATGTTTATTTCCAATACGTTTATTATTATTATTATTATTATTATTATTATTATTATTATTATTATTGTTATTATTATTATTATTATTATTATTATTATTATTATTATTATTAATATCACCACCTGCTAAGCCACAACCCCAATTGGAAAAGCAGGACGCTACAAGCCCAGGGGCTCCAACAGGGAAAATAGCTAAGTGAGGAAAGGAAACAAAGAAAAATAAAATATTTTAAGAAGAGCAAAGAGATTAAAATAAATATCTCCCACATAAACTATAAAAACTTTAACAAAATAAGAGGAAGAGAAATAAGATAGAATAGTGTGCCCGAATGTACCCTCAAGCAAGAGAACTCTAACCCAAGACAGTGGAAGACCATGGTACAGAGGCTATGGCACTATCCAAGATTAGAGAACAATGGTTTGATTTCGGAGTGTCCTTCTCCTAGAAGAGTTGCTGACCATAGCTAAAGAGACTCTTTTTACCCCTATAAAGAGAAAAGTGGCCACTGAACAATTACAGTGCAGTAGGAAGAATTGTTTGGTAATCTGTGTTGTCAGGTGTATGAAGACAGAAGAGGATGCGTAAGGAATAGGCCAGACTATTCGGTGTATGTGTTAGGCAAAGGGAAAATGAACGGTAACCAGAGAGAAGGATCCAATGTACTACTGTCTGGCCAGTCAAAAGACCCCATGATGTTTTAGTTGTGCAATATCTCTCGGTCAATAAACAACAGCCAACAAAATATCTCCGATATTTAAACCAATATAGGTAGAAAACTATCTATGCAATATAACCATTGCTTGAGAAAAGACAACAAGGAAGTAGAAGTATACATGGAAAACAGATGACAATTCACAAACTGTATACAATTTAATCCTCTCTTCCCGTCAATTTCGAGCACTATTTTAGTTTTTCCTCTTAGGACGTATTATAGATTTAACCTTTCGATTCCACCTGTGAGATGAGGAAAAACTTTGAAATATGGAATATCAGGTAAATGATATATTATTAAATTTGTTGGAATGCTTGGGAGTGTAACAGCCTGCTTTTCCAAGTAGCGATGAAACTTAGCCAGTGGTAATAATAATAATAATGATGATAATAATAATAATAATAATAATAATAATAATAATAATAATAATAATAATAATAATAATCTTAGAATGGTGTTTTAATCAGTTTTGAAGAAAGCTTTTATCGATCCAGAGGCAACAAGCATTAGGAATACTTCAGAACTGTCAAGATATTTTGTACTGAGGGTTTTTAGTACTCATATATATACATATATATATAAATATATATATATATATATATATATATATATAGTGTGTGTGTTTTTAGTAGTAAGAAATTTAAGACGCCCTCACACACGCTCACGCATATATAAATATAAATATATATATATATATATATATATATAGACACACACACATACTGTATATGAAACAATCCATCACACTGCCTTCAAGTTGAACAATGTACTGGAGATGAAGATAGAACTCAGGTCCCCCATCTTTGTAATCTTATTTGTTTTTACATGACATCGGTTAAAGTAGTTTAAAAAGGAGTCCTTGATTGAATGTTTTCTATTTTTGATGACCCTCCATTTCCAAAACAGTTCAGAAACATTATGGCATTATTTTATTGTATTACAAGACAGTATTGTATAGTACTGCAACATCAGCATATTGTATACAAGAGGAGTCTCTCACGAACCACAATAGACTAACTAAAATGCGTATCTAATACGGCTTTCTATTCTTATTGAGAATTCTGGTCATCATCATCAAAATCGCTTTGACGTCAATCCCCTTGAATTATGTCTATGGCAGTAGTGGCTCTCTGACAGGAGATATTACAACACCGTCTCAAGTGGTATTTATAGCTGGTGTTGTACACAAGGTCCGAACGAGATGGGGGCTACATTCTTCATTTTGCTGTGTTTCTGTGTAAACGTAACTTACGGTGTCTAGTACACTTGCGCACACTCTTCTATCGTATTTCTCTTCCTCTTGTTTTGTTAAAGTTTTTATAGTTTATATAGGAGATATTTATTTCAATGTTGTTACTCTTCTTGAAATATTCTATTTTCCTTTTTTCCTTTCCTCAATGGGCTATTTTTCCTGTTGGAGCCCCTGGGCTTATAGCATCCCGCTTTTCCAGCTAGGGTTGTAGCTTAGCAAATAATAATAATAATAATAATAATAATAATAATAATAATTTGGTAAAATTTTGGAGAAATGGGTTACTTGGCAATTTTGGTGCTAAAAAAATATGTAAGAAATCAGATCAGGTCTAGTTACTCTTTGAACAATATGTCAGTGATAGTCTGGCCTTTGTAACACACACACGCACACACACACACACACACATATATATATATATATATACATATATATATGTATATATATATATATATATATGCATATGTACATATATATATATATATATACATATATATATATATATATATATACTGTATATATATATATATATGTATATATATAAATATACATACATATATATATATATACATATATATGTATATATATATATATATATGCATATGTACATATATATATATATATATATATGAGTGTATGTGTGTGTGTTTGTAATCATGACTGAAACGGAATACATAACGAATGGAGCCACAATTCACGAATGATATGTTGAGATGGACTTCATGCAGAGAGATACATTGGCATCGAAAGGGGGTTGCGCCAATACCCATTTATTACAGAAGGTTGTTTATCGCATGCCATGAATTCACTTTGCAATTCAAGTCTTACATGACTGTCAGAGTAAATTTAGGCAGTTTCGTGTGAATAGTTCCATTTACTGTGTGAGCGCATACTGTACACGCAGTTATTAATGATCATAGAACACCAGATGAAAGATTTGTTCAATGAAGAAAGGAAGACATTAAAGAAGTAATTGTAATAATAGTACATATTGTGATCTCTAAGTAGCACTGCGAATCCCCTCTGCAAAAATTAGCAAATGGAGTTTTATTTGACTGGCCACACAGTACTACATTGGATCCTTCTCTCTGGTTTCGGTTTACTTTTGCCTACACATACACCGAATTGTCTGGCCTATTCTTGACATATTCTCCTTTGTCCTCATACTCCTGACAACACTGAGATTACCAAACCATTCCTCTATTCTCAAGGGGTTAACTAATGCACTGTAGTTGTTCAGGGGCTACTTTCCTCTTGGAAAGGGTAGAAGAGACACTTTAGCTATGGTAAACAGCTCTCCTAGGAGAAGGACACTCCAAAATCAAACTATTGTTTTCTAGTCTTGGGTAGTGCCATAACCTCTGTACCATGGTCTTTCACTGTCTTGGGCTAGAGTTCTCTTGCTTGGCGGTACATTCGGGCACACTATTCTATCGAATTACTCTGCCTCTTGTTTTGTTAGTTTTTCAAGTTTATATAGGAAATATTTGTTTAGGTGTTGTTGCTGTTCTTAGAATATTTTATTTTTCCTTGTTTCCTTTCCTCACTGGGCTATATTTTCCCTGTTGGAGCCCTTGGGCTTATAGCATCGTGCTTTTTCAATTGGGATTGATAATAATAGATGGCACTACTACGACTCTTCAAAGAGGTTCTGTAGTATCATTGAAAGCCGGATTGTATCT
>NC_090748.1:88646409-88648909 GCF_036898095.1 Palaemon carinicauda | reverse complement strand
ATCGTAGCAGAAATGAAACAAACATTGGAACATTGTTGCACCTCAAGAGTATGGTGTGCAATGTAAAATCTTTGTACTTCAATAGAAGTGAAGTGGGCTTTGCTACATTGTAATATCTTAAAGAAGGGGGCCGCATTATGACATCGTAGCACTTCAAAAGAATTGAGGTGGGAATTGTAACATCGTAAGTCCTTGAGAGATGGGGGAGGGGAGCGTTCTGGCATAGCACATCATGAGAAGTGATGTTGGCATTGGAACAAATAGAAGTGAGGTGGGCATTATAACATCATTGCACCTCAAGAGAAGTGAGGTGAACATTGTGACATTACAGCACTTCAAGAGAAGCGAGGTGATATTACATCGTAGCCATTGTAGGTGGAACTTTTTATTGTTTTAGGAACATGAAACATATTCACTTATGGAAATCCTTTTTTGAAAGGGTCTTGTAGGATGATCGAACTGGTATAATTTCGAGCAAGGGTCGAAGTCATAACGATCTGTTTAAGAAAGAGAGAGAGAGAGAGAGAGAGAGAGAGAGAGAGAGAGAGAGAGAGAGAGAGAGAGAGAGAGAGAGAGAGAGAGAACCCAAAGATGAAAAACCAAAAAGATTGATGAATTCTATTTGTATAGTGATAGAAGGTAAGGTGTGGGATTTGAGAGAAAAGGTTAGGAAGTGATGAAATTGTTTGATGAATTTGAAAAGGTACTTGATTGAGGAAACCTTCAGTCCTGTATCATGAACAGAGTATTTTGGACAATTGTTGAAAGTGGAACTATAAGTGGAGCAAATCTTAATTATTTGACACTTAAGCATGTTGATAGAAATGAGATGGCACCGGCCACTACAAAATGAACTTGAGGAAGATATATATAAAAGATAGTGTTAGAAGATGTAGACCTGACACAATCTAACCGAAAGGTTAAGGAAGTCTCTATAAATTAGGGTTTATGGGTTAATAATTAACTTAAAAAAACTGGTACATATAATTTTCAATATATATATATGTGTGTACTGTATATATATATATATATATATATATATATATATATATATATATATATATATATATATATATAATATATTTATTCATTTATAATTTATATATATATATATTTATATACAGTATATATATATTTATATATATAATTATATATATATATTTGTATGTATATATATATATATATATATATATATATATATATATATATATACTGTATATTTATATATATTTATATATATTTATATATATATAATTATATATATATATTTATATTTATATAAATATATATTTATATATATATACATATATATACATATATTTATATATATACATATATACTTTATATATATTATATATATATATATATATATATATATATATATATATATATATATATATATATATATATATACAGTATGTATATGTATATTTCCTTTCGCACATACAAACATACTTATATTTTTTTTTCACACCACCACAGTGATTTGCGTCGCACATGACAGTTTAGAAATAACCCCAAACTTCCTCATGTACATTTGCAGCGCAAAAGGAAATTCAGGCAGACCCCAAGAACTACGTTTACGACTCACGCTTATTGCGTTACCGGCAAAATTTCCCTCATTACTGCCACCTCTGAGTTACAGATAAGTGTTGCCATTTTTGGGACTGAGATTTCGAAATGCTATTTAATTTTCTCGCCAGCTTCGTGAAGAAGGAAATGGGGCAGACCAATATAGAGGTAAAGTTTTGTTCGTTGAAAAAGCTTCAGTACTAAAGAGTGCTGATAACGATGGCTCTTCGGCCTTCAGATTTAATTTATTTTAATTAGGGTTCTTCAGAAATAGTCTCTGTCGAGTGATGTGATTCTCCTGGGTTGTATTTGTTGATGATATGTTTATTTGCCTGTAATGTTCATTTCACGTAAGATTGGAAGGAAATGTACATTGTATTTTCGTTTATGAATATTTTCATACTTTCATTGTGGAGATAACGAATAAGGAAAACAATATACCAGGCAAGAAAGGGTAAATTTTACGACATAACTAGTTAAAAGAATGCTTCTGTCCTTATACGGAGTATTAAGAATATAGTGTGCTTAAGAAATTCTGTTTCTTGAGCTAAAGTTGTAATAAGAAGTTGAAATAGATTGATTTATAAAATGCTCTTTGGCGTTGTGAACTCCAAATGTCATTGACAAAATCTGAGATTGAAAACCCTTTGCCCTTTTTTATCTTATCTTAGTGGCTAATCTTAGTTAAAACCAGTTCAGCGAGGACAGTGAGTTACATATTTGAGGCCTTCCTGGAACAAGTGGAGTGTATTTGCCTTTCAATTCCGAGGGAAATCTAAGCTACGTTTAGTTGAGGAATATTATTAGCCGTTTAAAGAGACGAAAAAATACGAATAAAAGATGAAAGGCAAAAAGGAATGCAGCTGAGGCGGAATTTAGCTGCACAAAGCATAATGTAGTAAGTACCCCTCTGCACAGGCAAGTTACC
>NC_090748.1:88628909-88633909 GCF_036898095.1 Palaemon carinicauda | reverse complement strand
TGATTAACTCGAACATTAGTTGGCACTAGTATCGTCATGTGCTAGATATGTCTCTTGTGAAATTCAGGTTGAAAATTATCTGGCCTGAGAACAAAATGTTATGCCTTTAGTCCAGAAGGTTTTAGTTGTAAGAATTCTGATTTAGTCTTCCTTTTATATATATATATATATATATATATATATATATATATATATATATATATATATATATATATATATATATACATATATATATGTATATATATATATATATATATATATATATATATATATATATATATATATTTATATATATATATATACATGTATATTTTATATATATATATATATATATATATATATATATATATATATATATATATATATATGTGTGTGTGTATATATATATATATATATATATATATATATATATATATATATTGATTGATTGATTGATTTAAAGTTTTCAGTCAATCAATCAATATATATATATATATATATATATATATATATATATATATATATATATATGTAAACATGCACACACACACACATATATATATATATATATATATATATATATACATACATGCACACACACATATATATAAATAAATATATATATATATATATATATATATATATATATATATATATATATATATATATATATATATACACATATACATATACATATATATACACACACACTCACACACACTCACACACACAATGCATCTATTTCAAATGGCAATGTCCAATATTCCATTAAATATTCTATCCAACTGTTAACAGCATTTCCATTTTTCTTTTCTTTATAAATGATTGACTAATGATTTTTCATCACATGATATTATTAATGTAGAATGCTTTATTAACGCTTAGTATGTAAGAATACGACGCTGTCTCTTTTTTTAATTTTTATATCCGAAGAAAAGATTACATTCATTTACTGTTGAATAATGAATTCTCTCTATAAATCCTAAAAAGCAATTATTTTAACGAGGCCTGAGATATCGATTTATTCTGTGATACTCTTTCACTTGATAATTTGATGATTTCAAATATTTAATTAAATAATTCTATTTTAATCTAGTCAAAATTATCATAATGTCATTCCCTTACTTCTTTTTAAGAAGTCCTATTTAAAAATAGTCCTTTGTTTTTATAAAAGGAATTAATTTTTTTAAATTTATTTTATATTATCTTATATATGATGATATATCTTTATTTGAACATTTCAGATTTTTATTTGTTTGGTGGATAGCTTTTAAGGAAAAGAAAATATACTTCAGTATATATATATTGTATTTGATTACCTATTTACATAAAAAATAGACTTAACTTTTTCATTTATTTACTAACTTATGTGAAATTTTAAAATGGTTGCAAGGTTTTTTCTGTAATTACTGAGCTACTGTTATTTGGAACTATAGTCAATTCTTTTTAGCGAGGCAGATTTGCACCGACTCGCAGCAGTGCCCTTTTAGCTCGGGAACGTTTTCTGCTCGCTGATTGGTTGGACAAGATAATTTTAGCCAATCAGGTAGTAGGGAACTTTTTCCGAGCTAAAAGGGCACCACTGCGAGTCGGTGCAAATGTGCCTCATTTAAAAAATTTAGTATAGTTATAGGGTTTGATATATTTAATTTGCTTCTTTTATTCATACTAACTTTTCCAAACTTAAGGAATTTGTATAAAACTGGGAAAGCTTGCAGCTCTTAATAATTTGTGGATATTTCACAATTGAATATTATAAAATTATTCATTAGAATTTGTTTAAGATTTTCTCATTTTGATCATACTTTACTTTGAACTTAGTGTATGAATCTGTATGATATTCATATCGTCTGTGACCTGCATATTCTCATGTCATTGTTTTTTTTCTGTGTTATCAACTGACTCAGGGCTTGAAAGTATGTATATATAACGTTTTGTATTTGTGTTGTATGTGTAGTCTCCGAAAGGAGAATCTGTCATGCACTTTAGTCTCTCCCTTTCACTGTTGGAATATTACGATGATGTAACCGAGAATTACTGAACCCTTTCAACTCGTATTTGTATCAGGGGGGAATATTGGAATCTTGCCGTAGCATTTCCTATTCAGAACCTTCATATGACAGGCGTTCAAGTTATCATTCCCCTACAGCTATGATAGTATAGGCATTACTCCAGCTCCTTAGAATTTAAACAGAATTATAGTAGGCATTTACATCTATATGTGTTATATACCGGTAGAATTTTTTTCTAGCAATATCTTCCTTCAGTGTTATGTAGCATACCCTCCGGCTTTACTATTTGATTATTGTCTCCCTAGTAACAGTATCCATACTCAATGCTTTCCCTGTATTAAGCTTATTACTTCATTAGACCAGCTCGTATTTCAAGTACTCTATACGTACTTTGTTTTCGTATACCTTGCATGTAGGTACACTCGGCACACTAATCTATCTTATTTCTCTTCCTCTTGTTTTGTTAAATTTTCTGTAGTTTATATAGGAAATATTTATTTTAATGTTGTTACTGATCTTAAAATATTCTATTTTTCCTCGTTTCCTTTCCTCTCTGGGATATTTTCCCTGTCTGGACCCCCTAGGCCTATAGCATCCTGCTTTCCAACTAGGGTTGTATGTATTTCATGTAAATCTTTCTTTAAGTAATTTTCCCTAGAAACTTCGTTGTGACTCAACTTGTAGCTGTTCCAGTAGTACTCACTCTTTCCCAATCCCTAAATATTGTAGTTATGCACATTTGTAGAAGCAGCTAAACCACGACTGATCTGTAAAGTTGCATTTTACTGTCTATTAAGTCAACTTTGTATACCAGTAGCAACGTAACAGTAGATTATATTGCAGTTGCTCATCTTGTAGATAATTTGTGTTAAGTAATACCAGTTAATGTGACCCTCGGTTGTAAATCCTGCTTTATCAATGAACTTACTTTCAGAGTATTATGGCTTTTGTAAATTTGATTATCCCCCTTTGATAATGATGACAATAATTGACTAGAAAGATGGTAAGTACATTGTTTTGTTGCAAGTTAAACTACCAGTATAATAGGCTCTAAATATTGTTTTGTTGCGAGTTAAACTACCAGTATAATAGGCTCTAAATATTCCAAAGGTAAATATTGTTTTGAAATTAATGGCACAGTTAAAAGTGGTTACGTCAGAAATTGCAATGTAGAGTACTCAGAAAACACAACATGCAATTTTAATATCAATTTTAATCCCATAAGGAATATTATTAATAGGTATATATTGGTATTAATAACAGTAAAAGATGTGTTGTTCATTGTGAAAATGGGCACCACCAGCAAGTAATAACAGTTAAATATTACATGGAAGTTTAATTTATAGTTTTGCCGTTAGAATTGCAACATTATATGTAAATGAAGATCTTGCTACACTAAGCAATAATCTGGAACTGACAGGAGAGTCATAACTGTAGCAATATTCTTCGTGTTCTCAGTAACACTTAATATTAACAATATCACTCCATCTAGTAGAAAGTGAGGGAACAAGAATGATGATGATAATGCAAGAAATAAAGATAACAACAGTAACCACAAGTATTATTGTTGTTATTGGTGCTGCGGTAATTTTTCATCAATAGTTCCAATCCCATCTTGAGTTGCAATTGAAACTTCCAGGGCAGATTAAGAAATGAAAACAACAAGAGAAGGTTAAGAGTTATATCATGCATTTTTTTCTGCTCACTTTCAAAGTATATTGCTAAATATATATGATTGTTTGAACTAATTTCAGTGCCATTTGATGAAGTTTCTTATTTTTCCTTTATGCAATTATATCTGACTGTGTATACCAATATTATGTATTTGTTTTATTTATATAGATATAAGGGATCTTTTGAGAAGTTTAAGGGTTTTTCATGAGTATGTTGCTATATACATTTATATATTGTCGTGTGTATGCGTGAGTGTGTATGTATGTATGTATATATGCATTTACCTATATATATGTATGTATAAATTTATGTGTGTATGGATGTATGTATGTACGTTTGTATATATAAATCATATCATATAAATAAGTGATTGTTTTTATATCCATATTGGCTCTATTCTGATATATTGTGAATTTCTTTTATTTTGATATCAGCTGATAAGAGGTTTTGGAATCAGAGTATGTATATACGAATTTTAGATTTTGAATGTTCTTTTTTTTTTGGCGTTCATATAAATTTTATTTGTTAAAGCACATTCTTTTAATTATAGCTGCACTATAATGTTCATTTTCATTCCAGAGAAATTAGTAGTCGTAGTAGTAGTAGTATTTAGAGTAGTAATAGCAGTTTTTAGCAGTTAATAGTAGTTGTAATGGTAGTTTTAGCACTTGTAGTTGTAGTTGCTAGATTAAAGTATTTACTAAATTTTTTAAATATTTCTTTTAAAAAGATCTAAACTACGGTTTTTTTTTTTTTTATCCAAGAATGGTCATGTGTTTATTTTATGCAATTTGAATTTTTTTTGCACAATTGACAAGTCGATGTTTTATCCAGAAAATACTTCTGTATGGTTCTTTTTTTAGAATGGAAAGAAAGTTTTAAGTGTATTTGTGTTCAAGGAAATTATAATGAATCTTTTTATCGATTTTACTTTTTTTTTTTTTATCTCGAGAATATCTTGAGAAGGAAATGCAGTTACTTAATGTGGAAGATTTATATTTCCCCGTTAATTATTCCATTAAAGGGACTTTGAAATATATTGAAGGTAGAGAACTTTGGATGCCAATTTGACATATTTTAAGATACAAATGTCTGATAATAAAAGATACAGAAAATAAATAGCATATGTGTAGAAAAAATGCATTGAGAGGTTTATTTTTCATAATTATTAATTTTAACATATTTAAAGATACAAATGTCTTATAAAAATACAGAAAATGAATAGCTGATTAAAAATAAAATCATTTAGAGGTTTATTTTTAGTAATTATTTATTTTAAAATATTTTAAGTTACAAATGTCTTATAAAAAATACAGAAAATGAATAGCTGTTGAA
>NC_090748.1:88616409-88621409 GCF_036898095.1 Palaemon carinicauda | reverse complement strand
CTCTCTCTCTCTCTCTCTCTCTCTCTCTCTCTCTCTCTCTCTCTCTCTCTCTCTCTCTCTCTCTCAATATCCCCGAAGGAGGAGAATGTTGCTTGAATCGCAATCATTTATGAGCACAGTTCCAAAACCATTTTCCTGGCTTCTGTTTTCTTCTTGATCTGAGAACGGAGAGAGAGAGAGAGACAGAGAGAGAGAGAGAGAGAGAGAGAGAGAATATGTTTGCTTTGTTACCAGATTTGCATATATGAGCACACGTACGATTAAAACCAATATGCTGTGTGGTTGATCATATATATTTCATACTGGTGTACGCGATACGTCAAGAGTAACGGCTAAATATTTAGATAGATAGGCACACACGCATGCACACAGAATTAAACCTTTCTCATCCCTCCCCCTTTCTTCTCGGGGTACCCCTCCCACCAGAGCATGACTACTCTCCCCCTACCCATGGGACGGGGAGAGACCGATCAGTTATATGTCTGACAATGCCGCTGAGCATGACCGGAAAGATATATATATATAATATATATATATATATATATATATATATATATATATATATATATATACTGTATATATATATGTATATATACTGTATATATATGTATATATACATATATATATATATATATATATATATATATATATATATATTATATATATATATATATATATATATATATATACAGTATAAATATATTTTATGAGATAGAGAGCCAGACACTTGCTCTTTATTAAATAGGGAAGAATCCCAGATACCCTCTTTAGGTCAGAAAGACTTGTTTGGGAAAATATTTAAAAATGGCAGTTTAGAATTAGAATCAACGAAATATAGAACACCTAAGTTGACCTGATGTCGTAATGGACCCTGTTTCCACACAATATAATTGATATATCCGTTCTTTTGTTGTTCTTGTTGGTGTTACTTCAATGTCCCTTCGACAATAGATATGTGAGAGGACAAAATGGTTTGTGAACGATGCATACCGAATAGGAATGTGCGAGTTGTTTGACCAAGGCTTCATACATACGACAATGACCCAATTGATGTTCACAAAGAGAGATATTTGATAGCTCTCGACCGTGGAAATTCACTGGAATGAATTCATCTTCGTAGGCACTTGTGCTTGAACGCGAAGTTAAGCACAGTCAGTTCTCTCGCCTTGCTTTGGGTCATCTGAAAGCAAAGTTATTGGCTTTAATAACGTTTTAACTCCAGAGAGTTGTGATTCTCAAAGGAAGTTGAAATTAGTATCTAGATATCACAAAACATAAACAAAACCTGGTAACTGGGGTAGTGCCATAGCCTCTGTACCTGATTCTGTCTTGGGTTAGAGTTCTCTTGCTTGAGGGTACACTCGGGCACACTATTCTATCTAATTTCTCTTCCTCTTGTTTTGTTAAAGTGTTTATAATTTTTATAGGAAATACTTATTTTAATGTTGTTACTGTTCTTAAAATATTTTATTTTTCCTTTTTTCCTTTCCTCACTATGCTATTTTCCCTGTTGGAGCCCCTGGGCTTATAGCAGCCTGCTTTTCCAACTAGGGTTGTAGCTTAGCAATTAATAATAATAATAATAATAATAATAATAATAATAATAATAATAATAATAATAATAATGTCTGTTCTTTAGTTTGAAATATTCTTACTAGCGCTGAATTTCTGAAGGCTGCAGTTCATCGAATTATGTCAATACTATTAGTCAATATTATCGGCAAATTAAGATTTGTTGATAATCCCCGCTGTCGATAATCACGTGTGATGAAGATATTAATATTTTACGACACCATAGCCTCTGTAGTAGATCTCCACTGTCTTAGAGTAGAGTTCTCTTGCTTTAACGTACACTCGGGCATGCTATTTTATCCTATTTCTATTCCTCTTGTTTTTTTTTAAGTTCTTTTAGTTTATATATGAAAAAATTATTTAAATGTTGTTACTCTTCTTAGAATATTTTATTTTAATTGTTCATTACTTCTTTTATAGTTTATTTCCTTATTTCCTTATTCACTTGGCTATATTTCCCTGTTGGAGCCCTTGGGCATCTAGCATCCTGCTTTTCCAACTGGGGCTGTAGCTTAGCAAGTAATAATGATAATAATAATAATAATGATGATAATAATAATGATGATAATAATAATAATAATAATAATACGATTTCATTACGTTTGGTTTGCAATGTGGGGCGGGGGGGATATTCAAGTTTTTTTATGATACAGACTTAATTGGCGTGAAATAAAATTCAAAGATGAACTAACAGTTGAATTTCACGGTAAATGAGACCTTTTGTCACAAACATAAAAATAAGAACTTGTAGTGATTATTATATTTTTTTTTCTTTTTTTAGCATGTCTGGTAACGTCTCATCCTTGAAATTAAATGCAAAGAAATTTAGATACATCAAATGAATAGTGAAGAAAATTTTATTTTTTCTCAAATTTATGTCGATCTTGTATCGTTCTGAATGAATGCCATGATGGATGTTTATAACGGAAAGCGAGACACACGTGATACTCACCCCTCCCTACCCCCACCCCCACCCCCACCGAAAATGATGACAGAACCTTTTGGTATGTTGAGTTATTAAGGAAATGGTGGAGATGATAGGAAATTGATACTCCAAGGTGGTGATTATACCCACATAAAAAACAAGGAGGGTAAAATATGCAAGTAATTACCTTCAGTTAAAGCTTTTACGGAAGTTCCTAAAAGAGGTGGAATGTGAAATAAGATTCTCGGTGAATAAAGACTGGAAGTCACGAACTCCTAAAAAGTTAAGGAAGTATTAGCCAAGATTACAGGCAAGTGAATTGAACTTAAGATGATGGTGGATTATATGGTACGATTTTCAACGCAACGAAATGATGATATTGATCTTTGATATATTCTTTATAATATAAAGGAATCATATAAAGCAAGGAATATTGAATTAGTGAAGGTCTTGATGTAAAAAAAAAGACACGGAAGTGCATTGCTGAAAGCTTCTGAGAAGAGAAAGATGTTTATGATCAAGAAGCAGTTTCACAAGCAAGAACCCCAAATGAATGTTAGACTATATCATGTTTTCTGTCTGCTCTTGCCATCAATTAAGTAAGAAACATTGGATCGTGTAGTTAGCTTGATTTTTAAACACCGTTGACAGGTAAGGTACAACGATCATTTATGTAGGGTAGAGGTATCGACAAGTTATGTCGTTTTTAAAGGCTTGTCATTGCCTAGAAACATACAACTGACCTTAGAAATCCACTGATAGCAGAAATGGATTCGTAGGCCATTGAAGTTGAAGGTCATATAATTCAAGATGGTGTAGTAAGTGTTAGCTGAGAAGAGTGTGATTATGATAATGACTTTTGAGAGGAAAAAATTAAAATTTATTTTATCACTGAATTTTGAGAGGAAGTTAACCCGGGTAATAGATTCAAAAGAATGAAATTGATATTATCATCTGATACACATACTTGCATTCATTTGCCTCAGCTTTCTTGTTACAAGTTGTAATACTGTCACATTCTGTAACTTTTCTCTTCAATGGGTTAACCTATTTGTAATACTGTCACATTCTGTAACTTTTCTCTTCAATGGGTTAACCTATTTGTAATACTGTCACATTCTGTAACTTTTCTCTTCAATGGGTTGTAATACTGTCACATTCTGTAACTTTTCTCTTCAATGGGTCAACCTATTTGTAATACTGTCACATTCTGTAACTTTTCTCTTCAATGGGTTGTAATACTGTCACATTCTGTAACTTTTCTCTTCAATGGGTTAACCTATTTGTAATACTGTCACATTCTGTAACTTTTCTCTTCAATGGGTTAACCTATTTGTAATACTGTCACATTCTGTAACTTTTCTCTTCAATGGGTTAACCTATTTGTAATACTGTCACATTCTGTAACTTTTCTCTTCAATGGGTTGTAATACTGTCACATTCTGTAACTTTTCTCTTCAATGGGTCAACCTATTTGTAATACTGTCACATTCTGTAACTTTTCTCTTCAATGGGTCAACCTATTTGTAATACTGTCACATTATGTAACTTTTCTCTTCAATGGGTTGTAATACTGTCACATTCTGTTACTTTTCTCTTCAATGGGTTAACCTATTTGTAATACTGTCACATTCTGTAACTTTTCTCTTCAATGGGTTGTAATACTGTCACATTCTGTAACTTTTCTCTTCAATGGGTTAACCTATTTGTAATACTGTCACATCCTGTAACTTTTCTCTTCAATGGGTTAACCTATTTGTAATACTGTCACATTCTGTAACTTTTCTCTTCAATGGGTTGTAATAATGTCACATTCTGTTACTTTTCTCTTCAATGGGTTAACCTATTTGTAATACTGTCACATTCTGTAACTTTTCTCTTCAATGGGTTGTAATACTGTCACATTCTGTTACTTTTCTCTTCAATGGGTTAACCTATTTGTAATACTGTCACATTCTGTAACTTTTCTCTTTAATGGGTTGTAATACTGTCACATTCTGTTACTTTTCTCTTCAATGGGTTAACCTATTTGTAATACTGTCACATTCTGTAACTTTTCTCTTCAATGGGTTGTAATACTGTCACATTCTGTAACTTTTCTCTTCAATGGGTTAACCTATTTGTAATACTGTCACATTCTGTAACTTTTCTCTTCAATGGGTTACCCTATTTTACGATACCATCCTTCTCCCATTTTATTCATAGTTATTTTTAATGAACGCTCGACTTAACATCTTTCTACTTATGCAAAGTGATATTTTGCATCTTTAAATCTTATGTTTACCTGTATGGGCAGCTATGACGAGAGAACAGCTGGTCGATAATCAACTCTGATTAACAGGTTGATGGAAATTTTCAAAGAGTTTTCATGAATAGATGATAAGAGAAGTCTGTTTGGAGGTATCCGTACGTTATAGGAAACTTCAAGAAAGTTTGTAGAATTGCATAGCTTGAACTTTTTAAGAAACTTTGGAAAACTTTTTTTCAACTTAAACAACCAGTA
>NC_090748.1:88596409-88611409 GCF_036898095.1 Palaemon carinicauda | reverse complement strand
TATATATATATATATATATATATATACAGTATATATACTGTATATATAATGTATATATATATATATATATATATATATATATATATATATATATATATATCCACTACTTTGGTAAGTGACAGCTCTATGGTTTTTATTTAAATATGCCAAGGTGCACATCATATAGATTGAAAGATTATCCTTGCAATAGATCATTTACCTCGCAATTTCCTTTTATCGACCATTATAAACAATCTTGAAATTTCTATTCGTCAAACTTTGGAATTTCCAAATATTTATGCATTTTCTAATTTCACCGTCATAACTTTTCATGTTAAAGTGTGATTCGATCGTTCAACAATATTAGCCCTGACGAAGATCCATGTGCAAAAAAAAAGAAAAAAGGTTGGTCGAAACAGCTGTCTGCATCATATATTAAATGGAACTGAGTTGTAGTAGTCATCTCTTCCTGAAAACTAAATGGAAGTTGTTTTTTTTTTTTCGGAGGGATATTATCTACAAATTTTAGACACAACAAATACTCTGTTTGTTTTTTTTCGGAGGGATATTATCTACAAATTTTAGACACAACAAATACTCTGTTTGTGTTTATGTGCCAGTTTGAGAGAGAGAACGAGAAAGAAAATATATTTCTAAGACTGGATCGGTCTTCCAAATTATTAACAGACATTACTAGTTAATAGTGTTAATGGAATTATATTATTAGCAATTACATACTTTCTTTTGAAACATAGCTGGTTAATTGACTCAAGAAATACAGTGAAAAAAAAAAAATTCCACAATTTGGAAATTTATATAAACTTAATCGAGACACCAATAGACAATTTTTTTATAGTACAACCCCGCGTCAATTATTTATTTTGGAAAAGTGGAATTTCGTGGCTTGTTTACTAAAGATGCGATTATAGATTTCATATAATGATGTCATATGATGAAAAATACGCATTCCGATAACGCAATAGAGACATCATGCTAACTCTTTTCCTTCTGTCTTTCCTTTTATGTTATTTTTAAGGATAGGAGAAGTATTATTTAATCAGTTAAAACCGCCCAAAAAACCCTATAATTAATTGAAATTTAAAAACCTAATGATCTACTAAATTTGAATATAGATATCAACCAAGCACCATTGTAATTGATATGGTTATTGTGTTATCAAAATACCAGTCTTCCTTGTTCTTAACACAATGGAGATGTTTTATCTTATATTATGTTCTTAACCAGGTATTGGAGAACATTGTGGATAATTTTTGTTATTGGTTCCGGAAAACGGTTTGATTTTAACAATAAAACTCTCTCTCTCTCTCTCTCTCTCTCTCTCTCTCTCTCTCTCTCTCTCTCTCTCTCTCTCTCTCTCTCTCTCTCTCTCATATTGCTCCTGAAGTCACACAGAGATATTCACTGAGTGTCAGTCACTATATCTTACTTCCTGGAGTTATTAAATAAATGTTTGTTCTCTCAAGTGAACGGTAATTACTGCACACTACCTGAAGCTGTTTGCACACCCATCGAGACGCCCCTGTTCACGATTCTTTTCCTTCTGTTCAAATATCACACGCACTGAGTGTTTGCTGTGCCTTACTCTCTGTATATAGATTTTAATGGATGTATAACACTGATATCTGAAGAACTGTATTTGTACAAACACACACACAATATATATACATATATATATACATATATATAGATTTATATATATGTATATATATACATATATACAGTATATACGTATATATATATATATATATATATATATATATATATATATATGTGTGTGTGTGTGTGTGTGTGTGTGTGTATATATATATATATATATATATATATATATATATATATAGATATATAAATATATATATATATATATATATATATATATATATATATATATATATATATATATATATATGTATATGTATGTATGTATGTATATATATATGTATATATGAGTATAAATATGTGTATATATATATATATACATAAATATATATAATATATATATATATATATATATATATATATATATATATATATATATACATATTTATATTGTATTTAATTGGACGTGTGTGTATTTTACTTTCGTTCACCATATCCAGAAAGAAATTTGTTGTTATTTAATAATATTAGTTTTCTGAATGTACATCATATCAGTGTCCTTTTTGTATCGTAAATAATATTGATGCACTTTTCCATATTTCAGTGTTTGCTCATTTTTTGTTATTATTATTATTATTATTATTATTATTATTATTATTATTATTATTATTATTATTATTAATATTTAACTAGAGTAATTTTCCATGTCATGTTTAAGATATTTTTGTTAAGAATATATATATATATATATATATATATATATATATATATATATATATATATAGTACAGTATATATATATATATATATATATATATATATATATATATATATATATATATATATATATATATATATATATGTTTTGTGTTCATTTTATTACCAATATATTATCTAAATGATTTTGTTCAATGGTATCACTGTATATGTCGATGTTTTATCACAGAATGTTTATCATCAATGTTTGCTGTATTTCTCAGTGTTTTTATGGCATCGTTTGACTGTAGTTTGTTTCCATATTTTGTAATTATTGTAAAGATATTGATTATTATATGTAATATACTGTTACTTCAGCAATGCACTTGTTAACTGAAACATGCTAGGTAGGTTTTTTACCATCAATTTGAAATCTGGTTTTCATTTAGAATGTTATTCTTATTTTGTGATATGGTAAACTTTAATTCAAATTTCATTTTTGTAAGAAACGGTGATTGCAAGTAGAAATCAGGTTAATTGTCTATCTTTAATCCAGGGCCCAATTGAACTGGTAACCTGATGTCCATATTTAGATCAATAGCAAAGAGGGTAAGATTTAAAAATTGCTGGGAAAGAATTGTAGTGGGAATTACACTACATGAAAAATTAATAGTCGAGGAATATTGAAGCAAGAAGAACGTTCTAAAATGTGGCCTGATCTTGGGAATCCCCGTGTGAATGAGGAAGATAAATGACTAAGTTTTTGGAGGGTCTAAAGATGTCCCAATGTTGCTTCTAGAAGATCAACTCCAGAGTCCTGGACACCAATTCACATTGAAAATTGCAAGAACCCATATATGGACGATACGAGGTGTCAAAATACTGAAAGATAAATCCATATAATCTGAGGATTGCTGGACTCTGCAATAAATGCGGGTAGATTGGATCTCATGGGATTTACGAGGCCTATTAGATACTTTGAAATTGAGATTGGGCTGTCTTATGTCTTGACAATACTTTAGGAAATTTGTAAATCAAGATCCTGTCGCTTTGTAATTAGTTGAAATAAACAATTAATTAGATGATTGGTGTAATGCGCATACACACATTGGCTGGGCGGAGGAACTAAAGGGTACTTGGTTGCTGGGTGGAACTCCAGATTTCTAAGACATAAATCAGAAAAGGGCAACCGAGACATATGGTCAGCTCAGCCTTCAAGGTCGACGATTACATGTTGTTTATAGATACCTTGACACTTATGACCCCCTTTCGGGCCATGTACATACAACTTCCAAAAGAGTTTTTCTGAAGTACTTGTCACGTAAATCGAAATTTTTTTTCTCGCTAACTTTTATCTGCGAAATCAGACAAGGCAGTAAACCCGTCAAATATGACTTCTGGTTTATGAACAATTATGACCTTTTTTATCAATGTTACAAGGTGGCTATGTGTGTTGTAAACAAGCTCAGAAACGTTCCATTATGGGTACATATTTATATATTTTTATAGGCTTATGTCATCAGATTTTTTTCCAGTAAAATACCCACTTGGATACCTCTGTGTCTTAGAATGCGGAATTGATGTACATAAGAATCACAATATAGTTAATGTATTTCAGGTGCTATTCTTTTCTTTTAAATTAAAAAAAGGTATTTGGTATATAAACTTGTTTTTGTTTTATGAACTAAATCATATGTTTTATATATATACTGCTGTGTATATATATATATATATATATATATATATATATATATATATATATATATATATATATATATATATCTATATATATATATATATATATATCATATATATATCATATATATGTTTATTATATATATATGCTTTTATTTCTCTCAAATGACTAAAAATACGTTTCAAAGAATATTTTCTTTTTGATAGTTTGGAATATTGGTGGCACTTGATGTATTTGAGCATGGATAAAGTTTTAATGTTTGTCTTTAGTTTTGTGTATATACATACATATATATATATATATATATATATATATATATATATATATATATATATATATATATATATATATATACACACACATTTATGTATACATTTATATCTAGATACATAGAGCTATTCTTTATTATACATTTTATTGTAGGAAGTATATAAGTGTGTATATTTATGTGAAGTAATATTCAACAACTTTGGATGCCATGTGAGGAAATTAACCTTACTGTAGATGGTGCTCCATAGTTCAATAGTAGGCTACTACCAGATATTCATGACTATTCATTCATCACTAATCTTCAATGATCTTCCAATACGTTCCGAAATACTTCCCCGATTTTTTTTTTTTTTTTTTTTTTTTTTTTTTTTTTTAAGAAATATGTTCCGAAATTCTCCCCTGAATTATTAATTTTATGTCGCTTAAGACCGTTACCTCATATCGGACAATATTCTCTATCACCCCAGCAGGTAGCGACTCCAGACTCCGCAGGAGAGGCGGAGCCCGTCTGCAGTTTCCGAATGGCCATCCTAGGCGCGACGGGCGTTGGTAAGACCGCCCTTATCCATCAGTTCAGGACTTCGGAGTGCATCAACGCCTACGACTGTAATGCCAGTGAGTACTGATGATTTTAATTTTCTCTCTTCTTGAGTGTTTTACTGTATACGAGTGGATTTCCATAATTATTGTTTTTATATTTCTATATCTCTTTTTGGGTTTTACAGTATATAGGTGGAACGCCATAAATATTTTCTTCATCATATATTGTATTTTGTTTTAGAAATTGTTCAGTCAAAAGTCATTATGCTGTTGCAAAGAGTTATGTTTAAATAACTTCCCGTAACTTATGGCTTCTATTGTATTTGTTCAAATCCTAATATTTCTGGCTGTCAATTGATATTTTGGTACTGCAATTGATAGACATCATGCAATTGATTGTTTCAAGTTTGGTTATTAAGTGCCCATAATTTTCTAAGGTTGATTAATGGCCTGCTGTCTGACCTGTTCTCCCATGTCCTTACTGTACCTAAAAACAATAGAATGTCATTAAGTTATGACACTTTCCAAGACAGGAGAACACTGGTTTGTTCTCTTGCTCTTGCTGGCCATAACTGAAGAGACTTTTCT
Source organism: Palaemon carinicauda (assembly GCF_036898095.1). Classification (NCBI taxonomy): domain Eukaryota; kingdom Metazoa; phylum Arthropoda; class Malacostraca; order Decapoda; family Palaemonidae; genus Palaemon; species Palaemon carinicauda. The sequence goes on along the minus strand of NC_090748.1, from coordinate 88,606,024 downwards.
ACCCACACTTCAACTTAACAGTTGAAATAGTTACCCACTTAAGTCCTAGTTTAAGGTGTTGTATGCTTAGTTTCGTGAGTTGTCTGAGGAAAGAAGAAAATACTTGAAGAATATGCCGAAAAAAAACATAAACAGATTATGGTCAGAGGAATTACAGTATGACATGTATTTGTAATTCTAAAATTAAGCCTCTGAATAGAACAGAAATAGGGATATGAAACATCTTGCATCCTATTCACAAGACGTTCGTAAGTTAGTTTACTCGTTTTAGCAAAATTTTCCCATTTGAAATTTAGATATCTATGGATTTATTTAGGCAGCGCGTAGCAGACTTCCGTAACCAATGTAAAATCAGTTCTGTGATATAAAAAAGAACAAATAATGAAAAAGGTTTTTTCAGGACCAAAGTTTACAAAGGCTTAATTGATACCCTGCATATTACCACAAAGCACTTTTCTGTGACGCTGGGCGTCTCCCTTTCCGAGACCCTTTCCTCCCTTTCCATGGCCAGTCATGTGTGTGTAATGTTGTGTTGAAGTTAATTTTTGTGTTTGCTTTTGTATATCATTATTATTATTATTATTATTATTATTATTATTATTACTTCGTTGGCTACAACCCTAGTTAAAAAAGCAGGATGCTATAAACCCAAGGGCCCCAATAGGGAAAATAGCCCATTGAGGAAAGGAAACAAGGAAAATTAAAGATGTTTTAAGAACTGTAACAACATTAAAATAAATATTTCCTATAGAAACTATAAAAACTTAACAAAACAAGAGGAAGAGAAATGAGATAGAATAGTATGCCCGAGTGTACCCTCAAGAAAGAGAACGCTACCCCAATACAGTGAAAGACCAGGGTACAAAGGCTATGGTACTAGCCATTTCTAGAGAATAATGGTTTGCTTTTGGAGTGTCCTAGAAAATCTGCTTACCATAGCTAAAGAGTCTCTTATACCCTTACCAAGAGGAAAGTGGCCACTGAACAATTAAAATGTAGTAGTTAACTCCTTGGGTGAAGAAGAATTGTTTGGTAATCTCAGTGTTGTCAGGTATGTGAGGACAGAAGAGAATATTTAAAGAATAGGCAAGACTATTCGGTGTAGGCAAAGGGCAAATGATACGTAAACAGAGAGAAGGATCCAATGTAGTACTGTCTGGACAGTCAAAGCCCCCCCCCCCCCCGGTAACTCTCTAGTGGTAGTATCTCAACGGGTGGCTGGTGCCCTGGCCAACCTACTACCTATATAGCTCCATATATCGCCTGTATAATCTCCCCTTATTTCATTCTCATTCTAACTTTTTAGTATCCTCATAATACCATTAACTATCGAAAAAAAAAAAAACACATAAGGAAGCACAGCTCTTCCAATATGAAAGCTCTCATGTCATCCTGCCTCGTTCTATTCTACATTTGGAACAAGATCAAAACAGTCTGTTGGTTGGTGTGTCGCCTCAGATAATTGAACGCGACTGTTTCTCTCCAATCAATTAGTCGTCTTTATCCAGCGTAAAGTGAATTCGCGCAGTGAGGGCCAACACCACCAGCTATTAGGATTCAAAGTGTGCCTTGATAATGGGATTACCTTCTGAATCCAACTGAGCGACTCTGCCGTACAGCAACAGGGACTAAAGAAGAGAAGGCGAGGGGATCACACAGAGATCGTTATAGGATATATTTTAGGAAGATTTTGTTGTTTCATAAAGGGATATATACTGGGAGGGGGAAACAAGAGTATTAAAAGGGTGAAACAAGGTTTCTTTATGTGGCCCATTGTATTAAATGTATTTAAACAGTATAGAGACAAATTGATAATCAAATTAACAGTCGATATGAAAATTAATTATTAGACTAAAATCCTTGGAAGAAAAGTGCAAAGGTTCTGTAATGATCAGCTTCATGGAAAGAAGTAACTTGTAGAAAATACTGATCATGGTTACTAAGGACGTCATAAACTGTGGCTTTGTAAATATACGTTCTGTAAGTGATAAACGAGAAATATTTGGACATATTAGCATTATATGAAACATGGTTAACTAGCTTGGACAAGGCACACAATTTTACTTTTCCATAAATGATATAGATGACACTACTGAAACTCTAAATCGAATCCGTTATAGTGTTAGAGAATGGATGACAATTAAACAATTAAAATTAGGCTAAATAGAACAAAACTGAGTTCATGGTGGTAGGTAAGAGAAACAGCGTGAGAAGCTTGGGTGATATTCAAATGAACATAAATAATGAATCAGTGCCGATATCTAGTAAAGTTCGTGATCTAGGTGTAATTCTTTACTGTAACTTGTCTCTCAAGGCCCAAGTAGATAATGTAGTAAATACTTCTGGGTATCATCTAAGAAATATTGCTTTTATAAATAAAGTACCTGGATGAAAATTCTATGAAGAAACTTGTGATAAACTGTGTTATTACCAAGATTGACTATTGCAACTCCATCTATTACAATTTACCAAAAGTACAACTTAAGAAATTACAAAACATAATAAACAGAGGAGCAAGACTGATAAAAGGTGCCCCACCTAGAGAAAGGATCACCCCTATACTAATTGATTTACACTGGCTGCCGATTAAAGCGAGAATTGAATTTAAAGTATATAGAATACCCACCAAGTTATCAAAACCGGTTGTCCAAAGTAGTGTCGACACGAGGATAGTAACAGATAGTTTCAAACTATTGGAACCTAGATAAATGTCTACTGTAGGTTCCAGAGCCTTTAAATATGCGGCCCTGAGACTATACAATAAGCTCCCACGAGACATCCGAATCATTGAAGACATTAAGGCTTTCAAGAGGAAACTGAAGACTCTTATTCCACGAGACGTATGACAGTGACGATTCAACAGTAAATGAGCAATACATGATATGAAACGCTGAATACTCTGAACGAACAATACATAACGACAGTGGAGGTCCTGTAGAGAGTGGGGTTTCCCTGCTGTATGGGATCAGAAAAGCAACCGTCAAAGTAAAAGTAAAAAGTATTCAGAACATTAAAAACTTTATTTTACCTGAAGGATAACTTCCGGGAAAAAAGACATGGAGTTCCATTTTATTTTGCAGATCAAAAAGGGGTAATGCAGAACATGGAGGATCACGATATGATCTTCACAACCCCAAATCCTTCTCTTAAATAGAAAATGGCAGAATTACTAAAAGAAACAATGAGATAATAGTTGCACTAGGAAGGTTACTACTCTGTGTTAGCTGTAACTGGGACATGCTGTAGTATTCCGACTTGCGTCCCAGAAATCTGGCAGTCCACCTACCAGCCAGGAACCCTTATGCCCGATGCATGATGACTTCCAGGATATCGCTGTCTGTGCTGTTGTTGCTGTTCTTGAAATATTTTATTTTTATTTGATTCCTTTCCTCACTGGGCTATTTTCCTTATTGGAGCCCCTGGGCTTGTGGCATCCTGCTTTTCCAACTAGGGTTGTAGCTTAGCAATTAATAATAATAATAATAATAATAATAATAATAATAATAACAACAGGAAAGTGATCTGAGAATGATGAATGCAGGTTTACTTGCCCACTCGGCTTACACGCGTAGCGCAACATGTGCCACTTGCCAGAACAGAGGAGTAATGAGATAATGTTGAATCGCCAGCGAAGTGAGCCGCGGTGGAGCAAAGACTAGTTGAACTATGTGATTAATTAGAGGATTAATATAACGTGTACATACTCTCACACATGCCCACGCATTGGCATCTGGTTGGTGGATGGAACTCCAGATTTCTGGGACACACGTCGGAAATCTGCAACCAGGTAAAATGGTTAGAACAGCCTTCAAGTGGTAAATTCGTGTGGACTGAAGGTAGCACTTAAGTTGATATGCATCATTAGAATTAATGGAACTGATCGAATGAGTCTATTTCAAAGGGGATTTATTATTTATTATCAAGATAATGTGACTCCAGGAAAACGTAAAGGTCATAAAATGACCAAAATATTTCAAAATTATTGAAGTTATAGCGATAAATCTATCAATAAAGGAAACAAGACAATACAAACCATAGTAAGATATGATCAAAATATGTAAGTCAGTAATAGATGAAACAATGAATACAATGCATGAGAATAAATTGAAAAATGTTATACATTAGAGTAAATTGAAAAATTGTATATATTAGAGTATGTGGTATCAAAGCGCCAGGAGCCTCCATGGTTCACGCTTTCAGTTTCTGTAAATATATTGTTTGAATACTTAATAGTATGTAGCGGGAATTAAAAAAAAAAAAAAAATCCATTATCTCGAAGTAAAGGAGAAATTGTAATATGTCTTTACAAATCAATGATTGCGAAGAATATTATTATTATTATTATTATTATTATTATTATTATTATTATTATCATTATTATTATTATTATTATTATTAATTGCTAAGCTACAATTCTAGTTGGAAAAACATAATGCTATTAGCCCAAGGGCTCCAACAACTGAAAAATAGCCTAGTGATGAAAGGAAACAAGGAAATACAAAACTAGAAGAAGAGTAATGAACAATCAAAATAAAATATTTTAAGAACAGTAACAACATTACATTAGATCTTTCATATACTGGAAAGAAAAAACAGGAAGAGAAATAAGTTAGAATAGTATGCCCGATTGTACCCTCAAGCAAGATAAATATTCAGACAAAAGTAAATCAGGGGAGTAAAATAACTTAAAGCAATCTGGTTCTCTATAAAGAATTTCGTAATCATGTGCTTGCTATGAAGCAATGCGTTGAAGTAAAATAAAAACTGTATGCGGGGTACAGTACATGAAAGAAAATTACAAAAAAGATAAGGCTATCGATGTGCTTGGGAACATTTAGAATTATATAAGATAAAACGGAAGCTTATGTTTTAATATGTAAAGTGAGAGTTGCCAATCTCAATAGCTATTTGATATATTTGTGGTTTGAAAGCTAATGAGAGTCAGGAAAAGGGTTGAGCATTTTGCTGAGAAAATAATAAAAGTTCTGAATGCAATCTGAAAGGCTTATTATTTGCTGATGATTGTCTTAGTTGTGTTACTCATTATGAGTTACTAATACTAGTGAACGTTTCAAAATGTGTGTAATAGGAGAAAGGTGAGGAAATGAAGGATTTGTTTGTTAAATGGCAGTCAGGTAGATGAAAGGTTGAATGTCAGTATCGATATTTGAAAACGATAACTGACGATTCACACAAATATTTATGATTGAATCCAGTGGACAGTAAGTGATAGGATGAGGGAACGGATGAATCTTAGAAAAGAGATACGAGTCCATCAAAGATATGTGACGTGAAATGATCTTAGCAAACAAATGAACTACAGGAAGCTATTGTCAAAACAACACAAGTCTTTGATATTGAGAATAATTAACGCATCCATAAATTCAGCTATGTAACAATGACGCTATGAAATTAGCAAGTTAAAAAATGACATTTTTTTCTGGTGGTTAGATTCCATGCAGAGAATACGAGTGGATTTGTTGGTTTAAAAAAAAAAAGTGTACGGTAAGAGGGAAGATAAATTGAAGGCTGTGTTGAAATGATAGGCAAAAAGTGCAAGACCGTACCCAATATACAGTAGAAGTGTTGAGTACAGTGTGGATATGGGTATAAACCTGCTGTAGGACTCCAACGTTGATTCAGAAGTCAAAGAGTGAACATCGTTGTGACTATAGACTTATCATTCCTTGGGTCATCCCCTTAATAACAGATGAAAAGACGTTGCCTTTAGAGAGTTTTGTTCTTCCGTTTTTTCACATTATTATTATTATTATTATTATTATTATTATTATTATTATTATCTAAACTACAACCCTAGATGGAAAAGCAGGATTTTATAATCCCAAGGGCCCCACCAGGGAAAATAGCCCAGTGAGGAAAGAAAATAAGGAAATAAATCACCAGGGAAAATAGCCTAGTGAGGAAAGAAAATAAGGAAATAAGTCACCAGTGAAAATAGCCCAGTGAGGAAAGAAAATAAGGGAATAAGTAAACTACAAGCGAAGCAATAAACAATTAAAATAAAATATTCTCAGAACGGTAGCAACATTAGAATTTATCTTTCATAGATTACCTATAAAAAGAGACTTATGTCAGCCTGTTCAACATAAAATCATTAGTTGCAAGGTTGAACTTTAGAAGTCCCTCGATTCAACTACTTAATTTGGCTGCTTATTCCATTGTCATTAGCAATTCTCTTTATCTAATTCGGTTTTTTTTTACCGGACTCAGTTCAAGTTCTGGTGAACCAAACGCTGCAGTCAATGCAGCCTTTAAATAGATTAAATTAACAACACGATTTATGTGTCTAGCTGAAATGATGCTAAAGCAGAGTGGAATGTTATGAGGACAGCGAGTAAATTGAATTCTAAAATGAATCGAGATATTCTCTCTCCTCTCTCTCTCTCTCTCTCTCTCTCTCTCTCTCTCTCTCTCTCTCTCTCTCTCTCTCTCTCTCTCTCCCCACAACGGATGCGGACCATTAGGCTCGGGCTCACCGAAAATGCTTCTGAAGTACCATCTCTCTCTCTCTCTCTCTCTCTCTCTCTCTCTCTCTCTCTCCTCTCTCTCTCTCTCTCTCTCTCTCTCTCTCTCTCTCTCTCTCTCTCTTATAAAGTCTTGGAAGTACCTGAAGAAATCTTTTCATCGAAAACTACCCTAAAAGGCTTTGATGGGGTTGTGGAAATATCAGCTGACACGTATAAGAAAAAGTCTCGAGTTAAAAGGCAGTATCTTAGTAGAGGGAAACGGCTGTAGCAGTAGTTTTGTTATTATTGTTGTTGTTGCTGTTTTAATGGTGAGCATCTATGCCTGCTAATGAACATTTTCATGATGATGATAGCATTTCCATTATTGGTTTTAATGATGATAATAATGAAACAAATTTTTGGGTATGAATATTAAATAAATATTTTTTATTTTCGTGGGCACTGAATATGTTTTTTTTTGTTCGAATATTTTTCAGATGGGAAAATTATTAAATCTGCATTATTAGGAAATAGTAAAAGGTTTTAGTTGATAGAAAATATCAGTATTGTCTGCTGCGGGAAAAAAGAATTTTAATCATTATACGGAACTCTCTCTCTCTCTCTCTCTCTCTCTCTCTCTCTCTCTCTCTCTCTCTCTCTCTCTCTCTCTCTCTCTCCTCTCTCTACTTTCAAATTCCACAAATATTTTAGTACTGTTCAAGCTGCAATTGAATTTAGGATCATCAGGAGATAGATTCATAAATTATACCATTCTAGGTGAGATAAACTTAGAGAGAGAGAGAGAGAGAGAGAGAGAGAGGAGAGAGAGAGAGAGAGAGGAGAGAGAGGAGGAGAGGCGTAGGTGGTCGGTATGTAAGGCCATAAGCACTTCTATAATTAGCCTACTGTGACAGAGATCACTTATGTGTGTATATTTTCATGCACTCTACTTAATTGATGTTGGTTAGAAAAGAAAAGTGTTATTTTTTTTTCATTTAAGCGACTTTGCGTTTACCGTATCTATAAATTGAATTATATATATATATATATATATATATATATATATATATATATATATATATATATATATATTAAATGTATGCATAATTATGTGTACAAACACTCACACACACATATATATATATATATATATATATATATATATATATATATATATATATATATATGTATGTATATACATACATATATATATATATATATATATATATATATATATATATATATATATATATATATATATATATATATATATATATATATATATATTATATATATATATATATATATATATATATATATATATAATATATATATATATATAAACATATGAATAATTTAGTTCTTTCATTCTACCATACTTTGAATATTGTTCTCCTTTCTGGTCTTCAGCTGCTGACTCTCATCTTAATTTGGTAGATAAAAACTTGCAGCCTTTTAAATTTATCACATCTGATCTGGATATTAATTACTTTGAGCATGTTGCATAGGGTTTTTCATATATCTGGTCATCCTTTGTGTTCAGATCTTCCAAGGTTTTACCATCTTGTACGTAGTACTAGGTATTCAGTTAATTCTAATAGTCTGGCCTTCTCCATCACAAGACAATACTACACAGTATTCTAGAAGCTTTATTCCAGCTGTAGCGAGATTGTTGAGTGATCTTCCTGATCTGGCGATTTAATTAATAGAGCTTTGGAAGTTCAAACCTTTGGAAATGCTTTATTCTTGAACAGGTTAACTTGGTGTTAATTATTTTGATATATTTTATATAGTTTTGTATTTTCAACTTATAGTTTATTGGTTTCTCCTGTATTTCCTTTCAACACTGTGATTGTTTCCTTTCCCCTGATGGAGCCCTTAGGGTTGTAGCATTCTGCCTTTCCAGTTAGGGTTGCATATATATATATATATATATATATATATATATATATATATATATATATATATATACACACACATACATACATACATACATACATACACGTATGTTTATATAATTAAATGTGCTTATAGAAATATACAAAATTCATTGTACCCATTCATATGCAATGGTTATTTTTTAATCAATTACAGTTAATAACTTTTCTATAAAAAAAGCGAAGGGTCTTATAATCGCAACACGCAACATAACGTATAACTGAATGCCTTCATCCAAAAGCGGTGGACGAATCAGTTATGATGGAAGGGAATCTTCCGTCGAGTTCCAATAATAAAGGGCCCCATCCTGACACCAATTAATTATACGTCAAACTTTCAAATAATAAAAAAATTCATATGGGCATATGGGTTGTAAACATAGGTGTAAATAAACAGAAATACATACATAAATAACGCCAGATAGAACCTGTGTCATCCTGTATATAGTGAATGCAAATGGGAATGTATAAACACAACTAAGATTGCCTAACTTGCAAAGAATGTTTTTAGTTTAAACGGGCTGACATCATAAGTCTCTTTTCATATTTTATATGTGACTAGTCTATTTTAACGTTGTTACCGATCTTGAGGTATTTTATATTCATTATTCATTAATTGTCATGTAGTTTATTTATTTCCTAATTCCTTTCCTCACTGGACTATTTTCCCTTGTTGGAGCCCTTGGGCTTACGGGATCATGCTTTTCCACCGGTATTGTAGCTTAGCTAGTAGTATTAGAAATGGTAAATATCATTATTATTATTATTATTATTATTATTATTATTATTATTATTATTATTATTATTATCATTATTATTGATTCGAAAGGGAATGGGGCCATGGGCTTATATAAATTGTGATAGAAAACACTTTTAACACCCCCCCCCCCCACTGCCTCCTCCCACCGCCCCCCCCCCCCCAAAAAAAAAGATACTCTTTATTACAGTGTTTTAAGTTTTTATAAATCAATATACACCCTGTCCAATAACTAAGTACTCTATTAATGTTTAAAGGACGCTAGTATAAAACTTTTTCCTTGTTAGAATTCACTCAAGAGATTGTTTAGGGGTTCAGTTCTTTCTTGTTAGTTGTACATCCTATATTTGTGTAGAAATAGAACACTGCACCGTCTGATAACATATGTCTGATTTTAGAGTTATGATTTAGAAATACTAGGAGATACGAGGATAGAAAGAGTTTAGAAAAGTGT
>NC_090748.1:88581121-88586386 GCF_036898095.1 Palaemon carinicauda | reverse complement strand
TACAGACCTACTATGAGATTCAGGGCCTCTGTAACACGGTTTTTTAGACTTTGCTCCTTATCAAAGCATCGGATGTAGCTGAAAGTTGACATATGTATATTTTACAACCACACACAAATTTTGTCAGCATTATCAATAACCTAAACACAATAGTTTTAATTTTTATAGAGTAAAAATTATCTAGCCGACGCCATGGCCAGTGATAACGAGCCAAGAGTCGAAAACATTCACTACGTAAGCAATGTAAACACCTTTTGACAAAATTTTGCCCCGCCCATCCACCAGACACCCATTCAACTTCTTCCATCGGCTCTGAAACCCATAACAGTCAAGAATGGCTAACAGGATTTGGAACTGCCCCCGTGGTTGCAAAACTGCATTTGTCTTACGACTTGCAACTTTATACAGTCAAGAGAAAGCCCGTGGCCATATTTACTATAGCCTGAATAGGTAATTATTCAGTTTCTAGTTTAAATCCAATGTTTATAGTCTGATTTGTATTTAGCGTAACAGGATTATAATACTTGTAATGTCATTCAGGCTTTTGAACATTTCTATTAACTATTCACTATGCCACCAAAAGAGAGAGAAAGAGAGGGATTGTATGTAAACAGTCTTTATATAACTATTTTTGTTAAAATAAGATTTTTGTGCTAAAATCTCCATCAGACCAACTGTGTTAGCTATGTTTTGGGCATGACTGCATTTTATAAATAAATCCTGAATAGTTTTAGGAGTTTTATTTGTACATCTAATGGGAATTTATAGAAGTGAAGTGAACATAATTCATTTATCCTTTAAAATAATTACAACTTGTAGCAAAACAAATAGTAGTAAAGATGATAATGCAATGAAGGAATGATACCATACTTTATCTTTAGCTTCAACATCGGCAATAACATACCCGGTTGCCATAATTTGTCAGCTTAATGAAATAACCTATTAAAGTTAAACTTAATTTCTGAGGAGGCCATGGCTTATTGCACAGTGAAAGAATATGACAAAGACTTTATGAATGGCGGAACGATACATAAATGTGGGTGGGGTATTTGTGCTAGCGTAGTAATACTACTGTACTGTAGCAGTAGTGCCGTAACAGTACTATACATGAATTAAACGTTTAGGCCAACTGCTGGGATCCTTGAGGATCATTTACCACTTCTTACAACTACTCGAAAAATTAGTTTTTATAGCCAGAATTTAAATTTTCTGATCCAACAATGCCCATGATAGCCTTCAGTGTTATCCTGAATTACAACGAGGCCAAAGTGGGTGGAGCCTCGTGGTCATCATTCTGACGATAATTACTGGTGAAGGTTTAAAGCCAAAATATGGTACCAGTTATTTATTTATTTTTTTCTTTTTTACAGTAAATACGTAGGTAGCTAGACAATAAATAAAAATTACTGGACATTGGATATAGCAGTTATCAAATCAAGCTGGTCTACTACGTTTTTGAAAATTACCAACTAATCCATACACCTTGTCAATCTGAGTGTGACCTATAAAGTAGACTGTAATTTCTTAGGAAACTTATTCTGGGAGTTAGACTAATAATCGAAGTGTTTTTGTATTTATTAACATATTTTGTTCGTTTGTTCATTATGACAATTCTCAGTGGAGAGGTTTCAGAGTTCATAAAGGTGTACTGCTTTGCTTTTATTTACACTTTTGTGTTATTGTTAGCAGAGGTATAGCCTTCGTTACGTATAACCAATCACCGATCGAGAAAGAGAGAAGAAATGCTGTCATAAGTTACGTAACGAGTGCGTTCGAAACCTTTTCTCTGAGTAAGTTGGCCCGTCTTCAAAAATCGTCACTTTTACTTAATAAAGTACCAAATTTATTCAACCTACGTATTGCAGAATATAGTCAAAATTTATGTGTAGATATAATGTGCATTCTGAATAAGCGTTATATTTATGAAATTCATAGAAAAAAAGTTATTGCGAAAAAACCGTGTTACAGAGGCCCTGAATCTCATAGTACATTAGAGAGACTTTTTTTTTTAAATTCGTGTCAACAAATGAGAGATCTACAAATAATTTTTAATTATCTCAACAGCATCGGTTGGTGCATGTCTCCGAACTGTTCTAGTTTTTGCGAAAGAGGAAATCGCTTAATGTTTCTTCTGGTTTGTTTAAAAAAAAACTCTAATAGATATATTTTTTAAATGCAATCTCTTGATAGTTACCATCCTTTTAGTAAATTCTAATCTGTGTTGCATTGAACAATCGATAGTCACCCCTTTATCTACGACGGAACTGTTACTAAGAGTTATTAATACTGTAAGACTGTTGGTTCTTAACTTTCTTCGTAATCTTTGCTCTTTCAACGGTCGACCCAAGGCCAGTGTTGCCAGATCCCCACATCCTTCCGGAACCAGACAGCTAAAAAATTTTCTCCAGATTTCCCGAAATTTCACCAGATTTATTATATACTTGAATAAAAAGGAAAATATAATACACACACTATATGTATTTTTTTTATTTATCATTCACTGAAAAATTAAATTCCTCGTAATAAATAATCACACAACATTAAATTTTGGATAGTAGGTACATGGTTAGCAACTTAGCAGGTTCAGCTGCTCAAACTTAGCAGGTTCAACTGCTCAAATCTCAATAAATCACTATTTGGATTGCACTGTATATTGCAGTTCATGCAATGTAGTGTCCTATATAGTTTTGTTATAAATATTATACAGTATTTTTGCAATGTTCACAAACAACTGGGGAGAAGTATTGCACAGATCACACAAATATGGTATTTAAAGCTAATATACGTATATCTCTGATTTCTATATTGTAGATCATAGAACTGAAAACTCTGTATTTGATTACATATCAAAACTTGTTCATGGCATAGTTTACATAAATATTAGGGGATAAACTAAGCTTAATTCTGTACAAACCATATAATCAATACTTGAAGCCTAAAGTACCACTGCATATTTTATTCATTACTGTTCCTACAACACCATTAAATTTTGGACAGTGTATATTTAGAAGGTCAAGCTACTCGAATCTCAATAAAATATTATTTGGATTGTACTGTATATTGCAGCTCATGCAACCAAATGTACTATATAGTATTTCTGCATTGTTCACAAACAATTGAGGAAAAGTATTGCAGCTACATTATATGAATAGATCACACAAATATGATATTTAAAGGCTACTATATCACTCAGGTTTCTATATTGCAGATTATAGAACTGAAATTTCTGCTTGTACACAGTATAGTTTACACAAATATTTGAAACTAAATTAGGCTTAATTCTTTACAAATCACATAATCATGCTCCTTAAAGCCTAATGCATCACTGTTTAGTTTGTACATTGCATTTCATACAACCTAAGTTACTGTCTATTCTTAAAACATTACATCACAAGAGTATATTGCATAGTTCACATGTATATTTGGGAAAGAGGGTTAAAAATGTACAGATCACAGACATTACTATTTAAAGCCTAATTATCAAATGATGATTTTGGTTGTACACTGCAATTTATACAACCTACTTCTTTGTCGTAGCATTATACATATCACAGGTAAACCTCTTGATCATATCATCTGTTATACTAAACTTTACACAATTTGTATCCTTAATCATGAGGTGTGTACGTATCCGGACAATGCTATCTAGCAATTCCTAAGACATTTTATTTCTATATTTTGTTTTTACACATGTTACCTGACTAAAAACTCTCTCCACAACTGCATTTGAGACAGGACATGAGAGGCATGCTAGGGCATACAGTGCAAGTTTTCTGTAGGGCTTTGCTCCAAGTCCATTTTCATATTTGAAGATCCCAGACCAAAATGCTATAGAATTGTCTGGGATACCATTCTCGAACACACCTTCTTCACTCCACATGTGGCAAATTATTTTCCTATATTGCTCCTCATAAATATTTAGATCCTCTTTCAGCAGATGCTGCAGAGGCAGCTGTGAAAATGGAGTCCTAGCAGTCTGAGACAACACTTTTGATGGGTGAAGTGCACTGATTCCCTGGAAAATTGCCTTGTTTTTTGGTATACGCTTCTCCACTTCTCTAATCACGTCTACAAGAAAATCTTGGCACCGCTGTTTAAGGCTGACAACAGCAGAAACAAAATTTGGATTTTTGTTTTCTCTTGAACAACGGTTTAACTCATTATTGAAAAGAGCTCCTAAATCACTCATTGAGACAGAGAGTTTATCACCATTTTTGGTAAAAACACTTTTATTCAGTCCTCTGTAGTGAAGATCCAGTTCCTCTGTCATCATTTCAGGATCTGAATTTGTTGACTGGAAGAATGCATTAATCTTCTCAAACTCTGATACAATTGGAGAAAGGAAAATCAAATAAAGATAATTTATTTCATCACAAAGCATTTCATGGAGTATCCTTGCTCGGTATCTTACATCCTGAGTTCCCTCCTGCATTGCAATACTGAAATAACACCTTAGTTCATTCCAGTTCTCAATTAATCTCTTTATGACACGACCTCTTACCAACCACCTGGTACTTGATGTTTTTAAAAATGGCATGTGTGTGTTCTTAATGCCTCTTCCTCCTCTTCGGGTTCATGCATGCTTTCAAACAACGTCTTGTATGCTTGTCTTCTAACAGTACTATTTGAGAACCATCCTGGAATATCTGCTAGCAAAAATCCAAGATTTGCAGGCAATTTCTCAAAGGATTTTTGCACACACAGTGCCAAAGAGTGGCACACGCATTTATTTAGGATGCAGTTGGGGGAAACTTCTTTGATCCTTGACCAAACACTGTTGTACTCTCCAACCATTACAGAAGCTCCATCACATGCAATACCAATGCAATCTGACAGACAAATATTATATTCAGTCATACTGTCCTTAACAGCTTTGAAAAGGGCCTCACCTGTTGCATGAACTATTGGATATAGCCCTAAAAAAGCAGTCAAAATTTTCCCACAATCCTCATCAAAGTACCTAATGCATATTGCAAGTAGTTTTTCTACTGATATATCTGTAGTCTCATCAACCAACAAAGAGAATTTTTTTCCCTGAACACCCTTTTTTAACTCTGCTTTAAATGATGGGGATATCACTGAGGTAATAAGGTGTGTACATTTTGTGCGATGTAGGCGGAGATGCTCTAGAACAGAACCTTTACCGTTTCTTTTTATGATTTCGCCCATATGATCAGTTGTACGAATGGAACAGTGGCAGCAGGTGATGAGGGCCAACTTGAGTTCTGCTCGTTTTAGGTCATCTGTTACTTTAGATTTTTTGGG
>NC_090748.1:88576121-88578621 GCF_036898095.1 Palaemon carinicauda | reverse complement strand
AGACAGTTGTCTTGTTTTTTAATGTTGCTTTGTGTTTTGACTTTGAATGGCTTCTTTAGCAGCTCAGCTTGGGTAAGTTGGTGTGATTGCATTATCTACGTGGATATTTGGTGTTATTTTCATTTGCTGGTTGTTGAATTGTAGAAAGTTACACCAAATTTCGTGCTGAAATCTGATTTATCGGTAAACGTTTTGATGGTGGGGAGGAGGCCTGTGTAGCTAGACGATCGAGCATTGTACTCGGGCAGTTTGGCCGTTAACAAGTTTACTGCTTGTGCCTGCTAAAACAAGGGCAAAGCTACCGTCTTGGTGGTTTAGCGAAAGCACCAGACTTATCGTGTCGGGTAATATAACGTCACTGATTACACACACTGTTGCCAGATCCCCACATCCTTCCGGAACCAGACAGCTAAAAAAATTTCACCAGATTTCCCGAAATTTCACCAGATTTATTATATACTTGAATAAAAAGGAAAATATAATACACACACTATATGTATTTTTTTTTATTTATCATTCACTGAAAAATTAAATTCCTCGTAATAAATAATCACACAACATTAAATTTTGGATAGTAGGTACATGGTTAGCAACTTAGCAGGTTCAGCTGCTCAAACTTAGCAGGTTCAACTGCTCAAATCTCAATAAATCACTATTTGGATTGCACTGTATATTGCAGTTCATGCAATGTAGTGTCCTATATAGTTTTGTTATAAATATTATACAGTATTTTTGCAATGTTCACAAACAACTGGGGAGAAGTATTGCACAGATCACACAAATATGGTATTTAAAGCTAATATACGTATATCTCTGATTTCTATATTGCAGATCATAGAACTGAAAACTGTATTTGATTACATATCAAAACTTGTTCATGGCATAGTTTACATAAATATTAGGGGATAAACTAAGCTTAATTCTGTACAAACCATATAATCAATACTTGAAGCCTAAAGTACCACTGCATATTTTATTCATTACTGTTCCTACAACACCATTAAATTTTGGACAGTGTATATTTAGAAGGTCAAGCTACTCGAATCTCAATAAAATATTATTTGGATTGTACTGTATATTGCAGCTCATGCAACCAAATGTACTATATAGTATTTCTGCATTGTTCACAAACAATTGAGGAAAAGTATTGCAGCTACATTATATGAATAGATCACACAAATATGATATTTAAAGGCTACTATATCACTCAGGTTTCTATATTGCAGATTATAGAACTGAAATTTCTGCTTGTACACAGTATAGTTTACACAAATATTTGAAACTAAATTAGGCTTAATTCTTTACAAATCACATAATCATGCTCCTTAAAGCCTAATGCATCACTGTTTAGTTTGTACATTGCATTTCATACAACCTAAGTTACTGTCTATTCTTAAAACATTACATCACAAGAGTATATTGCATAGTTCACATGTATATTTGGGAAAGAGGGTTAAAAATGTACAGATCACAGACATTACTATTTAAAGCCTAATTATCAAATGATGATTTTGGTTGTACACTGCAATTTATACAACCTACTTCTTTGTCATAGCATTATACATATCACAGGTAAACCTCTTGATCATATCTGTTATATTAAACTTTACACAATTTGTATCCTTAATCATGAGGTGTGTACGTATCCGGACAATGCTATCTAGCAATTCCAAAGACATTTTATTTCTATATTTTGTTTTTACACATGTTACCTGACTAAAAACTCTCTCCACAACTGCATTTGAGACAGGACATGAGAGGCATGATAGGGCATACAGTGCAAGTTTTCTGTAGGGCTTTGTTCAAAGTCCATTTTCATATTTGAAGATCCCAGACCAAAATGCTATAGAATTGTCTGGGATACCATTCTCGAACACACCTTCTTCACTCCACATGTGGCAAATTATTTTCCTATATTGCTCCTCATAAATATTTAGATCCTCTTTCAGCAGATGCTGCAGAGGCAGCTGTGAAAATGGAGTCCTAGCAGTCTGAGACAACACTTTTGATGGGTGAAGTGCACTGATTCCCTGGAAAATTGCCTTGTTTTTTGGTATACGCTTCTCCACTTCTCTAATCACGTCTACAAGAAAATCTTGGCACCGCTGTTTAAGGCTGACAACAGCAGAAACAAAATTTGGATTTTTGTTTTCTCTTGAACAACGGTTTAACTCATTATTGAAAAGAGCTCCTAAATCACTCATTGAGACAGAGAGTTTATCACCATTTTTGGTAAAAACACTTTTATTCAGTCCTCTGTAGTGAAGATCCAGTTCCTCTGTCATCATTTCAGGATCTGAATTTGTTGACTGGAAGAATGCATTAATCTTCTCAAACTCTGATACAATTGGAGAAAGGAAAATCAAATAAAGATAATTTATTTCATCACAAAGCATTTCATGGAGTATCCTTGCTCGGTATCTTACATCCTGAGTTCCCTCCTGCATTGCAATACTGAAATAACACCTTAGTTCATTCCAGTTCTCAATTAATCTCTTTA
>NC_090748.1:88561564-88564064 GCF_036898095.1 Palaemon carinicauda | reverse complement strand
TTTAATGCCCGAGTCAACGGTGGTACCAAAAGTTCGGAAAATGTAACTCTTACGAGTAAGGAAATTATCATTTTTAGACAAAGTTTTGTGTTTGTGTATATATACAGTATATATATATATATATATATATATATATATATATATATATATATATATATATATATATATATATATATATGTGTGTGTGTGTGTGTGTGTTTGTGTGTGTATGTAGTATATGTATGTGTATTTATATACACATATATACTTATATATATGTTTATATAATGTATATGTACACACACACACACCCACATATATATATATATATATATATATATATATATATATATATATATATATATATATATATATAAACAAATAAAAAATAACATGCCCTCAGAAGTTTGGTTTCTTTATGTTTGCAGACGTCTATTTAATGGGTATTTCAGTAATGGAAACATTACTTTATTTATTAAAATTCAACCCGGCGTTTTTTAGTAGTAGTAGTTGTTATTGTTGTCTATTTAATATTCTTAGTAAATTTGGAGAAAAAAAGTTATTAGTTATGCCTATTCTTTACTTTTTCACTTTATTCCCAAGTGATTCTGTTAGTGGGCGTGTGAATGAAATTCCTGATCTTGACCCAAAAGGCTGAAGTCATGGCTGAGTTGGCAGGAAGAAACAATTAGGGAACCGTTCATAAAAGTGCGTTGTACACTGCAACAATATTTGATATGCGCATGTATATACATTCTAAATACGGAATTCTTTTGATTCGTTTTCAGGTAATAGGAATAAATTGAAAAGGAGAAGGTTAATAAATTTTTTATACTTGAAAGTGTTAACTTTTTCTCTTGACAGAACTAGTATACAGTATTATGTAGAAACAACCTTTCGGTTGATTCCGGTATTGGCTTGTTATAAGAATAAATAATAAGTTATTTTGCCAGGTTCGGACATCTTAATCGCGATTTTTCTTCATTTCCCACAAGAAGTAGTGCGTGCTACTCATTTTTCAGGATGTCAGCATCCCAATTCTTTTGAGTATCCACGTTGCAAAACTGTCCAGTGTCAGAAGTCTTATATGCTGTTTCAATGTCATAATTGAATGCCTACATTTTTTGTGACTTTTAGTCTTGCTTTTTATCAACGTTGTTTATTAGTATATTTTATGTATTTTTTTTCCGTCTTCATGTAATTTTTTTTTTAGAGGTTTGCTTTGCAAATTAGTAACCCTTTATTATCTTCTACCATATAAATTTGCGTAAATTTTGAATTAAAGGAGACTATAAAGTTCGAGTTGTTAAGATGTGTAGATGATAGTCCTCTATATCATGTCATTATTGAGTGACTTCAATTTTTATATATTTGCATAAACAAAGTTAATAATTTTGTTTAGATATTAATGTACAGTAACATAGCATCATCTGTAAAGAATACGATATTCATGTCAATCAAAAACACATTAACTACGGCGCATGATGCTGTTATTCAAAAGAATAACAGAAATATAGGAATGCTTTTTCGAAGGTAAAACACAATTCTATGATAATAATAGTAACGAAACAACAGTTGTGGATATTATATATAAATTTCAATGAATACTAAGGGAAACTAGGTCAGGTTTATTTCATGTGCGAACAAAACAAAAAAAAACAAAAAAATTCTCAAGAGGAAGTATTTGTCATTTCATGTTTTGTTTCTTCTTTTTCACCAGAGAATGAAAGAGAGCCACTTTCCCTGCTCTCATTTTCTCGGGGGAAGGGATCTCCATTTGCTTTCATTTCAAAACACGAATCCTTCACGAGATAAATAATAATGATGAATTATTCTCTTTGACTCTGACACTCAGAAAGGGAACGCTCTCTCTCTCTCTCTCTCTCTCTCTCTCTCTCTCTCTCTCTCTCTCTCTCTCTCTCTCTCTCTCTCTCTCTCTCTCTCACACACACACACACATATATATATATATATATATATATATATATATATATGTGTGTATATATATATATATATACTGTATATATATATATATATGTGTGTGTGTGTGTATGTGTGTGTGTGTGTTTATATATACACAGGCAATATTAAATGATATACATGTGAAGACATAATACGTGTATATATTCAGGAATACCAATCCTTTATCAAATACGATCGACATGGAACTGAGAAGGAAAACACACGGTACCTAGCTGTGGCTAAATTAGGAAACCTGGGGAAATACAATATTGAGACGAGTGATTTCTCAGATGGGGAAATAACGCATTTTGCTCGTGCACGAAAATATGCAAACGTTGCGAAAGAATGCACGCAGTGAGTGGGAATTATGGCACGAAATGCGTATTCGTGTTTACACGCTATTGTTATTATTTTGTATCTGTATTATGCAATCTTAAGGAACATCCAATCTGAGTAGAACATTGGCTTACGAAGGAATCTTCCACTAATTAGAATATGATAAGAAACAATACCATCATATAAAGAAAGTAGTCGAAAGTACTGAATATAATGTATAGGA
>NC_090748.1:88534064-88556564 GCF_036898095.1 Palaemon carinicauda | reverse complement strand
TACAGCTATACATTTTGTGTGATCTTGTCCTTCGAACATGGGTCTATAAGACCCCGGGGGGGGGATTGAGGTGAGGAAAGGGAGAGGAGAGGAGAGGAAAGGGAGAGGAGAGGAGAGGAGAGGAGGTGAGAGCCCTTCTGTTTCAAAATAGTTAGTGGGAGAGCGGTGGTTCAGACCTCTGCCAAGACTCTTGTCAGGTTTGATAACTTGATATGGTTGGCATGAAAGCTTTAATCTCTTACTTTCTTATTTGCATTTCTATTTTTACATACTTTTGTTTTTCCTTATTTTTTGATAGATCACCTGTTTGTAAATTTTTATTTTCTCTCTCTCTCTCTCTCTCTCTCTCTCTCTCTCTCTCTCTCTCTCTCTCTCTCTCTCTCTCTCTCTCTCTCTCTCGTATGTGTGTGAAAATTACTGAACGTTTGGTATGCAGGTGAATTACAATATCATGCTTAGTGATTTTTTTTCTAATCTGATTTTCAACGAGAGATATTTGTAATGGTAACTATAGTTTATTGTTTATATACTTATACGAGTATATTTGATCTCTTAATGAAGCTATAACCATTTCGGATCGAATGACACAAACATAATATATGTATATATATATATATATATATATATATATATATATATATATATATATATATATATATATATAAATTTTATATATATATATATATATATATATATATATATATATATATATATATATATATATATATTGCATGTGTGTTTTAGCTGCAAATTAACATTTTTATACGAAATTAAAATCCGATAAGAACATCATCGTAAAGAAATTGTACATTTCGTTCGTCCAAGGTAATTGTGGAAAGAAGAGAAATGACTGTTTTAAAATGCGTGATTATATTAATGACTAAATTAGAGATGGTGATCAACCTTCTTGACATCGTTTTGCTTCAGTCATGTTGGGGGTGGGGGGGGGGGTGAACGCGGATTCTTTGAATCGTTTGGTAGACAATAGGTTTTAGAAATAAATTCCCTCTACCATCGAATTTCCATTTGGCCCATGGACGTATTCATAATCGCCGCCTCATTGATAACGACAGATACCAAGATCCTCCTATTTTTTTTATGACAGCCCAGCTTCACTCCAGTTAATTCTATATATATTCTGTTCTCTTGCTTGAGGGTACTGTACCAACCGTGTATCACACAATTGTACAGAATTCATTTTGTATATATTATGCTTGTATCTTCGCTCTTCCCTCGCACTAAAACGAACATGAAAATTCATGTCTGCTGTTTTGCTCTGTGACATTGTCTGTCTCTCGAACATGGTATGTCCTGTTGCCTTGAGGTTTTGTATATAAAGGAGAGAGTTCCTTAATAAACAACTCAGTTGATTGCATCCTGCCTTTGAGTTCACAACCCTCACTCGGCATCGTCACAGTACACTCCGGCACACTATCCTATCGAATTTCTCTTCCTCTTGTTATGTTAAAGTTTTTATAGTTATATAGAAAATATTTATTTTAATGTTGTTACCGATCATAAAATATTTTATTTTTCCTTGTTTCCTTTCCTCACTGGGCTATTTTCCCTGTTAGGGCCTCTGGGCTTATAGCATCTTGCTTTTCCAACTAGGGTTGTAGCTTAGCAAATAATAACAATAATAATGATAATAATAATAATATGATTTTCTTTTCTGATACATATATGTTGCTGAAAACTCTTTTGAGACATATCTTATGATCAATTACGTTCTACTAATCTACGAGAGTTTTACCAAACCAGTCTCCCCACGCATGAATATAACATTGCATTGAAAGCATTCATTACATGATAATCTCGTGACGTTGGAATCAACTTCTTTGATTTATTTAAATATTCATCAGTTGACGAACTACAAGTGGATTTAGATTAATAGGAAATCAATTGATTGTCTGTTTTGGTGTGATTAGTAACATTTATGCCATACTTCTTCAACATGCGGGTTTTTTTTTTTTTTCTTTTTTTTTGGGGGGGGGGGTTAGTCGTCTCCGTCGAAATGTAATTTATTTGATTGATGATACAGTACAGTAATTGTTATGTATGGTGACTGAATAGATCATGTCTTGAATTCTTTCTTGATAATTGTGTGAATATAACGCAAGTTCTCTGAAAAAACGGATTTCAGCTCTTCATATTCTTTACTGAGACAGGAGGATACTTTGGTAAGGGATTATAAAAACTGCGCAAGTTGAATTCCCATATACAGCTAAGATGTATTTTGCTATTTTCGTAATTAACAAAAGGGGTAGGAAGGGTTATTTGTCGTTTTTTTTCCATCCCATTCACAATTTGGCGATTGGAGTCGGTGTTTGCAGTCTTCTGTAAAATAACCCTTATAATTGTAAGAGTACACTCAGGCACACTATTCTGTTTCCTTGTAACCTTTCCTTAATGGGCTACATTCCCTGTCGGAGCCCTTGGGCCCATAGCATCATGCTTCCAACTAGGGTTGTAGCTTAGCTAATAATAATAATAATAAAAATAATAATGATAATAATAATAATAATAATAATAATAATAATAATAATAATAATAATAACTGCTCAGCGATAAAAATCATTCGTAATGATATTCACTAGTGGAGTGCGTCCTCCATGTCCAAACACTCCCCATCGTTTGCTTCCCCTTTTCCTCCCGAGTGACTTCAGTACCCTCCCCCACCGCAAGAGCAGCAGCAGGAGTTAAGATATGGGTAAATTATTCCAACATATACGACGGAGGGTCCAGGTCCCTCTTTGATAACTTCTGACACTGGAAATTGACGCTGTGCACGGCGTCTGTCTTCGTCGTAATGGAATTCATGGATTCCCACTGTGTGAATCCGATGTAGATTTCTTCAAGATGGCTATTTGTAGTCGGGACGTGGGTAGTTGTCATCTACCTGATGTGATTATGCAAAGGCGATGAGTGCAAAATGAGTGCGAGACTTTGTTAAAGAGAACGCGGACATTGGAAAATGGACTAGTTTTGTCATTCGTTTTGCTGTAGATGGCTAAATTTAGTAATACCCTTCCTCTTTTTTTCGACTTTATCTGTATAGAAGGGACATGTCCAATGCCTTTGTTTTGCAGTGGACTATTAATTGTTGATGATGATAGCAGGGTCAGCCACTCGAGTCAACTTTCTCCATCTAATTCTATTCCTTGCATCGTCTTGCCCCAATCTCACCCCAACCAAATTCTTCCTCGCCACATCATGTATCTTGGTTTTCTCTTCCCTAAGATATTTCCATTTTCATTTAAAATTATTCCTATCTCTCTTTCATTCTGCCTGTCTTTTCACCTCTCTTCTTCAATTCTTTTGATTGTTACCCCTCTACTGGTCCTATCATCTCGTATCACTCTCC
Organism: Palaemon carinicauda; assembly: GCF_036898095.1. Taxonomy (NCBI): domain Eukaryota; kingdom Metazoa; phylum Arthropoda; class Malacostraca; order Decapoda; family Palaemonidae; genus Palaemon; species Palaemon carinicauda. Next base: position 88,553,200 of record NC_090748.1, on the reverse strand, counting down.
TGGCTTCTCCATTTGTAATAGCTAGAATTTTGTTTGTTTTTCTCTTTATCCGTCTACATCCTTACTAGTTTCGTGCTTGTTATCTTCTCCCTACCTTCTTCTGGCTATACTCTTTTCCTTCCCGGCTGTTTGAACCCCTTGATTTAACCGCCATGTTTCTTTTTACTGTTGCTGTTTACCACTTGTCCTCCCACACAGCTCTGATGCTGCTGGCACCACAATCTCTTTCATAACATCCCATATCTCTTCAAGCGATTCTGACGTTCAATTTAGGCTAAATTTAGTTATACTGGTGACAAACAATTTAGAATATGGCTTGAATTAATTTGCTAAAATTCCTTAGAGCGACGAATAATCAAATTAAATCCCTTCCTTTGTTTTTCATCTCATTAAGTACACTGTTAAAAAATCCGTAATTTTAATCAGAAATTCTCCGTAAAAATATAATTCTCAGCCGTATTTCAGTAAGATATAGGCGACCGTAATTTTACTATACTTTGTTATTGTCCTTTGCGGACTGGTGACCGTAATATCACTCATTTACGTCAATATATCCGTTTTTAAAACGGTAAAAATCCTGGAATAATTATTGCCTGGCATTTACCGATTTTTTAATGCAAATTTTTAACAGTGTATCTTTTCTCAAGAGGGAAGAACAATTATCTTGAAAAATGGTTATCAAATAGATTACCACAAAACCAGTTTTAAAAAAATTCTTCAATATTAAGACTGGTGATACATTTTTATGAATAGCAAAGAGCAACTTTGATATAAATGAATTTGAATGTTCTTAATTATAATTTCCCTTACCAAAAGTCGTGACAGACATCTGAAGTCTACGAAGAGTATCAATGTGTCACAATGGGGCTCTAAAAACCAACAGAATGAGCAATGATGTATATCGTACATTACTTCAAAAAGGATTGTACTGTTTGTGTACATAGGGATGAGGCAATGAGAAGTTCCGCAAGTAAATTGTGGATAGAAAGTCTGAATGAATATTTTAGCAACAGAAAGCAAAAGAACCTTCCATTGGTTCTAGCTCCGAATCTCCCGATTTTTATTGGCAAATTCTTGTTGGATGAAAATATGGTGATATGTATCGAAATCGACTAGTCTTTAATGTATGTCTCATACGATATGAAATCAGTAATTTAAAGTGGAAATTATCGAACCTTTTTTTCGAGTTTATATATATATATATATATATATATATATATATATATATATATATATATATATATATATATATATATATATATATATATATATACGTTTTAATAGTATTTTATCTGAAATCTTTTCCGAATATGTAATAGCAATTGTATAAGAAATATTGTTAGTTATGCACAAAAAAAATGGATATATGAATAAATAAGTGGTATAAAAAAGATGAAGGCAGATAATTATATAGTGATATAGACCAAACAGATAAGAAAGAAGTAGTGGAGAAAAGGAAAAAGATAACATATTAAACATTGAAGATTTTTAATAAAGATTCAGAGTTAGCTTCGAAAGGTCAAGATGAAAAATATAAAAAATTGAAAATAATTTAAAACTTTTATCTGTATTTAAACTGACAGAAGAGCGAATTCAATAATGAAAGAAGTATAGAATTAAAGTCATATTTAAAATATAGTAAGGAAAAGTGCGGTTTGTCTACTGCGAGTGAAATGATTAAGACCATTCTGCCCAATGGAAGCCCTCTGCCGCTCCGCGAGAACACCTCGAAAGTAAACAAATCCCTCAGAGATACACAGCCTAAACCACCTTCAATGACTTAGGCCCAACCTTTATTGGGTTTCTCTTTCCCCTTCTCCCCTCTCCCCTGCCTTCATTCCCTTTTTTATTCCCTTCTCCCTCCCTATTTCGTCCTTCTCACTTTCTTTATTCTCTTTCCACCCCTCTCCCATTCCCTTTTCATTCCCTTTCCCCACCCTGTTTCGTCCTTCTCACTTTCTTCATTCTCCCTCCACCCCTCTCCCATTCCCTTTTTATACCCTTTTCCCATCCTGCTTTGTCCATACTTCCCTCATTCTCCCTCCATTCTCTCCTGCTTATTTCCCTTCCACTCGATTTAAACCGTGTGTTAGTCGTTTAACAAGACAAGTGGATTATTAGCCTTGGTTCTCTGACCCGGACCCGCTTTTGAAGATTTAGGACATGGCCACATGGACCCAGTCAAGCCCAGGCCTCGATTCGGAGAGCCTCGACGTTTGTTGTCACACAGAGAAGGCTTTCAGTCTATTTCACTCTTTGTTTTCGTATTTTGCTCTGGAATTGACTTCTTAACTCGGTTATTTGTGCAGAAGTATTATTGGCAGAAGATTTTCGCTTGGTTCTTCCAGAAATATATACATAGGCCTACAGGGTTGTGGTAGCCTATTAGAAACGTTCTTGCCTAGCGATCTGCTGGACGGGAGATCGAGTCCCGCTTAGACTCGAGAGTTTTTTGTAGTGTGTGTAACCTCAGCATCCTTGTGAGCTAAGGAGGGGAAGGGGGGGGGGGAGTTTAGGTGAGCCAATAGGTTTACTTATTGAGTCACCTTTCCTGGACCTAGATTAATGGGAGAGTGGACTTGGGTGCTTACCATGTGTGTGCATGGTCAGAGTCTTGGGCATTGTCACAGTCCCTTGCCTCTGCCATTCTTGAGCGATCTTTAAACATCATGAGTGAATTATGTGAATGATATCAAGTTTCATTACATTGAAGATGGCTGAACAAATCTATTTTCTGTATCAAGGTAGCAAAAGAGAAAATAAAATGCGTCTAAGTCCTTCCTCAAGGTAATATCTAATGTGAGCTTATTTGGAAATTGCCATTTCTTCACATTATTTGTGTGTAGATTTAATATTCAAAACCTTGAATGATTTTTCTTTCTTTTCAAAACAATCCATTTATAATGGAAAGAAAGGACAATTTTCCTTGTCCATTTACTTGTAAGAGATGAATCCGAATTTAAGCTTCTTTGCCCTGTCTCTGTCGGCTCGAGTGCACTGGTAACTTTAGTGTTGAAAGCCCTGTACCGTTTCTTTCTTACACTGTTACCACATTCTCTTCCTTACTCGTAATTGCTTATATAGATTTGTTTCAACTAGTGAATTGTTTTATTATCTACACAGTGTCAATACCCCCCAAAATACTCAGGTTGATACTATTACTGAACTCGTATTTTTTGTTCAAATTCAATCTCTTTTTGCTGAAGGCGTTTCTAAAGTTGAATTAATTTCAATAACATCGATTTAAATCACCCTCGCCTTACCCATTCATTTCCATCAAAGTGTTATTTGATTTCATTTTATAATTCAGTGAGAATTTCTACTATCTTGCGTCAGTTTCCCTTATTGATTAATTTTGCGTTCTTCTATTTCCGATGGTCTGTGGTGGTTTCGTATCTGCATATTTAATCATAAGTTTTTTATGGCCGCTTCAACTATACCAGAGGATCCCAACCTAGGGGACATGTACCCCCAGTACTACATTTTTACTCCTCCGGGATTCATTGAATTTGAGAAAATAACCATTACTGCTCAATACATGATGTAATTTACACGGCCATTGAATACTAGAAATATATCACAATACCAATTTCCCTGTTTCTCCTTTTCATCCTCAATTTTAGGGGTACACAGGAATCTGTAAACATGCCCAAGAGGTACATAAAAATAAAAATGTAGGTAACCCCTGAACTATACCATAATAAGCGACGAAAGTAAAAGATAAATACTGTAGATTCAGTTCCTTTCCACATCATATTAGCAATAACATTCTTCTCCGGAAATTGTGCGATACGATGTTGACACTTCTCGTTTCTTGGAAGTATAACCGGTGAAGCTGAAAGAATGATAACTTCGAGAGGAGAAAATGGGTATTTTTATCATGAAGCCGTTTAGTTATGCAAGTAAAACAAAAAGTTAATGACTCACGAGGTAAGCTGTGAGATCGTAACCTTACATTTAATCTTATTTAATTTTATTACGCTTTTCTTTTAGACTTTTAAAGTTTCCATTTTGATTCGCTTACTGCAATAAAGATAACATTGCCTCAATCAGCTGATTGGATTCTTGGCTCGTGGTAACCAGCTGTTGAGTGTTCATGCGTCGACTCGTACTCGGGAAACCGTGAAACAAATTAGGATCGGGTTGAAAAACACTCTGCACTTCGCCTCATGCTTAATGTCGCTCTTCGTCTGTCCTTCCTCGCTACCAAATGACAATTAGAGACTGTCTTACAGCAGTCCTGTGCGTCCACCACCATTCTTGATCTCAACTGCCTTCCTTGAGAATTTCTTCATTTTTTTCTTTTTTCGGCATTGCGTAATCTTTCATTTCTTCATAAGGAAACGTCCCTGCCAAGCGTTCCACTGGAGTGGGGCTCGAGATCCGCTCAAGCTCGATTGTTTCTTGTAGTGTTTGCAACCTCACCATCCTTCTAAGCTAAGCATGGGGTGTCTGGGGGAGCCTATAGGTCTAATGCTGAGTCATCAGCAGCTATTGCCTGGCCCTCCCTGATCCTAGTTTGGATGGAGAGGGGTCTTGAGCGCTGATCTTATGTATATATGGTCAGTCTGTTGGGCATGGCCACTGTGCCTCTATCATTCATGAACGACCCCAAAAAAAAAATGTCATTTGGAAGCTTTCTATAGGATTAGTCCCATATCTTCTCCCTCCCCTTTTTCTTCTTTCTTTATCTCGTCAGACTTGAGGCACCTGGGCCGAGGGTTCCTCGTCCCATTACCTTGCATTGGAAATATGATTTAAAGGGGATATGTTTCTTACTGTGGAATTTGTGAAATTAGTCATGTAGGGAAAGTATAGCTAACATTTTCCGATGGTTCATGGATATATATATATATATATATATATATATATATATATATATATATATATATATATTTATATATATATATATATATATATATATATATATTATATATATATATATATATATATATATATATATATATATATATATATATCAGCATTAGCCGATACTAGTCCACTGCAGAACAAAGGCCTCAGACATGCCCTTCCATTTGTCTCTCCCTATGGTCTTTCTGTGCCAGTCTACACCCGCAAACTTTCTTAGTTCGGCAATATATATATATATATATATATATATATATATATATATATATATATATATATATATATATATATATATATGCTTAAAATCAATATATTCCTTTATTTATGGAAAGAAGAAAAACTGTGACTAATTCTTTTCCACTTGTATTAGTGTTATACTCCTATATACCAAGAACGCTCTCATGCTGCGGCAAACTGAAACTTATACATTTGGATTATCCTCTATTAATTATATCAGTCATAAACATACTTTAAAGTCCACTAAGATAATAAAATAACTTGCACAATGTGTACAACTCTGAGAAATATTTGTTTTTTATTACCTTAAAGTAAACGTGAGTAGGCCTATTGTTGTAAAGGAAAAAAATATAGGTTGGATTTTTTTTTAACTGTAAACTGCGTTGTGACTTCCGCATTGTTAATAGTGAGACTATCAAGATTATGTTTAGGCTTCTTAGAAACTTGAACTTCAGAGAGGAGAAACAGAACCTTGAAATTGTCTTGTTTCTTTTCAGTGAAGTCTGCGTTCACTTACAGTTATTGTTTCGTTGAAGAGTTTAGTTAGGCATCGACGCCATTTTATTTTACTTGCTTTGAATAAAACATCGCGAGGTGTTGCACAAATTATACTCCTACTTGTATAAACGCAGAAGATTCGTTCTTTATCATGTTCAAATGAAACCGACTTTAATTTGCAAGGATTTAAGAAACATTTCCTTTATTGAATTTGTTTTTTGTTTATATTTCGTTGTGTTTCTTCCTTTTATTTGTGATGGGACCGTTCCATATATTACTCCCTTTCTTTTACTTATCCTTTTTTTCTTCTTTTGCTTTTTTATATACCTGTTTTTATATAAAAGTGTTTGTGTAATCTTGCCTTTCATCTGTATTCTTCGCTTCTTCATCACTATTCCCCCTCCCTTTTATTTTCTACTATTAATTTGTTTTATACATTCACCCTTTCATGCAATGAACCTCAATATCAGACGAATTTAAACATTAATCAACTGACTACCAAAGTGTTTCCTTCTTCTCTTCCAATCTTGTTAACTCCTCTTGTGAGCTTTTTTTTTTTTTTTTCTTTTTTTTTTTATAGAAATCACAAGACAGAAGACGCTAAAGTGGGAAGAATGAGTGTAGGTTTGGGAAGGGATTACATAGTACTGCGAAGGTCTTGGATTCTTCTGCAAGAAATGTCGTCACATGACCTAAGTAAAAAGAAAAAAAAAATACTTAAAGAAGTACAATAGGTTTTCCCCTGAAATTCATCACCTTGGGGTCTCGTGCGTGTGAAATTAATTCTTAAAATTCCTCCTTTCTTTTCTCGTTACTTCACCTTGGGAAGGTACGTGTGATACATACTTCACAGATATATATATATATATATATATATATATATATATATATATATATATATATATATATATATATATATATATATATATGTATGTATAAATATACATATATATAATTAACATTTATGTTTGTTACCTGCAACTTTTAAAGACATTGTTATCCCTAACCTTATCCTCACCCAACTGACGCTGCTACCATTTTACAGCCTAGTTTTCCAATTGGCGAAATGTGACCACAGCTTAGGTAACTAAGCGTAGGGCCTCTCACCCCAGCCCCTTGTCTAAAATTATTAATTGAGAGATGTGTAGATAACACCTTGCACTGGTCCTTCTGAAGAGAAAAAGACATGAAGAATTGACAAGCTGATTCATTGAATTGTGTTTGTTTTTTATCCACTGATTCTAGTATTAATATCTTTTTCGGTGACTATTGTTTCATATTTTTCGAAATACTGTCATTTCCTTCCTATTAACGTTGGAAGATCGAAAGGGAAGTAAAGAATTGGATGGCAAGATAATTTGAAGGTTATGGAGAGAAGGGAGGTTTCGTGGCAGAGGATGCCATTGATAGAAGGCATTGGAGAGGACGCATCAGGCAACCCACCCCTTAATGTAAGGATAACGGTGGGAAAGATGAAGAAAAGTAATTTCCATCCTACTCTTTTGTGCGAGATTTGAGCCTCTCCGACTTACATGGGAAAGATTGCATCTATATACTTCCTAATTCATGTTCCTTTCTTATATAGTTAAATTTTATATTTTGATCGTTTTATTTTGGTCACAAAATCAGCCTTTGTGACTTGAGGTCGTTGGCATGTAGAGGTTATTTACCACTTTATTTCTTTGATAGCCTTTGGAAAACTATACTTAAGTACCTATAATAAAACTTTTTACGACACGCCGCCCCCCCCACCCCCACCCCCCACAGAGGGTGGGGCGTCAGAATACGTTTTCCATCCGGTTCTTAGCAAGCTTAACGGGATGGGGTCGCAGTTTCATGCTTCAACTATAAATTTAAATTAAAAGATATGCCTTTAATCAAATTCATAAATGAATACAAAATCAGAATAAAAAACAAGGAAATGTTTCTTTTATATTTTCAGTATTTTTTTAGTTCACTTTCCTAATGCCTATGAAAACAGTGTACGTTATTGTTTTTTCCGAGGAGAGAGAGAGAGAGAGAGAGAGAGAGAGAGAGAGAGAGAGAGAGAGAGAGAGACGTTGCATCACTTTGAGCACAGCATGAATGCTTGCAGAGCTAATTGCATTCGAATTCACAGAGCAACGCTTTGGTTACAAATCCTTTTGATCTGCGTTCCTAATCTCGCACGCCCCTGATATCTCGACAGTGGGTTTTTTTTTTTTTTTTTTTTTTTTTTTCTCTCCGTGCACTGGATGCCAAATGTTTTCTCTCTTCTTCTTCCTCGTCGTAATAATAGAACCGTTGCGTCTTGTACTCGGAGACACTGAAATACTCTCTTAATCTCGCTGCTGTAATCTTGGTAACAGATTTAGTTATATCGGAGAAATTTATTTCTTGTTTCTTTTCCATTATTTTGCTTACATAGGGAGTGTAATTATTTAACAGTTATCCCTACCTATAGAGAATGGCATTTTACTTATCTGTGCTGTTTACAGTGCGATAATAGAAAAATGCAATAAAAGTAAAATTATTAATATTATCAAAATTATTAAAGTTATTATCTTGATTAAAATTATTATCATTATTACAATCATTAAGATTATTATAATCATAGTTATTTGTTACAATTATTACCATTATTATTATTATTATTATTATTATTATTATTATTATTATTATTATTATTTTATTAAAATTATTAAGATTATTATCATTAAAATTATTAAGATTATTATCATTAAAATTATTAAGATTATTATCATTAAAATTATTAAGATTATTATCATTTAAATCATTTGTAATGAGAGGTGTCAATATCGTAATGGAAAACTCGTATTTCATAAGTGTAGTCGTTTGCTTGTATTAGGAGTATCTAGATTTTCAAGACATGTCTTAAGTAATCGGGTTTTCCTTTACGACGCACTCCGGCAGCTTCACCAGTGAGCAATTAAGAGAGGATTTCATGTCACATCTAACAACTCGATGGTCTCTAAAATACTTTACTTCTGAAATTCCCTCATAAAAATTGCTTTATATATATATATATATATATATATATATATATATATATATATATATATATATATATATGTGTATATATATATATATATATATATATATATATATATATATATATATATATGTGTGTGTGTGTGTATAGAAATCACGAAAGCTGACACGTGATGAGAATAAAATGTATTATAGCCACGGAAGGCTATAATCAAGTCTTTTCATTTTTCCTTCCGTGTCTATAATACACACACACACACACACACACACACACACATATATATATATATATATATATATATATATATATATACACAGTATATATATATATATATATATATACTGTATATATGTGTGTGTGTGTGAGTGTGTCTGTTTGTCTGTCTGTCATAAGGAAAACTATAACGTTCATCTTAATAGGAACTGCCCCGAATAAAAATACTTTTATGAAAACGTATCTTATTTCAGTTGACTACTTTCGAATGTGGCTCGATCACGGCTTCAGGAGCTAAATGACAACATATTTACTTTCTTGCCATTTACACAATAGATTATTATTATTATGTCTATATGAACAACTTAATAGCAAATTAAGCTGGCTCTTCAAATGTTCTGGACGCCCTCCATTTACTGATGGCATATCTATTAGTCTGGGGATGGAAGTCTGGTTAGTGTCTGAAAATATTCCAGAATGTATGCTGGAAGATTGCCTGTTCTGCCACTTCTATTTCTTATTACTGAAACATTCTCTGATGTCCCAGTAAAAAAAAAAAAAATAAGAAAAAATCGATGCTATTATTATTATTTTTATTATTATTATTATTATTATTATTATTATTGTTGTTGTTGTTGTTGTTATTACTTGCTAAATGACAACCCTAGCTGGGAAAGCAAGATGTTATAAGCGTAAGGGCTCCAATAGGGAAATAGCCCAGTGAGGGAAGGAAATAGGAAAACAGGTAGAATAGTGTGAATGAGTGTACCCTCAAGCAAGAGAACTCTAACTCAAAACAAAACAAGACCATGGTACAGAGGCTATATGATATTCTTGATTTTAAATAAAACGTGAAAGGTTATACTTAACCTATTTAAAATACAGAATAATTGATTCTCTTATATCCTTGTTCCTTTCCTCACTGGGCTATTTTCCCCTTTGGAGCCCCTGAGCTTATAGCATCTTGCTTTTCCAACCAGGGTTGTAGTTTAGCAAGTAATAATGATAATGATAATTATGATAATAAGAAAAAAGCATTAATTGCAAAGAAAAAAAAAACTTGTTTCATCTGAGCTATACACTATAAATATATACTGAAAACGTACGTATTAGCAGAGGAATATAACTTTTAAGTAATATGAGTTTACAATAGATACATATCAATAGTTGAACAGGGAAGTGGCCCATAAGATAAGGCTATTAATTTTCAGTTGGTAATTTACTAAAATACATGTTTTTGACACGTAACCAAACTAGTTGAATGATAGGCTTAATGAATGCCTTTCAACTCCCGTCACTATAAACGAAACTCTGTTCAGTGTTTTGACAAGTAAAATAGATATCCTCAAATCAAAAAAGTAAGGCATAAGTTAATTTCTTTGCCTATACATACACCAACTAGTCGGGCATATTTTCTTCATATTTCTTTATTCCTCATACATCCATCACTGCTAAGCATATTAAAACTTACACTCTTACTTTACTGTGACTTTTCAATGACCATCTACCGACCGAAAATAGTTAGGAGACTATTATTATTATTATTGCTTGCTAAGCTACAACCCTAGTTGGAAAAGCAGGATGCCATAAGCCCAGAGGCTCCAACAGGGAATATAGCCGAGTGAAGAAAGGAAAAAAGGAAAATAAAATATTTTAGGAAGAGTAACAACATTAAAATGAATATAAAAACTTTAACAAAACAAAAGGAAGAGAAATGAGATAGAAGTGTGCTTGAGCGTAAACTCAAGCAAGAGAACTCTAACCCAAAACAGTGGAATACCATGGCACTACCCAAGACTAGAGAACAATGGTTTGATTTCGGAGTGTCCTTCTCCTAGAAGAGCTGCTTACCATACCTAAAAAGTCTCTTCTACACTTACCAATAGGGAATGAGGCCACTGAAAAATTACAGTGCAGTAGTTAACCCCTGGGGTGAAGAAGAATTGTTAGGTAATCTGTGTTGTCAGGTGTATGAGGACAGAGGAGAATATATAAGAAATATGCCTGACTATTCAGTGTGTGTAGGCAAAGGGAAAATGAACCGTAACCAGAGAGAAGGGTGCAATGTAGTACTGTCTGGCCAGTCAAAAGACCCCATAACTCTCTAGCTGTAGATGTCAACGGGTGGGTGTTGCCCTAGCCAACCTACTACCTATGTTAAGAAGCCCTTTTAATGGAGAGATGATTTGTAATTAAACCCTATGTTCCCAAGATTTTTTTTTTTTTACAATGCAATAACATTTGCACCATGGTCTTAGACTGACTTCGATTAGAGTTCTCTTGTTAAAGTGTACATTCAAGGACATTGTTCTGTCAATTTACTGTACCTTCTGTTTTTATTTTGCAAACTGCATCGGTCAGGCTTATAATATGTGACAAGGATGCCGGATGGTTTATCAAGAGGTTGCCCTTTCCTTACCTTATTCTTTATCTTCTTTATTGATCTTCATTTTCAAAACCATCACGACAGTTATTTCCACATGTTTTTTTGTTATTTCAATTTCAGTTTATTCTTTACTGGATTGCGTCCGTTATTTAGGCCTTAGAACTTGTAGCATTCTGCTTTACAAATAGGAAGTATATACATTATAGGATATTTTGATTAATTAACCAAATCTTTCAGAGACAAAGTGTGCTTTTTTCACCTTGAATGTTCAACATTTTCATGGATAGGGATGCAAAAGTTCAGAGAAATTTCAGTGGATATAGTTGCAAAGTTGTGAGGGGACTGCCAAAGAGTCGCGGAAGTAATTATGCTGGCTCTCACCTCGATGCTTATCATCAGTGCATGCTTCATCCTCTTTGTCTCAAGAGACTAACCGAAAAGGCAGTGGGACCTCTACTTGGTTTAGCCCACAACTGGACTGGATTTATATACAACAGCAAAGACCTGAGCTAAGCTGGACTTTGACAATCTGATCACAGTTGTTCCCTAGAGTTTGATATCACTAATAATAACGATAGAGTAGGAACCCAATATTTGCATCGGGAACTGTGAAGGATTTATGTCACCTCCGGCTCTAAGCCAGTTAGGATGGGACTAGAAGAAATAAAACAACTTTTAGAGTACTAAAGACGAATGGGTTTAGGACAGGTGTACTGAAGTGTGGCTGCCAGCGCCCCGAGATTTCAACTCCAGATTCCCTTCGATCAAGTCACAGATAGTTTGATATATATATATATATATATATATATATATATATATATATATATATATATATATATATATATATATATATATATATATATATATATATATATACAATATATATATATAATATATATATATATATATATATGTATATATGTGTATATATATACATATATATATATATATATATATATATATATATATATATATATATATATATATATATATATATACTGTATATATATAAATGTATATATATATATTATATACTGTATATATATAAATGTATATATATATATAAATATATATATATATATATATATATATATATATATATGTATATATATATATATATATATATATATATATATATATATATATATATTCAACACCCCCTCTAACGGGGGTGGCTCCAGCAAAAAGAATAATGTACAATAGAAGAGGGGCTTGACTTGAATCGGCCTAGAGCCGCAGTTAGTACAGGTTTTGGTGCAGATCTTGTCATCGGCCATACCCCGTTAAAACACCGGTTCTCATTGGTTTTGCTCGAAGCTGGGATGCACCCTGCTTAAAGACATCAAATGAAACTTTTGTATTGGTGAAAAGGTTTCCTTGATTTGTTTGAATTATTTCTGAATGGAAGGATTCATTTTGATATTTTGTTTACTCACACATACATTATATATATATATATATATATATATATATATATATATATATATATATATATATATATATATATATACATATGTATATATATACATATATATATATATATAGATAGATAGATATATGTATATATAGATATATATATATATATATATATATATATATATATATATATATATATTTATATATATAGATAGATAGATAGATAGATAGATAGATATACTTTATATATATATAGATATATATATATATAGATATATATATATATATAGATATTATATATATATATATATATATATATATATATATATATATATATATATATATATATATATATAAGAGAGAGAGAGAGAGAGAGAGAGAGAGAGAGAGAGAGAGAGAGAGAGAGAGAGAGAGAGAGAGAGAGAGAGAGAGAGAATTAAATCTAGTACATCTTATCCCATGTCCCAAGCCGTACTTTCCAAATGACTTGTCCTTCCGTAATTCATTTTATTCATTTCTTTGTTTTTAGTCTTTACTCGTCATTTTTCCCTGCAACAGAAAGAGTAAAAACAAAACGAAAGAGGAAAAATTAGTTCTTCCCGACGGAAATGATGTCGGGGACAAAGAAAACGCAAATATCTCGAGAATCGATTTCGTGGGCAATTTCAGGGAAATAAAACAAAAGCGAATAGAATTTTCGTTCTCAGAGAGGAGAGATCTTTTCTCTCACGTGTGGGAGCAACAATAGATGACAAGGTTACCTAAGAATGGAGAATCACGAGGGTTTGTTTGCAAGGAAATGTGATGGAATGTGATGATTTCCTTGTGACTCCTCGGCTCGTGTAGGAGCCTTGAATTGTGTCTTGCAAACCCGGGTTTTTTTTTTCTCTCCTGCTGCTTTTCTCTATTCTTTTTCTTTCTTCATCTCTGTCTTTTGTACGATTTTTGGGGATTTTTTCCTCGTGACTTCTGTTTCCACTGTATTATGAAAAAGAATACTTTTTCATGCCCTGCTAATATATATATATATATATATATATATATATATATATATATATATATATATGTATGTATATATATATATATATATATATATATATATATATATATATATATATATATATATATATATATATATATATTCTCTTGTGCATAATTAGCTTTTGTTATACGCATTCGTCTGGTTAAGTTCGAGTTTTATGTCTTTTTTTTTTTATTTTTTTAGTCTTTACATTGCATGTTCATTACTGTATACAGGAATAGTACATTTGTTTCATGTAAATTAATAGTTTCTGCATCTACAAAGATTGCAGGTAAAGTGAAAGTAACAATTAATATTATTCAAATAAACGATAGTAATTCCTAGGAGATTTTATTCAACTTGAATAAATAATATGAATACGATAGTAACGCTGCCACATGAAATATTTAAAAGCAGTATAAACCAAGTGTATTGAAATATTTGTCGATAGAATTATGTAAACATGATAATGATACATTAAGCGTAAATGTATCCGTGCATGTTTATGTATCCATATTTATTTTCACCAAATGCCTTTTAAACATTTTATACGTAGTGCTCCCCATTCTTCTCTGTTACTAAGATACGTATTTTCACAAAGAGTGCAGCTGTTAGACCAGTACTATTGGGAGTGCGGCTTCAGGGTGGCAGCATCTGGCGAGCCATGCCGGTCACCCATCCATTTATTGACCAAAAAAAAAAAAAAAAAAAAAAAAAAAAAAAAAAAAAAAAAAAAAAAAAAAAAAAAACAACATTCGTCTTTGCCTATAGTTTTACGATCAGCTTCGTAGTCATCAGTTATTATCGATGATAATTAAAGGGAAAGGTCTGACTCATCCTCCTGGTTTATTATGCTTTTCATAAATTGATATTGAATTATAAGATTAGTAAATTATTCTTGCTTCAAGAAAAATTAGTGAATTTTATTTTAATGATACAAATTTTATTGCTATTTTTGTCTGATTTTATATATAGAAAATACCATTCTTAAAATGTCTTCCTCAAATAAAATATATTAAGATTTCGTTCAAGAAGCATAGCTATTTCATATTCTCTCTCTCTCTCTCTCTCTCTCTCTCTCTCTCTCTCTCTCTCTCTCTCTCTCTCTCTCTCTCTCTCAAACCTTCGTTTAAGACCGAGTCCTCTATATCTCTATATTCTTAGAAAACCATAAAATATACATTTTTAGATACCCATGAAAAGTTTCGTCCCCAAGGTCTACTTGCGAGAAATATAACTCGTTGCAAGAAGTGATTTCCCGGAAAAAAGAAAGTGAATAGTTCAGTTCTAGAACAAAAAAAAAAAAAAAAAAAGCTAAGAGGAAAGGTCACATGAGAATGTTTTTGATGAAACGAAAGCCGTGTGACCTCGATGACGCTTTCGAGTAGCTCGCTTGAACTATTAAAAGAAGGATTTATTTATAGCTTGAAGATGTAGTCAAGTCAGCTGGGCCATAAAGTCCCCCTCTGTTACACTCTACCCTGCCTGGCACGGACCCTTCTTCTTCTTCTTCTTCGTCGTCGTCTTCTTCTTCTTCTTCTTCTTCTTCTTCTTCTTCGTCGTCTTCTTCTTCTTCTTCTTCTTCTTCTTCTTCTTCTTCTTCTTCTCTCTCTCTCTCTCTCTCTCTCTCTCTCTCTCTCTCTCTCTCTCTCTCTCTCTCTCTCTCTCTCTCTCTTGATCTTTCGAGATGTCAGAGATGCGAATGTTCTACTTGCTTTAATGTTACTGTGTTTATTTTTGGACAATATTTCTGCACGGTGCAGAACTATCGTATTCTTCTTAAATATTTATGGCCGTGATTAAGGTATATTTTGTAACTTTTTACACATTTCTTCTCTAATTATGTTTTCTTCGCGAAACCTTTAGCGACTGATTTCAAGGACGTTTTGTCAGTTGATAAATTTCAAAGGATATAATTTACTTATTTGTATTATACGTTACAAAATAAAATGGAGAACCTGAAAACATTTTAACGTCACATTATCGCAGCGCATTGTTACATTTTAATCTACCTTTGCAGCAAGTTTATTCTTCGAGTCTCTCACACAGACCTTCATCTGCTCTCCTAGTGTTTCAACATTTTTCAAATCCTTTTTATCTTTGTTAGAAAACTGAGCCCGGGACTCATGCTTTTTTATACACTGGGTAATTTGGTCTTCATCTTTCCCCATTGGTATAAAGATATCAATCTTAAGAGTCTTAAGAATGTGCCCATTATTTGCTTATTTCGGTTACTGTATGGGGAAGTATTATGTTAAAGACTTCGGGAAATTGGTGTTTCCCAGTAAAGAGGAATTAGGCTTGCCGACAGTACACCTTGTGTAGCATTACTAAAGTCTCTTTGCAGCAACCCATTGGTCCCTAACTGCGCCTACTTTATAGCGTTCTCGTGTTTTTTCTTAAATATATATATATATATATATATATATTTTTTTTTTTTTTTTTTTTTTTTTGCTGTCCAACTTCTTCATAAGTTTTTCTTCATAGTGCAACTAAGGGATTTTCCTCTAGTTGCAATTCGACGCTGAATGGCCTCCTTGATCCCTACACCGGTCAATATGCCCCAATTCATAAATTTAATGAAAATTAAAAATTTCCAGCAATATGGTTTCTTGTACAATCTCAACTTTTACTTCATAGTCCAACTAAAGGATTTTTTTTAGTTGACGTCGAAGCTGAATGACTGACCTCGATAACCCTTACACTGGGCCATTATACCCGAATTCATGAATTTGGTAATAAAAAAAAAAAATACCAGAAATTTGATCTGCACATTGACGGGTACTGCCCTGTCTTAAACTGTAGTACATAATTATTATTATTATTACTTGCTAAGCTACAACCCTAGTTGGAAAAGCAAGATGCTATAAGCCCAGGGCCCCAACAGGGAAAATAGCCCAGTGAGGAAAGGAAACAAGAAAAAATAATATATTTTAAGAACAATGACATTTAAATAAATATTTCCTATATAAACTATGAAAACTTTAACAAAACAAGAGGAAGAGAAACGAGATAGAATAGTGAGCCCGAGTGTACCCTCAAGCAAGAGAACTCTAACCCAAGACAGAGGCTATGGCACTACCCAAGACTAGAGAACAATGGTTTTATTTTGGAGTGTCCCTTCTCCTAGAAGAGCTGCTTCTAACCCTTACCAAGAGGAAAGTGGTCACTGAGAGATATCAAAGTTCGATCCCAGAAAAGGGAATTGCCTTTGGTGTAGTATTCTAAAAATTCCATGTACCCCAGGTGTTAATAGCTGCGTATTATAAGTTATAACTACTTGTGTGTACAGTTAACTCATCTGAAATGATTTGCTGAGAAAAGGAAAGTAAACACCTTTTTGTATTACTTCTTTAAGGAGAAAATCCATATCATTACAGTATACAGGAAGTCTTTTTCTATTTGATACCTGAAACAATGTTTTCTTTGATGTATTTTGGTTAACCTTTCTGCCTCTTTGAGACCTATTAATGCTCTACAACTGAGGTTTACCATAAGTGTCTCTATAATAAAGCAGTATTTTAGCTTTAATATTTAGTAAAGGACGGAGATTATTAAAGTTAGGAATATCTAGACGTCATTATATCATGAAAGAAATGTATAAGAAAAAAACAGTTTTCTTTTCATAAGTTTTTTTTTACCCTCCAGTGAGCTCGTGTAATACGAAGTCCAAAGGCCTTAGACGTCAGGTCCTTTTAAAAAGAAAATGCATGAGAGATTTTTTGCTTCTATTTCTTGCTTGAAGAAAAAGTGAGGTTTTTATTCAGATTTTAGACCTTTTTTTTATATTTTTTGGAAGAAGGGGAAATATCCAACGAAATTGTAGATTTACATGATTTAATGATATGATAATATTGATATAGTGCTACGCTAATTTTGATTTTATGGCTGAGATTCATTTCTTACTACATTTCAACACCCACAACTAATTATTTTCCTCTAAATTTCTTATTTATTACATTTGATTCGATTGACATTTTAAACACTTCAAACAAAACGTTTGTTGATAAGGTACCAGAATGGTAGAGTATTTGTAAATTTTACACTTAAGAATATTCCTTACTATACCTACAGTATGCATGAAATGTAATGCCTGCACACACGCACACACACACACACACACACACACACACACATATAATATATATATATATATATATATATATATATATATATATATCTATATATATATATATATATATATATATATATTATATGTGTGTGTGTGTGTGTATATAATATATATATATATATATATATATATATATATATATATATATATATATATATATATATATTATATATAAATATATATATATATATATATATATTTATAATATATATATATGTATATATATGTGTGTATAATATATATATAGAGAGAGAGAGAGAGAGAAGAGAGAAAGGAGAGAGAGAGAGAGAGAGAGAGAGAGAGAGAGAGAGAGAGAGAGAGAGAGAGAGAGAGAGGAGAAGAGAGAGAGAGAGAGAGATACGCAGATCTATTTAAGGAAACATGAGCGAATAGTTTTCTAGTAATTAATACTCTTTCTCTTACTTTACTATCCTAACAGGAGCTTATGAGAATTTCTGAGTGAATAGGACAAAATACGAAGAAATATCGAAACAGATAACACCAAAAACTTAATCCCGTAAAGATTTTCAGCATCGGTAATAAGCAAAGCGAGACATCCTGTGTAGGCGAGTTTAATCTTACAGGCATGTGCCTGTTTTTAGTATCTGCACACCTGTTATTTCTCTTCCTTTTCATCGCGTTTGAAAAGAAAATAGTTACTTGCATTCATGCATATGTGTATATATACTTATTTGTAGTTTATATATATATATATATATATATATATATATATATATATATATATATATATATACATATATATATATATATATATATATATATATATATATATATATATATATATATATATATAGGTATATAAATAGATAGGTATATGAATAATGTGTATATTATATATAAGCTATATATACGTAGTTGAATATATATGTGTAGATAGATAGATAGATAGGCATATGAATAATGCGTATATATATTATATATAGACTATACTAATTTGTAGTGAAATATTGTTTATGACAGTTGCAGGCTATATTGAAATGGAATATGTTTAAGCCTACCTAAACTGCATCCGAATCAGACATTTTTTTTACGTAATAGCATTGAGGCAGTTCAGCTCGTCGTCCAATTTTGACATGGCGTTTTCTGTGTCAAATATTTTATTATAATACTTAATTTTATGGGGTTGTAATTTCGATGTCCTCCATTCTGTTTATCAAATCAAAGTTCTTTATCTCTTTAGAAAATAAAGGTTATGCGAAAAGTTTATAATTGAATGGAGAAACTGTATGGGAGACTTATTAACCAGAAAAAAAAAGCGTGATAAAGTTTGATATTGTGGCAAAGTCAAAGGTGTTGACGATGTACGGTATAGATTACAAGAAGTCTAGAAGCGAAGTCTGATGGAATATGT